>NW_021130551.1:300100-900100 GCF_004193835.3 Ostrinia furnacalis
CACTAATAAAATTAAATGCGGTTCCTTACCGTTTATAAAATAAACAGAAAACTTAAATTTTATTAGTTAAATAAACTGACTCACTCAATCAGCATTACTCAAATCAAAGAACAAAAAATAATTTTTGATCATCAAATGATCATTGAAATTTGGCTCCTTACCGTTTAAACATGTGTAATAAACTTAAAACTTACTAAATCTATCTTTATCAAATAAAATAACAAAAAAAATACTCCTCTAATAAATCAACATACAACTTTGGTTATAAAAGTCAGTCTTACTCAATGTTCGGGGCAAATATTAACGCGTTAGAACCTACCCCGTGCATTTTGTTAAAACCAACCCCACGACCTCATTTTGCACAAAATTATTGTTTTTCTTTTACCGGTTATATTTTCTATTAAAACTTTGAAATTAATGAAAAATACAATAAATTCGGATTTATGCAATACCAAAGCCAATTTTCTACGATACATATTTAAAGAGTAATGCAAAAAATTAAACACGTAAAAAAGTTCATTTTCCTGTGAAATTTGAGGCGTCTGACGCAACCTGCTCCCGTGACGCTTGGCCGGCAACTGACAGGTCGAGACACGTTTGCGCTTATTCGTAGGCACAAAGTGCGTTGGAATTAGCGTGGTAAGTCGAATAGGTTCTATGTAATTACGCTGTTAGTATTTACCCCTGTTAAAACCAGCCCCAGTCTCCCCTACCTACTTATCAATGTCTTGTATATTTTGGACTCAAAAACAACAATCAACCAGGATCCAGGAATCTGATCGCCTTCAATATCCTAAACTGGAGTAATAACAAGTAAATAATTGGCAAAAAAATATTATTTTTAAAGATAACTTACTACGTTTCCCAGCAGAGGTCGCCACTTCGCGAGCAATTAGGCTAGCGAATCGCCGGGTACTCGGGTCGCGGCGATTTGTCGCCGTAACGAGCAACAATGGCGTTGCGGTCGCGGCGCCCCGCTGCCACGCATTTGTACTGCGCTCGCGCAGGCTGCAGGCTGGGGGCACACTGAGCTTTAGACAACTTTGCAATGATTCTGTATATTTGCCTAATATTTATTCTTTCCATCTAATAACTCAAAGGTGACTGACTGACTGATTAACTGACATAGTGATCTATTAATGCACAGCCTAAACCACTGGACGGATCGGGCTGAAATTTGGCATGCAGGTAGATGTTATGACGTAGGCATCCGCTTAGAAAGGATTTTACAAAACTCCATCCCTAAGGGGGTAAAACGGGATCCACGCGTACGAAGTCGCTAGTTGTACGTATAAAATTTGTGTATAGTTTTGATTAATTTCACATCTTATGACATGTTTCATCATCATCAGGTCATTTAGTCTCTACTGCGCACGTCGTGTCCTCTCTAATTCACCCGAGGCAAATAGAGGATAAGGCCTACAATACCTACCCACTCTGGTCAGAGGCTGGATAGCATAGCCTATCCACGATTCGAGGATCCACGGAAGAAGACCATGCTACTCTGCTGGACCCAAACGGTTCATTATCAACTGCAGTGGCAAAAAATTTTTTAATTTTAAAGATCGGTCACACACTCACACTATGGACGTAGTGGACGTCCTATGGCTGAAATGATGATGATGATCACAACTAAAATCATAGTTCTCTCCCAGTATACCATTACCCCACCACCACCATCGCCCAGCAACAAACTATCGGTTATCCATAACGCGTTATTGTATTCTTTTGAGTAATGCGCGCGCGCACAGCTCGTTAATGCCGCGCCGAGTGCGTGCCGGTATTTGTCTTTGCTTATTACATTGTTCTTTTTGTTCGCTTGATTAATAAGTTCTTACAGGACATACAACCGTTCCCACAGGCACTCCTGTAGGATTTATTGCGACATCAAAATATATTTAATAATTGCCTTTGCTTTGTGTTCGAAACTGCAAGTAGTTAACCTCCTTTTTTTTAACATTCTGGGAGACACCTTGGGAAACAAAATTCTTCCTTAATTCTTGAATAATCTGGATAAACATGGTTTTCTCGTTTTTGATATTCTGTGCAGATATTATGCGCCATTTATCCTTAAGTAAGTATTTAATCTCAACTCAACTAACAAGGTGTCAGGAATAATTTAAGTGGATTACTTACTTCCCCATACCAAATTAAAAGAACTCGCGCAAAGCACCAAGAACAAGAACCAGTTCGAAAGGTTAGTAGAGCATTTTTTGTTGTAAAACAACGTTAATTTTCACAACAACCACGCGATCTTTTAAAANGTAAGTACTACGATTCGACGCGTATTTTGCTTGAATTTGGCTTTCAAAAATTAAATACGGGAATGATACCAGTAACAAGAAAATTTATTTCCCAATTGTTCGCCGTACAAATACACTTCCTTTTTTATGAAATCGAGACTTTTCAGTCGATTTATCTTATTGTAATTATGTAGGTACTTTGAATTCAATAAATAAGTAAGTACATGATGCGTTTTGTTTTTGTTAGTTATAAAATAATTAAAAACGTATTAAAAATTTCCCTACTTTCGGGAAAATCGCCTTCACTGTCTACACTCCCCAACAAAATTGACACTAATGACATAAGATTTTTGCCTCACTCTTGACGAAGCGTTTGTATGAAGACTATCCATCTAGGTTTTATTAATCTAAGTTGTGATCATAATTCACGTTTCATGGAGGAAGTACCTAAATCTTTTAGACCCGTTTTATGAAATAAAATTCAATATTGAACAGATTCAAAGGTGCTTTTTGATTGACCTTTATTTACCAGCAGGCTGAGTAGGCTGAAGCCTAAGATGGCAGATTTAAGTTCAGAACTTAATTATGCTTGATTTTAAACCAAGTTTCGTTAGTTTTAGTAAACTGTGTAAAGTATCTAACTATATTAACGTGACCACTTAACCATTAGCTTGAATATCCACGGTGTTTACAATCTAGGTATCCTAATAATCATTATTGCATCAATGATTTACGCAGGCAATAAATCATTAGGACTATCAATCGAAACGTCGACGCTTTCGTCTCGCCTACAACGATAGAAACGCAAGGATTTCAGTATAACGGCACTAAATTGGTTAATGCCTAATTTTGATTAGACACGAGATAATTAGTTGTTGAGGCGATTAATTTAATGTGCGTGCGATGGGTTAACGTTAAAGCATTGCATTCGTACGTTAGAGATAGATTCTACTTATTGAAGTGAATTTTAAAGGAGTCCACTGACATAGTTACTAAATTGAAGTCTCGCGTTAGTAGATACTTACTCCTTTATAAAACAAACATAGGTACGAGTAGGCACTATAATTTTACCTACTACAAATTAGCAAAATAATTTAAAATGATGAAGTACCTTCTGAATCTGTTTTTTTTTTCTTTTCCACTTCAAGTACTTAAGGCGTTCCTATTTCAAACTTCACTCATTGCAGTAGGGGAGACTGGGGCTGGTCCTAACAAATNCTTTTCGCATACCGTCGTAAGTTACACGGATTATGGAGTAGAGTCGTTTTAAATTATTTTTGGGAATATTATTTGCATTTGCTTGATGCTTGTGTTTGATAATAATGAATAACAATGCCTCATGCTGGTGTTCATGCATATAGTTTGGTAATTTTTTTTTATAGAAGTGATGAAATTGAAGTTAAAATGGAATTTTACTCTCAGCTCCAAACAAAATGATCGCCAATGAGTTTTGATAACAATTACAGCATGTTTTATCTCCGTCGTACAGCAAGCGTGCGCATTTGTGGTGCGCATAGCATAACTTTTTATACGATTTGACAGCTGACAATCTGGTTGTCAAATTGTATATAAGCCATGCTCAGCTTGCACCACGGTTCATAAAGCTTACACCGCGGCTTAGCATAAGATTTTTTTTTCATTAGGTACCTACCTACCAACACCACTAAATTCATTGTGATCATAATTCACGATTGATATAGGAAGTACTTAAATCTTTTAGACCCGTTTTATGATATGAAATTCAATATTGAATAGATTCAAAGGTGCTCTTTGATTGACCTTTATTTACCTGTGTAGGCTGAAATTTAGGTGTGCTCGATTTTAAACCAAGTTTCGTTAGTTTTAGAAGACCGTGTAAAGTATCTAACTATACCACTTAACCATAAGCTTGCATCTCCACGGTGTTTACAAGCTAGGTATCCTAATAATCATTATTGCATCAATGATTTACGCAGGCAATAAATCATTAGGACTATCAATCGAACCGTCGACGCTTTCGTCTCGCTACAACGATAGAAACGCAAGGATTTCGATATAACGGCACTAAATTGGTTAATGCCTAATTTTGATTGGACACGAGATAATTAGTTGTTGAGGCGATTAATTGAATGTGCGTGCTAACGTTAAAGCATTAATACGTTAGATTCTACGTGTTGAAGTAAATTTTAAAGGAATCCACTGACATACAAAACAGTCATGAAGTTTCGTATCAGTAAGTAGGTAAGCTGCTCCTCTATAAAGTAAACATACCTATTATGTAACTACTTCATTAATAAATGAATGTAAGTTGAAGAAGAATGAGTGCTTTTTCTACATCTTTGGTAAAGTTCATAATGATATTTTCTCAAAATTTCGTTTAAATGGAATCTTCTTCATAGTCGGACACTTGTCAGAGTGGTCGTGTTTGCGCTGACGAAGTATGGGGTGTTTGATATCATTTCCGAAGGTAGCTCTCTTCGCGATGTGTTAAATGGAATTCGTACCTACTTAGTTCTTTTTCCAATTTCTTTTCCACTCAAAGCAGAACTATGGGCACGTGTTGCCATTTTCGACTTTACACCGTGGTCAATATAATAATCATTAATAACTCCTTTTCCATGTTGCCCAGTTAGTAGCGGCCTATGTTCAGCAGTGGACGTTCTAAGGCTGATATGATGATGATGATGAATTTTCCTTTTGCATCTAGTAAATTGGAGAGGGTCAGCATCCTGCAGTGCCGACTATTGTGTCTCGATTCGCGGGGCTTGAAGGGCTACAAGTTATTATAACATAATTATTAAAATGGAGTTTATTTTTAAAGGAAACTTACTACAATATTCCCAGCAGAGGTCGCCACTTCGCCAGCAATTAGGCTAGCGAATCGCCGGGTACTCGGGTCGCGGCGATTTGTCGCCGTAACGAGCAACAATGGCGTTGCGGTCGCGGCGCCCCGCTGCCACGCATTTGTACTGCGCTCGCGCAGGCTGTAGGCTGGTGGCACACTGAGCTAGGCCATACTTCGCTATGCTATGAGGCTCAATTTAGTCTAAGAAATTAATTTGCAGTGCTTACTTTAAACAAAGTTTTCAAAATTCAACATCATTATCAATCAGGTCTCCAGGTAGTGTCTTCACCAGAGGCAAATAGAGGATTAGGCCTACAATACCCACGCTTACCTAGATGAGCTATCTACGATGATCCACGTAAGTGGATCATTCTAATCTGCTGACACTACACCACCCATTTATTACTAAAACATATTTTTTACTGTCTTTGAACATTATTGCTATTTAGGCTGGGTTGCACCATCTTACTTTGTTAGTACGTATTATTATTCTGTGCTTAAACTATAAAAAACGTCAAAAATGTCTGTCAAACTTCATACAAAAACACCGGTTAAAATCGTTATAGTTACAGTTAAAGTTAGGTGGTGCACTCAGCTTAAATCATAGTTCTCTCCCGGTATACCACTACCCCACCACCACCATCGCCCAGCAACAAACTATCGGTTATCCATAACGCGTTATTGTATTCTTTTGAGTAATGCGCGCGCGCACAGCTCGTTAATGCCGCGCCGAGTGCGTGCCGGTATTTGTCTTTGCTTATTACATTGTTCTTTTTGTTCGCTTGATTAATAAGTTCTTACAGGACATACAACCGTTCCCACAGGCACTCCTGTAGGATTTATTGCGACATCAAAATATATTTAACTAGCTGACCCGGCGAACTTCGTACCGCCTTAGCGTAGAGATTTTCTTAATATTTTTTTCCGTAAGAACCATCCTTGGACTTCCACAAACATTAAAAAAAAAGAATTATCGAAATCGGTTCAGCCGTTCACACGTGATGCCGTGACAACGCGAAACGGGTTTCATTTTTATATATATAGATTATTGCCTTTGCTTTGTGTTCGAAACTGCAAGTAGTTAACCTCCTTTTTTTTAACATTCTGGGAGACACCTTGGGAAACAAAATTCTTCCTTAATTCTTGAATAATCTGGATAAACATGGTTTTCTCGTTTTTGATATTCTGTGCAGATATTATGCGCCATTTATCCTTAAGTAAGTATTTAATCTCAACTCAACTAACAAGGTGTCAGGAATAATTTAAGTGGATTACTTACTTCCCCATACCAAATTAAAAGAACTCGCGCAAAGCACCAAGAACAAGAACCAGTTCGAAAGGTTAGTAGAGCATTTTTTGTTGTAAAACAACGTTAATTTTCACAACAACCACGCGATCTTTTAAAAGTTTCCGTGCTAAAGCATCTGAACTTGATATAATAGTTTATTCACCGACAATCAGATATTAATGCGATATTTTCTTCGGCGCGATCCTCACTTAGAGCCAAAGCACACAATGCGTTGCGGTGGCGGTGCGTCGCCGGAGCGGTGTCGCTGCGTCGTATTAGACCGCCTTCACATTAGGGCGTCAAAAGCGCGACAGCAGCACGGCAGCGGCGTTTTTATAATGTAAAGGTATATCAGCTGTCATAGTAGTATGAAATTATCGCGCGTTTGTTGCGCTGCTACAGTCGCCTAAAACTTCAACCACACCAAAGCGTGCAGATCGCCATCGCCGGCGATCAAAGGCCAATGACAGGTCGCGCGACTCATGACAGTTCATGCGACCTGTCATTTCTCTATGATCGCGCCGGCGATGGCGATCTGCACGCGTTGGTGTGATTGAAGCATAAAGCGCTCTTACGTACAAAATATCTGTTGCGCCGGTGCCGCAACGCATCGTGTGCTTTGGTTCTTATCCCGCATCGTTTACCGCAACGATAAACAAACGAAACCGGTCGCGAGACAATAGTCGCGTTCGCTGACGTTTTTATCATTTAGCAGAACAAAGCTGGGGCTTCCTGTTGACTGCATCACCATTCTGGAGTTGCGACTTGTGGACACACTGGCGGTAAGAATGGTAAACAAATCATGTTTCTGAGAATATCCTAAAGGAACTTGGTTACCCCATAAACACATCTGAAGAATATGTGGTAAGGTTAGGTGGGATACAAATAAAACTCTCACCTTTGTGTATAATCTGCATATTACGTAAAAGTCATGATCTTAAATCATGTGCATTTCGAAAATAAGATATCTAAAGAACAGTAGATCAGTCAGGATCAGGATCTTGCACTATGAGTTGCAAAATATTCTGTTTTCACTCAAATAAATATTAAGGCAGATAATACCTACCATCGAGCACTGCAGCAGTTCCTTCATCATCGGTAATTTCATCTTGACTAATGCTGTAAATGTGGTTTAACTGCAAGTCAGACTGATTTAACTGGTAGTTAGTTAACTACAAGCCTGAAAAAGCCAAACCTATTGTACCTTACCTTTATGATCCCACTCTGCTGGCATATCCACACGCTTTGTCTATAATAAATGTTGATTGCTGAATTTCAACCAACAGCAACTTTTGCAAAAACAGCTCCCCATTCCCCAACCCCGTGTGTCCCACGACGCGTCCCGTCCCCGAGCATTAACTTACAATAGAGGTGGACGTTCTATTCATCGGCGCGGGCGCACGCGAGTCCCATGCGGATCAGGCTTGTTCTATTTCTCAATACCGCCGATCATCTGAGGATGGGAATTGCTTTATAGGGCTTAGGGCTGGCTGAGGACATTCCAATCTTTTCCCGGCAGGTCCTAGAATGTTTGTAGTAAAATAATTTCAAATTATTGCAAAAAAAATGTAGTGTGCTGGCACTAGCGCACGCTTCAGTTTCATGCGGATCAAGCGTTCTATTTCTTAATACCGCCGATCATCTGAGGGCAATTGCTTTATAGGGCTTAGGGCTGGCTGAGGACATTCCAATCTTGCCCTGAAATGGGAGAAAATGGGAATTTTCATGTGCAAACAAAAAGACCCGCTGATTATGACTATAGTTATCTTCATCATCCATCCATCGCAAGAGAGCACGCGGTCGATCGCCAAGCCGCTGGATAGACGCCATCACAAAGACAACGTTAAACTGAGTCCACCATGGCCCAGTGTACTCGCGAAGAATCTAACCGACAGAAATGGAGGCACATCGCCAGGAGAGCTACCCTCGGAAATGATACCGAACACCACACCGTGTACCTTATCAGCGCAACCATTACCACTCGGACAAGAGTGCCCGACTATGAAGATTATCATCATCATTTCAGCCACAGGACGTCCACTAGTGGACATAAGACTACCCTATTAATTCCCAGATTTGCCGGTTGGCAGTGGCCTTTTTGAAGAAATAGTTTAGGTTTCCGAGCATTAACTTACAATAGAGAAAGTATTGCCGAATACCAGAGAAAACACGAAAATAAATAAGAATGATGAAAAGCAATTAAAACCGATAAAATTAGCTAAACACATCTAACGACAAGTTTATCAAAGTAAATTAAAAATATCCGTAGGTACAGCTTTTACTACAGACTATGGGAACCAAACTTCGGTATCGAATTCCTCACTTCAACGCGGCAACGCAACTTACATTTATTTTAACACGATTAATTAGACAAAACCTGTCATTAATAGCTCTTATAGCTTTGTTTGACAGTAATGTGATATGTTATTACGTACATTAATAGTAATCTTTACAGCCGCTATAGCATTATGGCTACCTAATAAATAACTCATCTCCGGTGCAGTTGAACCCAAAAAAGTGTGTATATTTCTACCTTATTCACTGGGGATACGAGACAAAATTATATGATTATACTCCAGAATTATTGTAGCAGACTGTACACGAGATTTCCAAGTAAGAGAAAGCTTGTGTTTAGGATGAAGCTGGAATTTAGTAAGATAATGTTATTGTGATGGGAACGGAAATTTTAATTGCATGATCTAGAGATTTGCCCTTTGATGTATGGATAATTATGCGCAATCAATGACATGTAAATGGTCATTTTGTTTAATATTTAGTGATTTAACAGTTAAAAAGAAATGTTAATACTCTTAACTTAGAATGGTTGGGATTGGGACATTACTTTGCCATTCATTTGGAATTACTTACATACATCCAAAAAATACAACCACATAATGGGAATATAATATGATGAAACACACTTACCCTTACATCTTTGTAAAGAGCAGTATGACAGACACTGAAAGATAATTTATTTTATTTTTGTTTTACAGAATAAATTAATATCTCGATTTGCTATTGGTAGATGCCTCTCATACAAATTAGAAGCCGACCAAAATCGGTCGATAAAAAGTTCGTATTCAGCAAGTGATCTAGATATTTTAAAAGTGTTGGTAACTATCGCTATATTTTCAAAATATGTCAATAACTAGCAAAGTTGACCAGCATCATAAATGCCTGGCCAAAAAGCAGGCACCTGACTGCAGCTGATTGCCGCATTGTGTCGCGCACAATAACTCGATTAGAGCGCTCGCCGGACATGCGCCCGATAGCTTCATATGGACATGCCCAAAGTAGCAACTGAAATTAAATTTTCTAAAATATTTCCTCATAAAGAGATAAGTAATAAAACGCAAGTTGGACCGAGGGTCTGGTGAAGATCGTGGAAAGCACTTGGATGCGGGCACCGCAGGACCCATCGTTGTGAAAATCCTTACCAGAGATTTTTTTCCAGCTGTGGACGTCCTTTGGCTGAAACGAACGAATGTTTGCCTTGAAATAAAATTCCCGCCATTGGAGGCACCTACACGTGCAATGTGCATTGAAGACGATAAATACGAGTAAATATCTGATAATAGACAGTTTGACACCATACCCCAATAATTCGAAACCACAACTTTTTTAAAAATACCCTTCATTCTGGTCTTAAAAACTTAATTAATTTTAAATTAACTGTAAATTACGATTTTTGGTCGCATTGTAATTGAAAAAAGTAGTTTAATTGAGTTGAGAAAATAGTGACGTCACTTGCTTGTAGTGCCATACAAAATCTATGGGAGAGTTTCGTTTTGACAGTTTTAAAAAGTATGTCAATATTGACTGGTGGTGTCAACATGTCTATTTGCTACCGCGCCAATCGGAATGGTGAATTCCATTCGTGCTCATCTTTATCTTTAGTATTCCTTTTCATTCTTTCCTTTGACTACACTGGTCGGTCACTGAAGAAGTCATTCACAATAAACTCCCATTAGAATTAAAGTTCTATTTTAATGCTTTAATGCGACTAGCCTTACAGTCTACCAACAGGTAGAGATGGCGGGAGATCGTGTGAAGAGCTGTGCCGCTGTCCACCACCACCGCTCTGCCAAGAGACGATTGAGAAGAAGAACAATTCGAGTTAAGATCAATCAGGTGAGAGAAAAAATAGATACATCAAGATATTATGACACTGAAGTCCTATCCATAATAAAGCAACGTATCCCGCACCCCCAATTAGGCGACTCCGCCGCTACCGTTCACAAAGGCAAAGATAATGGTCAGTTAACTTAGTTCCGAAGATAGTTCACTTAGAGCCAACTTAACTATATCAAGTTGCAATTAAGTTCGCCTGCTTAATCGAATATTCTCACGGTCTATGTCACAATTACCTCGTGAACTGGGTATCGATCGTTCGCTGACCGGTAGAGGGCTTTAATGAAATTTTTGGTCGTCGTGGTCTGTTTGGGAAGTTGTGGGAATATCGCTGCTATTTTGATTGTGTGGAAGGTCATTTTGGTGTGGTAATGAGTATCGAATGAGGTCACTATCTGCAAAAGAATCTGCAGGACACTACTCAAATGCCATTTAGTGATTGGAGAGATCTTCAGCCGACTAAAGTCTGTACTGTGACGGAAAGATATTACACATAGTCACTGCACTTGCATATTGAAAAACGAAACAATCATTAATAAATTCATACATTTCGTTATTTCAAAAGTTCATAATTATGGTACTCAAATGGTTTTGAACAGGGCTCGAAAACCGTTAAAGCTATGCAACCATAATATTGGTGAAATTAAAATAAAAATGTCCTTCATCTTTCTTATCCTACTTGAGAAGATAGATATTTAGTTTTAGAGTTTATGTAATTTGATTCCTAATAAGTAAGTATTAGATAGGTATTAATTGTAAAATTGACAATTTACCGATAACGAGTCTTGGTTTTAAAATATACAAATATAATTATAGTTATGTAATATTTAGTTGATCGTTGCGATATAATAATGTGGATGAATTAATAATTCGATAAAATTAATTTAAAATCTAATCTTATTATGTTGAGTAATGCAACTAACCAATAACCGAATAATCACATCGTTCAGTCAAAAGCACATAAGTTATACATTTTTGTTGAATAATAGCCTTTAACACAGCTGCATAAGAGCCACAGTGTCAAGCTTGATGTGCTATCGTCTGTACATTAAAATTTTACAACACACCGTCAAAGTTGTAAGCTCCAACTTGTTCAAGTATGCAGTTTTCAAGTATGTACCTCAGTGTTATGGTCAGTTTGAATTTTATTGAGTGGAAATAAAGTTGTATTTACAATGTTTCAAACTACCAGACTAGGAAATAAAACTCCAGGTTTAGGTAGTTTTGTTACGATTGCGGTTGCTAAAAATATAGATTTTCCAGTCAATAATTAATATAATAAAACCCTTTTTACCCGACTGCGCGACGCAAAGAAGTGGTATCTAATGTGTTTATTATTGAATTTATAGACTGGATATTGGGGATTTATAAGCTGATGAAAAATGAATAATCTACCTTTTCTCATTTTAGATTATATATTAATTTAATATTAATAATCAAACTAGCTGTGTGCTAGCTGTCCCGAACTCCCGACAGACGATGTCCTGTTTAAGAAAAGTTAAAATGGTCGTTAAGTTTACGAATTTTCTGTAATTTTCCGCGGAACGGTCTTAATTTTTAACCGACTTCAACAAAAGCAGGAGGTTCTCAGTTCGGTTTGTATGTTTTTTCTAACATAAGAACCTTCTTCTGTCCTCCTGTCTAAAAAACAAAAAGCTACACTGTCACGAGTGACATAAGCAAACTTTTTTATTGTTAACAAACATTACTATGAGGTCTCACAGTGCGCATGGACACACAGGGTGACACACCAACCAATCACAGAGCTCTATTCAACGCTGTGCGTTCGATTTGCTGCTTCACTTAAGCAAACATCGTTTGTGAATACGAGCGAAAGGCTGAGTTACACTATCTAAATTTGACCGTAACTATAACGATAACCGTTGTTTTTGTATGGATTTTGACAGTTTTTTGACGTTTGTCAAAGTTAAGTAAGATGGTGCAACCCAGCCCACTATCGAACGATGGTCTATTGTTTACCCTAAAACAAAGAAATGAATCCACATGCAAAGTTAAGTAAATAAACATTAATATTTACGACATTATCAAGCTGGTGCCAGCTTTGTATGGACTTGACGATTGTTATTAAAGCCCCATTAAAATAGCTCCACAACTCGTTAAACGTTTATTATTTTACAATTAGTGATGTAATTTTAAGTCCTTAAGCTTTATGCCCTTTTAATAATGTCTGAATAATTTAACCAAAACCTAATCGATTAATCGCTTAATTTAAAATAATCTTAGTAGTTCCTAACTTGACCTATAAAAAGTGTGAAGTCGGGTATTTTGTGTAAACATTTAAATGAATTTATGTTTTATATCGCTAAAATGGTGTCCAAGCTACGAGTATACCTAAAAGTTAAGTTGTCAACAAATACATTGCCGCCGTTTAATCCTGCTAGGATAAATTTTAGTTATAATGAATGCAAGCTTTATAACCATAATTATCTATATATAAAATGTACTCAACTACTATAGTGCAAGCTTTGCTTAGTTTAGCGTTAGCTATTTGTGGATTAATCTGTGCCATTTGCTTAGTGCTCTTAATTAATATTTTAAGTCGTAAATGTAATGTCGTATTCAATACCTTCCAGCACAGATCACAGAAACTAAACGGAGATGTGACAAGGGGGCGGGGCCGAAGTCGCAGCAATGTGCCCAAAAACAGAACAGATTGCTTGTGACAGCAATGATGACAGCAGCGACGTCATAATGTAAACAGTTTACATTGCTTGCGTAGTACTAAAGATTACTCGAACGTTGAGTACTGATACCGCAGTGGATAATGAGCACATAATTATTTTGTTTACTTTGTGTGTGTCAATTTCTAATGCGACACTGAGTTTCGAACTCAGCGCATTAGTTGGCATCTCTCTATATCTCTGTGCCTTCCGATCTTGAGCTTCGTATCTACATAGTATACATAGAACTTATTATACTTAACCATGTCTTTGTTTTTTATTAACTCACTGATGATCAGTCAAAGGTTTGATATGGTGTCGTGTATTTTATTCTCGGCTCTTGCATTGATTTAATTGATTGCTTTGGGTGGGAAAACTGTGGAGTCAACACCGTTATTATATTGAAATATTCAAATAACTATGTGTTCACTGAATAAATAAAGAGAACGATTAAGATTTATGTTGATAATTTCAAAATATTTGAAGATAAGTAAAAAGTAATATATTTTTCTCGTACTTAAAAAGACAAGGGATTACGGACACAAAATCATGAGATGAATTTTCACCAAGAGACTTAATAGGCTCTATAATTATTTCCGCCATTAGTCTGAGTGTTTTAAGCATAAAGGCTTAAGCTCCCCTGAAAGCTCCAAAGAGCAAGATTTCCAGCTGTTTCATACATGGGCATCTGGGGCGTCCAAAATAACAGCATGCTGCATAACGTCATGTTTTCAAGAGTGACTGAATTTAAAATTTTCTCGCATGATTAATGTTGTTCTTTGATTAAAAAAATGTATATTGTCCACAGCGCCTCCACCCCGCCCCTGTGCCGTGGTTTGACAATCGTCGCGGTGCCGCAAAGGGCTGACGAACAGGTGTAGTCGCGCTCTGTGCGCCCGCGCCGCCTAAAGATGATCTACGCAAGAGACGAGCTTTTGGTCGAGTTTACTCGATGTATTGTAAATAAGGCTAATTGAGGTTTGAAGTTCAAATCTTGAACTACTTCTAACTTAGAAAAGGAAGCAGATGAGGATTACAGGCACCTACGCAATTTTTTCAATCTGAATTGTTTGGAAAGTCGCCTCACTAAAATCAAATGTAGTGTACAAAAAGTTTATTACGTTAAACAATGTGTGGGTGACGCGATTCATATGTGTCGAAACCATCTTGTTAAATTAGTCAACTAATTTGATGACTAAGCCATACTTCCGGTCATGACATCAAGACGTAATGCGTGAATGTGTCAATGTTTACTTTTAACATTTTATTAACAATTTAACAGTAACATCATTAACGAAGTCAGCACATTAACCTTTATACGTAATCTGGGATAACACTTTAATTCAGTATTACAAACTTTCGTTTCAGCCGAAAGACGTCCACTGCTGAACAAAGGCCTCCCCCAAGGTTTTCTACATAGACCGGTCCTGCCCCGGCTGCATCCACGCACCTCTCGCGTCCTTCAACAGATCGTCGGTCCACCTAGTGGGAGGTCTACCCACACTACGTCTTCCGGCTCGTGTTCGCCACTCGAGAACTTTTCTGCCTTCATAATTACATTTCAGGTAATTCCACCTGCTTCACTGAGTCAATATTTTGTATTAAAAATAAAAGCTTTTGACTTAAACCACCCCATTATAGATGCGGCGTTTCAGCTAAATGCTTACTTGTGACAGTGTTGCCAATTTGTAGCATATTATCTGCCATCCAGGATGTTCGGACAGACGGGCTGATAGTACGAGTGTTACCAGCCTCGTTGACAGTTGTTTTGGTGAGAAACTCGTGATGGGAAGTTTATGGTGTAGTAGTTATTGCTTCTTCTTTTTTAAGGAGGATTGGAGGACTAGAGCTATCACCCGTGGCGTANTGGTATTATTTATTAAGGAGTCTGAATGGCTCAATTAGATGTATTTATTATGGCTTTACGTACAAAAGTACAGAATAATACTTTTGCTCCCCAACCCCTGGCCAGCGTGAGGAGTAGGCCAAATTCTCCATTTTCCTCTGGTAAATTAGAGAGCGTTGTGCTTCTGCAATGACCAGAGGTGGAATTGTGTAAAGCAATCGTTATCATTTGACAGTTCATAACGTACGATTATTCTGTCAAACGCTTTGTTTAACTGACTTTATCGTACGTTATGAACTGTCAAATTATTACGATTGCTTTACACAATTCTACCTCTGATGATGATGATTATGATGAATACTTATAGTAATTATGTCTTAAAATAAACATTTTTGAGTTACGCCTAGTTTCTGAATTGAATTGAAATTGAATCTTTAGCTAGAGTGTTCTCATCTTCTAGTAAAGTATGATTTTTTAATATTAAATTCAGAAAATGAACATGATCAAGCTGTAAGTAATTCTCAATTCAGAAACCGGGCCTAAGTCAACATAAAATTAGGTAGGTACTTTAACTGCCAAAAACTTTTCATACTTTAAGTAGCTAAGTGAAATCGATAGCTGATAAAAATCACTATAAACACTCCGTAAGCATTCAGTAGTACCCAAACAAAAAACCTGCTTGCATTATTTCAATACCTAAAAGAAACAAAATATTTTAAGACTACCCGACTGATAAACACGACAATCATAATTAGACTTCCATGTTTGACAAGCTACCTATATAAATAACTTCCAAGAGAGACAAAGATTCGCATACTTTATTATCCTTTTTGAAAAAGAAATCCAGTGAAGCCCTAAGAAGGTTTTATCTGGGGCCTGATAACAGCTTAAATGCGAGCTAATTGCTCTTAAAGTACTTTAAGTCCTTTAAAATCAATTAAAGTATCAGACGGTGGGCGGTCTTACAAAAATGACATTAATACAAGAGTAAAATGATATTTCTTGGTAATTAATATTTCGCAAATAAATATAAAAATTAGCGTTACTTTACGACGATATTAGATTAGATTAAAAAAATAGATTACTATGTTGTTTCACGTTCACAGTAGTTAGGTATATTAGATAGGTACGTAGGTTAAAAACAATAACATTGTAAAAATTAATTAAAATGTTTACCAACTATAAAATTAAACCACACTGGCAGTATAAAAGATTGTCATCGACGAAATTAAAAAAAAAGTATCATAAAAACCATAACAGAGGACTGGCCAGTGCGTTGAAATCCAACCCGAAAGGACAGGGCTATTTCGAAACGCTATTTACGTAGTTTCGGGTCTTCCTGTCACCTTCACTCACGCTTTGCGTAATAGGGATGGCAACATTCGAAACTTCGGTACGTTGCTCAGAGTAACCCCGCTGGTTGACTCAAAGATTCGAAATTTAAATGTAAAAAAAAATGGAATCTAATCTGGGTTGTCATCGGTAAGAAAAATATCGTTGGATATGAAGCCAGAGGTCTAATGAGACAAAGGGTTAATGAGTACAACAATGGCGGGGCTGTAAAATATTGGATTTATTTACGTGGGACAGGCACGGCGATGATCTGATAAAAGCAAATGCCAGGTTAAGGCAGAGCGACACATTTTGTTACATTTTTTTTTTAAATTTCATCGGGTTAGGTTTGGGATTAAAAGCTGTTTGAACGTGATTATTCTATTTAATACTTTTACACCTAATTAACCATAGACATTATTTATTTATTTAGCTTATTCAGAAACTCAACAGCTATAATTAGATTTTTTTAGGAATAAGGAAACTTACAGCGTTAAAAATATACATACACATTTTTAATTTAGTTTTTTTCCCAGACGGCAAGCACCTGGATACAACCAGCGCAGGACCGTTTGGGAATCCTTGGAAGACCTATGCCCGACAGTAGACATCATTTGGCTGAAACAAGGGAACTAACTATTATTTTCTATAACAATAATGATACCTGTATGATGATAACTATAATACCTAATGGTTGTGTAGAAAAACAATTATTATCTCAAATACCCGCACAAGCCAGTTTTTCAAAACCTATAACTAATTTCTTATGATGGCTTCTCCTTAACAAAATTGAGGGCCGGTCACAATGATCAAATTTCGTTTTTATTGTTAATCCGAGCAGTAAATGAGCAGCGGTATTGAGACCACTAAACAACTGACGAACAAATAAAACAAAACAACAGCAAACAAAACAAAACAAAAAACCGATTCCAGGACTCGAAGATTCCCATCTCGGGTAAAAATTGATATTGTTACGACGCGATGACGCGTTTATGCGAGTGTAATAATTACCTTCATACTAAGATGTAATGGCAAATATAAAATTTTACTCGTTTGCTACTGGAATTCTTANATTTTTTACGAGAAAGTGAAGATAAAGAAACCTCGTGTAATCAGCAGTGAATATTTAAGAGAGATGATGACTGAAATGATGATGATGGAAGGGTACCTACTCGATCGTAACATAAAATGGGTAGGTAAGTATTTTATTGATTTGAAGTCAAAGAAAGTATGAATTTTAAAAATTAAGTAATGTTGATTTTATTATACATATTTTTTATCATTTAAATTGGGTTTAAAAAAAAATTTTTTCTTGTGATAAAAGCTTCATCTGGAGCTTTCTGTAATAGGTATTAATTTATTTGGAAACAATTTTGAACAGATCTTAAATGATTAAGAATTTGGTCTGATATCTAAATTGAAATTTCCAGCTTGGGCGTGCTCAAAGGTTAATTTTACATGAAAAAAATCATATTTGATTACAAGATCAACCCAATAATAACTGGCACTTACAGACCTTTATCGATTCCTAGGTGATACAATTATTTATAAAAACTCATTAAAAATCATACAACCTATTTTGTTTTTGCAAGCAGACTTTTAAAAAGCCCTTTTACACGTCCTAATAACCCTACCACTGCTTCGGGACAATAAATGGAAAATACAGAGAAGTAGCAGCGCAAGAAACTCAGTCATTTTAAATTGGACTAATTTGTATGCCACTCATTGGCCAAACATAGAGCTCTACCCATTATAATTATGTACCACCTGAATTCCACATTCATCTAGGTATGTTTTACAAATAAATGATTTGATTTGATTTGAGTCACTATAGTATACTTTCCACAAGTCTATGCATCCTTCTTTTGTTTGGTCAGTCAGACCATATAAATACCCAGCAAAACAACTGTCGCCAGCTTCATTGTCGCGTCGTCACCTCCAGCCAGCGGCTGACCGAACAATGTGATGGTGTATTTCACATTAACATTATGTTCACAACGCGAACATTGTCCGCTATTGTCCACTTATGTTCGAGATCTGGTTAAGCTCGGACTACATGAGTGATAAACTTCTGATTATGTTGTTAGTAATGATGTTTATAATAAATTATTTGCACAGAAACCTGAATTCTTATTTTTGAATAGGTTTGTTGAACCACAGGTTGAGCATTTAGCTTTTAGAAAATATCAACATTCGACATTTCAATGCCGTTTTATTTTTAAAATGTTATGTGCGACTCTACTCGGATGAACGACGAGTGCTGCTTTTTTCTTTACAAATTATTTTATGACAACCATTACAAATTACATGTAAATACAATTCCTAAAATGTTAACTCCTTCAATCAGTATCTTGGTGGTACACTTATTGAGTTGTCGAAATTTTTTCCTATGGCGCAACAAAAAAAATCTTTTTTCACACTTTACTTTGAGTTTCATCTACCTCTGTATTTTTTGTACATTATGTATGTACCAGTTGCCAATGTAGGTACACACAGTAACTAATAAGCAATCTGTGATACAGTTTTGACAGTAAATGACTGTCTATTTACCAGTGAGGTAGACGAAAGCTCACCTTTATGGGAGCTTTATTCAAATACCTCTATTTTAATTTCAGATCCTATATGCAGTCTCAAATCAGCAACATACTTAATGTAGCCTCTGTGATACAGTTTTGACAGTAAACGAATCACTGTAGGTAAACGAATGCTCACCACTATCGGAGGTTTATTCAAATACCTCTATTTTAATTCCAGATCCTCTGTGCAAAAGGCCTCAGCAACATAATGTAGCCTAGCCCTTAGCTCATTGTGGCGGCACCGCCATTGAAGCGCTACCTATTGTTATTCTTCAGTATAAGACAATACGCAAAGCTCTCAGTGCCTTTTATTTGCCCTGTCGGCCCTTTGTGGATGCCGCGGCGGCGTTTTTATCTTACAGGTGACTCATTAACGTAGGTGACGTTTTAGGGGTCCGCGGGATGAGAAATGATGAGAAAATGGATTTTATTTGATTTGCGAAGTAGTTTTTGATCTTCAACAGGTTGGAGTGTAATAAAGTCCGTTTATTAATATACTAGGTAGATACGAACGTTTAATGATGTGGATAGATTTTAATATTACATGTGCTATGTCGAAGAAGCTGAACTTTTAAGACTCCTTTACCTTCGATCGATGCAATACAGGGTGTAATATTTGAAAGATTTTTAGTCGGTTTATTTCTCGGGTGTGGCAAGCGAATTTTCGAAAATCTTTGAATGCAGTTCTCTTTTTTTTTAATAACGGAAACACCTTTGAGTAAAATTTTCTATCTACAGTATTTGGACTACTTTTCCTTCAGGTGATATTACAAAATTCCATCCTGTATACTAACACGACTGCTCTACAAAAACACTGATATAGTTCACATCAAATTATTAGAAACAGCGTTGTAATACTTGTAATAGGCATGTAAATCGAAATAGGTATTAAACGTACGGAACCCACGCGCAAGTGGGCGTCTCACCCGTAACAGGTTTAATGTCACCGACCATTGAAAGTTGTGAAGCGTTCTTTAATACTCATTCATCTATTTGTGGTACCGATTGCTGTAGATAGATGGCACTAGTGGAGATAAGGCTTAGTTAAGTCTGAGGTAAGTTTTAACGCATAAGTTTAACTGCACTTACTGGATATAATTAAAATTATCATTAACACTAGTTACTTAGTGCTGCATGTGCAGAATCCCCATGGATTCCATGAATCACATGATTGGATGTAAGTTTTAACGGATAAAGCATTAACTGCACTTACTAGATATAATTAAAATTATCATTAACACTAGTTAGCGTTTTTGCATGGGCAAAATCCATGGGGATCGGATTATGAAAATTTAAAAAATGGAACGTAGAGTCAGAAAACCGTATGAGATTTCACTCAGCATAATATTGCGAATGCGGGTCCCACTAAGTGGACCGACGTTCTAGTGCAGGTCGCGGGAGGTGCTTGGATGCGGGGCGCAGGACCGGCCGTCGTGGAAATCCTTGGGGGAGGCCTTTGTCCAGCAGTGGACGTCATTTGGCTGAAACGTACATACTACCCTACCCTATTTATTCCTTGATGCACTACATTTTTTAATCGTAAATTATTGTCTTAAACTGGGTTGCACCATCTTACTTGTTAATTCTTATGAGAAATAAAGTTCTTAAACCGTACTTTAATAACATTGACAAACGTCAAAAATCTGTCAAACTCTAATACAAAAAGCACCTGTTATCGTTATACTCGTAGTTACGGTCAAAGGTGCAACTCAGACTTAAGGTCCAAATATGGGGTTAAAAAGTTACTTAACACACGTCCTAATGTATCTAAAGAAATCCCTGTAGAGTACTTAATACATATCTAAAGCGAAATCCAGCTGCAACTTAATACCGAAGAAAGGATACGGCCACAGATAATATTAAAATCTTATCCGCCCCGTCTTCAATAACTTGACATTATCTGGCGAACAAAAGGCGGACAGTCGGCAACAGAAGGCTTACTTTCTTGATGTTATCAAAATAAGTATTTTTATAATTACGTGCGATTAATATTTTGGATGACCAATTGTGTAAAAAAAAATTAAGGCTTAGATTAGG
Organism: Ostrinia furnacalis; assembly: GCF_004193835.3. Taxonomy (NCBI): domain Eukaryota; kingdom Metazoa; phylum Arthropoda; class Insecta; order Lepidoptera; family Crambidae; genus Ostrinia; species Ostrinia furnacalis. Next base: position 321,059 of record NW_021130551.1, read on the forward strand.
TACCTATAAGTAGGTACTGCGACAAGATTGTCAAGTATTCAGATGAATAAGACAAGAATTTTGTGTGTGCGATTTGTGTCACTTCCATTTTGTGGCAATATTGAAATTCATGGACCCGATTATATNATAGTGCATTTTGTTCCTCAGGCCAATACTAATTTATAAACCGGAGCGCACTGAAACTATCCCTGGAGTTAAGAGAAAAAGAGAGTTTTGTTTTGAATTATTTACATACAAAATATCATCGATGTATACCTACTACGCATAAGATTTCGCGATTGTGGCATTAAATAACACTCGCTATGTTGAACTTAACCATACTGCATCCGTACACCTTACTTTAGTACGACTTCGACATTCTTTATAAGCGATCAAGCGCTGTTGCAGTAGTTTGGTTAGTTGACAGAAATTAATTATTTCCAAAATGGAGCAAGAAGTTTTATCTTACAATAACTTCAATAATCGATTGTAATATACCAATAAATTGATTTTTTGCAAGGATAGAGAACTAAAACTTCTTGCTTCATTTTGGAAATAATTAATTTCTGTCAACTTACCAAACAATTAAAACAGCGCTAGATCGTTTATAAAGAATGTCTAAATTGCACTAAAGTAACGTGTACGGATGCAGTATGGTTAAGTTCAACATAGCGAGTGTTATTTAATGCCAAAATCGCGAAATCTTATGCGTAGTACGTATACATCGATGATATTTTGTATGTAAATAATTCGAAACAAAACTCTTTTTTTCTCTTAACTCCAGGGATAGATTTCAGTGCGCTTCGGTTTACACATTAGTATAGGCCTGAGGAACAAAATGCACTATGGGTTGATTCTGGGCAGCACTTGGTCCAGACCCTGGCACTGTCCTTTGGCGTGACAACATGACAATTTCAGACCCAATTTTTTTTACATAAATGTTAATTTTTAACCCGCGAATCATAAATAACACCGGTCAACAAAAAAAAATTTTTTTTTTGCGCAATAATTTTACTTATTATATTCTGATTATATAAGCAAATTTATATAAAAAAGTGCGATTACAAATCGAAAATATTTGCTTTTTAAGAAGTTATAGCGATTTGAATTTTCCATCTTCATAGTAGAATGTCTCTAAAGATGCACGTCACATTCTCATTGGGATATATTTATAAATAATTATGGGGGCTTATTCGCAAGAACAAGGGGCAGGCTTTCATCAAAATATAGTGGGATTTGAGGGACGACGTTACCAAGGCCAGTATACTGAAAGCATGATAGGGTAAGAATTTTATGAAAAAAATCTTCTATGGAACATGACAAAAAATTATAACTTTTCATTTTTAATAAATATTTGGACTCTATTTTAATTTTTCTCTTGTGAGAATGAATCTTAAATGGATGTTTGTTATGTTTTAATAATTAGAAAGAATGAATGAAAGAAAGAAAAAAAAATATTTGGCAACAAATTAAATCATCTCTATGTTCATGTTTCATACATTCATTGATATGAATTTTTCTATTTTTTACACCTAAAAGCAAATTCAGAACAATTTTTTGTTGTTATTCTTGTTTCTAGGTTATAAAGCAATAAAAATAAGCTATGCATAACCCGTGCGCAAAAATACTGTAGACAGTTGTAATCAATGACATTGTATTAAATTTTGGCAACCAGTCTTAATTTTCATTAAATTTAAATATTACAAAGTGTTAGTTTAATTTTTCTTTCGTAACACGACTGCAACTGTTGGCATCAAAATGGTTTTTCCACATGATTAAGAATTATTATAATTAAGTTCTTTACGGTACAGAATGCCAAATATGTCAATTTATAATTTATCTGAAGATGAGGATTCTCAAAGCGTTTCTTGTTTTATACGTTCTTTATTTAAAAAGTAGGAAATCTTTTGCTGTCAGTAAAAAATGGGTAACATTAATGAGATCCTTTGTCCATCTACAGCGGAAAACTTTTTTGAGTCGCTAAGGGCGGCGGCTAACTTGGCAACATTCAATATTACCTATTTACTTTAGGCAGGGAAACCGTGTGGTTCCCGCAGAGTACCTACTAGTACGAATGGAATAGGACCACCACCCTTGCCGTCGTAAAAAGCAAATAAGAGACAATATTGTAAACATCATCCACAGCTCGTCTGGTCAGCATAGAATGTAGGCCAATGATTTGCCCTTGACAAATTAATTAGAGTGGGTCGTGCTCCTCATTCTCATTATGTAAGTATAGTTTTGGTTGCACTAGTGTGACTATGGATTTGAGTGAGGCTGCGGCCAAAGCGTGGGGGTTACGCACATGAACGACATAACGGCGCCTTACGTGCTACCCCACTAAGCGCCACCCGAGGGACCCGTCAGGTTTTTAGTGGGTAGGCCCTGATCTTCTGACAGGGAGAGCCCCACATAACCTTCCGGGACCCCCGGACCGGTGGGTATGCAGTTCAATACATTTTTCTGACGCAAGAAAAAAAGTGTGACTATGGATGAATTAAATTTCTCTTGGTGTGGTAATTTGGTGTGACTATTCTGTACGATTTCAATTCAAATTGAACTTTCTATTATTAAGTAGGCCCTTTTCAGGGCACTTGGAGACGACCCAAATATAGCTTTCCCTACCATTACTTCGGAACAACATTTTGACTATAGTTATTTAATTTTTAGCGTTAAGAGTCGCATCTCAAACTAATTTGAAAATTATAAATAACTTGAAAAAATTCAATTCAATTCCCGCCTTAGGCAGTTCGATTTTTTCAAGTTATTTATAATTTTCAAACATTTGACTGTTGTTGAGCGTTGAAATTCCAGTCACCTTTGACTGACACAGAAATTACTGTACGTTATAGTTTGATACTCAGCGTTGGTGTGATAGTTTTCATTTCAAATACGATAATCAGGCAACTCCAATCGCCCCGTGTTCGCTCAGCCTACCGCTTCAAACAACGGTGTTGCCATAAGAACACGAGGCAACAGCCTCCGTCTCCCATTTGGGGCGCGGCTAGTTTTTGCCATGTGTCAACTGCGTCCACGCATTGTATTACAAATTGTAATATTCCCCATGAAAGGCACTGATCATGTACTGTTGGGGTAATTAGGTATTTACAGCAGCTAATATTGCTGGGGAAAAAGCGGTAATGAGATTTGTCTGGTAGGTGTTGTCGTTACTGTGTTATTTTTACCCCTTTTTTGTGGTAAGTAGGTACATTGTAACTGTTTTAGTTAAGGCTTAAAGAAAAATTACCAATAACATTGAAATTAAAGTTTCTATTTCTGTATTTTTAGCCATATCAATTTTACTGTCATAAAATGCCATTTCATAAGTCTGCTTATGTAACGATAGTGCAAGTGAACAACAAAAGGTCTGAAAAATATATTAATAAAGTATTTATTATTCAAACTTATTATGCACATAGAACAGTGTACATAAGGCGGACTTAATGCCTTTCGGCATTTTCCTCCAGTCAACCTTAGGGCCAAACTGAAAAAAAGTAGCTGTTTCTTTTTTCTGTCAGTTAAAATTGTAACAGTATTGTAATTGTTATTGTAAATTCAAACAAGGCTGATGTATCTAATAAAAGCAGTCTTTAAAATAATTAGGCCAAAAATTATCACTTCGAAACAAATTCAAAATAGCTAGGTGATACGATTCGTTCGGCCTACAAACTCAGAATAAAGCCTAGAAATTAAGAATAATATTTTTTCTAGCGTAATTTGAGACCAGCCTTAAGCCAAATGAATCGCTATAAATCATATGGAGGCAGTAATTGCATCGATTTAGATTTAAACCATTATTTCACTGATACCCGCAATCATTGTACAGTCGGGACAAGAAAATTATGAAAGTTACAATGTTTCTGAATATCATTACAAGAACATCTAAAAATTTGAACCTCCGTCATACTTAAACACCTGACGTGGAAAGAGGGATTGAACTATCATATAAATGATTGACGTTCTATTAATACTATAAAATTTGTCTATGATATCGCTTCTAAATGGATGAACCGATTTTGTTAATTTTTTTGNCTAATAAAATAAAATCCTATATTATGATTACTACAATAATTATAGTAAGTAATCTATTTTCTTCTCAACATTGCGTGCCAAGCATCAACATCGTTTGTTTCAGCTAACTACAGACGTCCACAGCGGGACCAAGGCATCCCCCAAGGATTTCCACTAAGACCGCTCTTGCGTTGCCCGCATCGAGGTATCTACATACTACCTTATATTTACTCCTTGTACCTTATATTTACCTTGTGTCCTTGTGGTGCATTGAAAAAATGGCTAAAACCACAATTTTTTAACAGAAAATTCTCTTACTCTCCAAAAAATGGGTTAAAAAGTTAACACACGTCCTAATGTATCTAAAGAAATCCCTGTAGAGTACTTAATACATATCTAAAGCGAAATCCAGCTGCAACTTAATACCGAAGAAAGGATACGGCCACAGATAATATTAAAATCTTATCCACCCCGTCTTCAATAACTTGACATTATCTGGCGAACAAAAGGCGGACAGTCGGCAACAGAAGGCTTACTTTCTTGATATTATCAAAATAAGTATTTTTATAATTATGTGCGATTAATATTTTGAATGACCAATTATGTAAAAAAAATTTAAGGCTTTAATTAGGTATAAGTAGGTACTGCGACAAGATTGTCAAGTATTCAGATGAATTAGACAAGAATTTTGTGGGTGCGATTTGTGTCACTTCCATTTTGTGGCAATATTGAAATTCATGGACCTGATTATATTACATAACAATGTGACTGCCTTATATTAGACAATATTGTTTAAAAAATTACCTAGTGTTTAAGCTCGAATAAGTAAGTCCGCTTTGAGTTTTAATACCAGATTTACGAGAATAATTAGTTACCTCAAAAACTATTGAACTGAAACGCTCTCTTTTACCTACTTATTTATTTATGTTTCTTTAAAACTTCAATCGATTCCATAGAAATAAACCTCGTTTAATAAGTTTACTTGCCAACAAAACCAGTTTTCTAAACATCAAAGTTACAAACCCCAGTCCCAAGCCCAATAGGTTAACAGTCCGAGCTATCTCTACCCAAATACACTAAAGTGTAAATTCAAGATTCCACAATTGCATATCTGCATAATTTATATTATTATCTCGGGCTCTCCGCCCGACTGTTCGACATATAGTCCACAGATAGGATTATAAAAGCTAATACAAAAGTTATCTTAGTAACAAACGTGAGTCAATAAAAAGTGCGATGAACCGCGACGGTAGTAACCTATATGAAAAATGTGGATGCTGAGAGAAGATGTCTAAAGAGTTGATAATACCATCCAAGTCAGTACAGCTTGAGTCAAACTGTTTGACAGTAAAATGTAACAGGGTAGAGGATGCTAAATGAAAAAGCTTAAATGACTTTCAGCTGCAACGTAATTTATCAAAAATTTGGGGAAATTTTATAGTCTTAACTTGACAGTGAAGTTCCATAATATTTTTTCCAGTTAATTAAGTCACTCTTTATAATTGTAAACCAATACAGTCAAAGTACCAGACTGTTTGACAGTAAAATGCAGCCAGGGAAGGGGAAGTCAAAAGTTTGAGAAAAAATTAAGCTTTAATGTTTCATTCTAGTTTAGTTTGACTTAATTGGCTGACTGGATTACCTAAGCGAAGAGCGAAAACAAGCAATAAATGTTTATTTTATTTTTGTTTATGATGATTCGCGGAGAAGCTCGCTCCCATTTTCAGCGTGATTATCTTTTTCCATTAGGTAATGATGTACTTAGTCCAAGAGCTTTCCTGTTGTATTTAAAAAACTTACTGACCAAGAAACGGGATCTTAGACATTTCTTACAGGATTGTGTTGATTGTATGTTTAAACAACTCTATACATTTCTGAAATCAATCCTCTGAAGTCCGCCGCTCGCCCGAAGTCGATAATAAGGGGACAAATACAAATTGATAAACAAAAAAACCACACGTTTTATGTGTATAGTTAATTTTAGCGTTGAATAGTCCAACTACAGATTATCGGTTTATAAGTGTGGGACATTAAACTGGGTAATACATTTTTATGGCATTCGGAGTATTATCAAATATGTTTAACAGCAATATCGTCACATAGAAATATTCGTCGTCAGTTTAAGTGATGTTGACTGTGGAGTCACGTTTTTGATTCGTCAAGGTGTTAGATTTAAACCGTGTTGGTTACTTATAAATAAGTTTTCATAAATTAAAGATGAGTAGGCATTGGGAATGGTCTGTTTCGTAATATTAGGAAACTAATTTGCATTAAAACATTTTTTTAAGAGCCTTATAGGTAGGTTACTACATTTATATGAAAAAAATTATGAAGTAGGTATCTAACTTTGTTAATTCAGTAAGTATCTTACAAAAAAATATTGTGTGCAAAAGGTTATTTTAATCGAAAACAAATACAACCTCAATATAACTTTACTTAACCAACTTGCTTCAAATTCCGCCATTCATTAATCAATTTAAAAAATCCAGGCATTCTTTGTAAATATCTGAATTGGGGTCATATTCATATTTTCCTATTGACTTGGAGACACGATTAACTTGTTTCTTATCATAAAGATATAAGGTTCATAATATTATGTTTTAGGTTTATTTAACAATTCATGGTCAATTACTACGGAAACTTTAATCGATTTTTACCGTCATTACCCACTGTAAAACGTAAATTGCAGGCACGTGCTGAGTGCTAGGTAGTTTTGGTGATTATATATTTTCATGGATAATCCGAAATGAAAAAGAAATGGATAATTAGACAAGCAAAAAAATATCTTAAGCTAACAAAAAGAAAGGATAAACTTTTTCTTCAATGGTCACAATTAATTTTAGACAACAACTTTTGGTTACAAGTCTTAGACAGAGATATCTGACATTCTCTTACACACAAGGGGGCATAGTGTGAGTTTACATCAAACGCATTTGATGTCGACTGCATTTAAAAATATATGAAGATTTTAGTTCTTGAAAGTTTGCGCCACTGACCACTGTACAATCCGTCATACATTTAATGTCAGTTTTTTACACAGTCTATTACGTTTTATGTAAACTCACACTACGCCTCCAGATGCCGTATGTCAGATAAAGTGATTTTACATAATGTATTGTCTCACCTGGGATTCGAACTCCGAAAATCCAAGTCGATAGAGTCTTCGAATTTAACCACGGAGGTGTGATACTAAAAAAGAGATTGTTATCGCTACTTTGTCCAGATTAGTACTTTATCACAAAATTGCCGAACCATGACCGCTGTAAGCAGCCGCGGGTAATTTATAGTGTACGCTGTTTTTGTGCGCGTACGCATCTACAATAATCGCCATTACGCGCACTGTTAACCACGTAATTGTTATCGTAAAAAGCTGACGCGTGCGCAACGCAAGTAGTGCAACTTTAGGCCGATTTACACGGTGGGGTTTTAGTTTATATTGTGAGGTAACGCAGTGTAATATTTAGTAATTGTTTTGTCACTTTAGGGACTAAATGTTCCGTAACAGTACGCAATCGACCAGTGATAATTGGGATAGAAACGAATAAAATTTATACTGTTTTCATTAATATAAATTTTTCTCTGTATCCAGATCCATCATCATCTTAGCCATATTATGACGTCCACTGCTGAACATAGGCCTCCCCCAATGCTTTCCATGTTGCCTAGTTGGTAGCGGCCTACGTCCAGCGCCTTCCTGCTACTTTTTCGATGTCGTCAGTCCACCTTGTGGGTGGACGTGTTTCTTTATATGACAAGATATTAGTCTTCAATTAATATGGTCCTACTTAATAAATAAGTAATAAATCAGTAATACGTAAATGTATTTTCGGGATGAAACTACAGAGATATTGTTCGCAACGTGTAAACGCTACATGCAAATCGTACAATGTAAAACCAACTTGAACTGATTGCTGTTTCACACCATTACAAAACCATCCTTATTACACTTACATACACGGTTTATATTCAAATGTTTACATGCGCGGGCGCAAACGCGTGAAATTATTCGAAATAGGGTGTCGTGGTTAATTGAGCTGAAAATGTTAGTTTTTAGATTCATTGAGGTTTTATGGCCTTTTAGTGTGGGTCGATTGAACATTGTGATCTGATGATTGCTATGAATTATTAATAATGTAAACTAATACGTTGTTGTTGCAAAATAACATTTATTACAACGAGTTAAGATGCCAGTGTTTAATGCATTGAAAGAATGATTAAATTATAGGTGTTAAAGATAATTGTGGATTAATTACAATAATTCATTGTAATTTTTTTACAAGTTTATGTGTACGGAGTAAAGTAGGTTAGTTTAACAAAAAAAAAACAAAGGACTATTTTGACAAAGCTCAAATCATTGGATATTAAGTAAAAAAAAATCTTTTGTTTCATAATGCTAAGTACTGATTTCGAATTTAACCCTTACATTACCATTTACTGATTCATCTGACACATCCAAAACCTCAAAGCGGACTGTAATTTTATTACCAATTTATTGTCCTACCAGTAATAAATTCGATTCCCATGCCTATCCACGTGAATAGCACATTGTAATGTATTTTCTCGCTGACTACTAAATAGCTTGCTTTCCCAATTATTTCACAAATCATCTATCACGGATCGGCGCGCGCGCAGTGACGGGTCAATGCGGCTAGCGGAGCTGTGAACAGTACAAATGGCGCGGAATGCGCGAGATTGTCCTGTCCCGGTGAACTGTCGGCGCTGTAATGAGCTGGCTTTGCTTGTTTTTGGAATAGGCATCGAACGACATGGGTATAATCACCTCTATGGTCTAGTAGTAACCCAGAGGTCCTGCGTTCGATTCCAAGTGGGGATCAAAATTAAATATTCCACTATAGCGGAGGAGGCTCATACCACCAGCCTAACTGAGAAGAATTATAGTATAAGGGAGTGCCTCCGCTGCTTAATTTTGATTTTACAGTCCACTGCTGGACTACGAGACTCCGCCACAATAGTGGAGGGTTTTGCCATAATCCCCACGTCTCCCCAGGGCAAAACCCTCCACTATAGTGGAGGAGGCTCACAGTCCAGTGGACTGTAAAGGGCTGTTGATGAGGTGGGTGGTAAGGCTTATTCTAAGTCTGCCTGGTTAGCTACCACTACCACCTAAGTCTGTCACCATAACAACAGGATTGAGGTAAGATAGCTAGTTCTTCTATGGTTAAGGATTCTGGGTGAAGCTTGCTTTCTACCTTCGTCAGCCTGATCATCACTTTCCATCAGGTGATGTAATTCAGCAATGTTTAGTGTAGATGCAGTCTAAGGTGGTATATTATACCTATTGTCTACCTAAATGCTGTTCACTCTTGAAGAGGCCCAGGTCATGTTTGTAGACAGCAAAGCAAAGGAGATAGTTCGTCCTAGCATATAGAACCGCTGTAACTCCTATCACATGATACAGATACAGAACATTCTGTACAGAAAAAATAATTGTAGTTACTCGTATGTTTTACAAGGAAAATCTTTTCAGATGTAACGAAAAACAATCGACAGTCGAGCGGCGGCAACGCAAACAGCGAATTGAATGCGACAGCGACAAAACGTCGGCGACGCGTCGGCGTTGTCGCTTCTAATTGGCTACTTAGACATACAGCTTACCAAATCATTGTGTCCTTGTAGTTGTGGAAATAAGGTGGAAAGCTTGGGATCGTTATATCAAGTGAAACCCTGAAAATAGTTATTGTTACACTAAACTTGTTTGTTAGAACGAATTTAGATTTTTATCCCCTAACAAAAAAAGGACGGGGTGATAAAAGTTTAACGTGTATGTGTGTCTGTGTGTGTGTCTGTCTGTGGCACCATAGCTCTCGAACGGGTGAACCTATTTTGAATTTGTTTTTTTTTTAATAAATCACTCAAGCACGGGAAATAAAGAGCAAAAGTAAGTACCTACTCAAGATAAGAATCAATTTTAACTGAAATTAATATGGATTAAGCGTAATCGACCTTTTTATTTTTATTTTGATCAAGAAACAAGAATGTAAGTTAGCACCTAGATTCTTTCGTCACCACACATTTCACACTGGCCATAACAAAACTCTTCCAAACAATAAAAAACAAATTGACTCCGAATTTCAAAATTAGAACTTAAAAGCGATTCGTTGTTCCGATTACAATTCGAATTTAGAAGTCCGGTGACGCTATAAAAGAGCGTGTTCTTGACTTTCTCCGTCATTTCGGCCGGGTCTTCCCACGATGGTAGTTGTTTACTAGGCAACAATTAGACAATTGTCGGCCATTTTAACGATCGAACCATAAAATCGGGCTTCAGCCTCTCATTAACCGCATTCTTGTGATACTTCCGCTTTTATAGTTTTACTAATCAACGCGTCGATTTTAATTCGGTCTCTTATGTGATGGCGTCGGGGCGAGATTAATTTTATTGGTCCGGGCCTTGGACAATTGGTCGTATAGATAATTGAGTTTCGGGGCTTCGGTGTTTTTTAAGTTTACTGTTAAGCCACTTAGGTTAGATCGAGCGGTAACGGGTTGAAATGTCTAATTTAGATAAATGGTAGAGCAAAGACTGTCTGGCGTGGAATAAGAACCTGTCTTTGTCTTTTTATTTAGATTATTTATATTGTTAGTTGAATTAGTAGAATGGTGATACCTTCGCAGAGCCAAATGTTGGTCTCGAGCGCTGGTAGGATAAAAATGAAGAATGATGATTATGAGACATCTAGAGGCTCCTTTAGAGTATAATATTTGACGATTTGTAAGTACTATTTAAATAGTCTAATAAAAAAATTACTTTTGACTTTGACCTTGAGCGTCATTAGTGGTAGTTTAAAAAATTCAGACACAATAGGTAATGTAACTATTTTCTGGGCGTTATTTTCTCTATAATTATAATGATTGAAATTATTTTGCACGATCGATGATAGATCCAAAATTATCTAAACTTTTTTATTTATCTACAAACAAAGAAATCGGTAGGTGGTCCTCTAAGTATTTGTTAATAATCGACACGTCGGTACAGCCTTTTAATTACGGGGCAGCGCGTAATATCGTATAATTGTATTTTCTGTTGATTTATGCGTGCGCGCAGACCAATTTTATTGTTTCGATCGGTTAACGGGACGTGCTCTTGAAACTTTTTAACATCTGTCTTTTTTTCGGGTAATTGGAATCGGTAATAAATTTGCGTTCTATTCTTTTTTCTTCGGGCATTTTTGGGCAATTACGTCTCGCGTACGATAACCTTATTCTTTGCATGGTTTAAAAATATGTTTCATATTGCAAATATTAAAGTGTTTAATTAGAGTAACTAATTGTGAAGATTTGCAACATTGTTTTCCTAACGTTCTTTGCGCAAGTGTTTGTCACGTGAATTATGAATTTCACTCTTTCGAGTAGGCGCACACCGTTGATTTTTCGTCGGCCGATAGTTTAGTCGGGCAGTTGATCAGTATGGGCATGTATGGGAGTGCGCACACTACGCCGATTCGATTTGGCCGATTCTTCATACAATTTAAAATCGGGCACAACTATCGGCCAATTAAAAATCAACGGTGTGCGCCTACTCTTATTATGCAACGCGATAACAGTCATGTTTTCTTCCATCATTTTCATGAAACCATGAAGCAAGTTTGCGATGCATTTTCTCGCATTGTGTGCAACAAACACTCGCCAACCAAATAAATTGCCAAAATACACGTGTAAGGTATAAACCGTAATACTTACAGACAGTCATTTCCAATGTCATTATATCGATGAGAATTTGAGCAACGTCCGGCCTCGCGAAGTCTGAAGATTCTATCAAAATCAATTAGCACTAATCGAGCCACATTATAGAAACCGATGATAATTTGTTACTCGGTGTAAAGGAGGAAGGTAGAGAAGCATCGCTCTCTATTACGTGGTGGTACTCTCGGTCAGCGAGCGTCTAAAGTTCGTGACACCCAAAGTAGCCAAAAAGTTCGCAACACGTCTAAGGTTGTCACTTTTTGTCACTTTAGGTTTCAATATTTCACGCTGACTGTATTAGCGAATTTAGGGATTATATTCTACTTGATTGAAAAAATCTATCGACTCGAAACAATAGCCGGTAAAAAGCTACTTTAACTTTAACAAACATCAAAAATCTGTCAAACTCCATACAAATAGCACCGGTTATCGTCAAAGTTACTGTCAAGTTAGGTGGTGCAACTCAGCCTTAGTTTTAAGCCTTCCCGATTCGTTTGGCATTGTAAAGTGTGTAGGTCAAATCCTTCATTTGTCTCTGGTCAATTAGATAGGGTCGGAGGTCATTCATTTCCTGATAATGATGATAAATAGAAAGGATCTGGTCTATGTGAACCTTAAGCCCTGCCCCATTTGTAGCTGAGCGATTTTACTAATTAAAATGCAAAACGTAAGCCGTTTTGAAAGTTTGTAGATGAGCTTTTTAAGGTTGAAGCTGCTGTTTCCATTTATATTATTATCTTTATCTATATTTCTATTGGATAACGGTTATCGAATTACATGGCTGTTGAACAATTAAATAATGGGAAATACCAAATTAGTTGTCAGGGTGATATAGAATTTAAATTATACATACTTTGCTGACTAATTAGTTTTATTTATAGTTATTCCTACTGCCTATTAATTGTTTTTTTTAAAGTTTAGTTAGTCGGTTTCAGTAATCATCATCATCATCAGTGACTCATAAAAGTTTGTATTATTTCTTTTAAATTCTAAATTGGTACGAGTATTTTTACTACAGAAAATAAACATGATGATGTTCTTCAGTGGGTTTCAGAAAGATTGATACATGTCAGCCACCTGTTACTTAAACGAGACTACATTATTTCCACCTCTCATTCCCACTGCTGCAACTCTTGTATAGCAAGAATCTACAGCTTAACCACCACTACCCATACAATAAAGGCTAAGTTCATACCCCTTACATAGGACAGCTTACAAAGTGTGACACTACTAAGATTGACAAAAATGCTGAAATAAGAAGGAGATCTTTGCACACCAGGGTCCATAAGTCCATTCGAATTCCCACGCAGTCACAAGTAAACCGAGCAGGACAAAGTAGGACAAAAATATCAACCGTACAAATTCCAGATAAGAATTTCTTAACCCCAATATCACTCTATATCTCCCATCTCGGTTGCGTAGCCTTCCAGATATACTACTTACTGCCTTTAATATAAATAGAAAGGAACTCTACACCTATTATTTCGCAAAGCTACAATAGTTGCGCTCACCTTATTATCATTTAAGCTTCAGCCAAACCAAAGCGTGCAGCGCGTCGGCGATGGCGATCACTGCGCGTGCATAGGCCAATGACAGGACGCGCGACCAATATCAGTAGCCTTATTCACGTAACAAAACATCAACGACAACAAAACACTGAGTTGCGATCTTATCGAGTAATCGTTCTATCAAAATGACCCTTGTGAATACGGATTTAGAACTGTTTTTCAATGGGACGACTTCTGAACGTCGTCAGCGAGATCTTGACTGTTAAAATACGTGAATTAGGCCACAGGACGCGTTGATGTGAACTCATCGCTACAGTTTTTTTATGTATAACAAGGCATATTTGACCACAATCGCACCTGGTATTAAGTCTAGGAATTCCTACACGACATCTGATCGCCATCGCCATCGTGAACGCCGACTACACGCGTTGGTTTGGTTGAAGCTTTACTGTGCTTATTATAACGAAGAGTCCAAGAATGGACGCGACCTCCTTTTGCGGGTCCATTTAAGGTTAGACAAGGCAAACTACTTTTTTGAAAAATTGCAGTTAATATTATTATTTGAGGATAAAGACTAATAAGCTGTTTAGATTTATTAGGTGTTATTTTGTTGATAATGATTGAGTTATCTGGATTAGCAATGCAAATATTTATTCCTACATACTAAATACATTGTGGTCTGTCCAATGCAGTCTATTCTGAAACCCTTCCTTTTCTTCCTAAACATATTTTTATACTAATCCCTAATTATTCCACACGACATTAAGTTCGCCTTTTGTACTCTGATATTGTCTGTTATAACGCTGAAAATGAAATAATATAAATAAAAAAAAATTGCTTCCAATAACCCTTTTCCAATGTCAAATAATCACAATCAAAATTTGGCGTGACAAAATGACAATTTCAGACCCAACATTTTTTGGTACGTTTTTTACATAAAAGTTAATTTTTAACCAGCGAATAATCAATGACATTGTATTAAATTTTGGCAACCAGTCTTAATTTTCATTCAATTTAAATATTACAATGTGTTAGTTTAATTTTTATTACACAATGCGACGACGCAACTGTTGGCATCAAAATGGTTTTTCCACATGATTAAGAATTATTATAATTAAGTTCTTTACGGTACAGAATGCCAAATATGCCAATTTATACTTTATCTGAACATGAGGATTCTCAAAGCTTTTCTTGTTTTAATACGTTCTTTAAAAAGTAGGAAATCTTTTGCTGTCAGTAAAAAATGGGTAACATTAATGAGATCCTTTGTCCATCTACAGCGGAAAACTTTTTTGAGTCGCTAAGGGCGGCGGCTAACTTGGCAACATTCAATATTTACTTTAGGCAGGGAAACCGCGTGGTTCTGACAGAGTAGAATAGGACTTCCACTCTTCCCGTGGGTGTCGTAAAAGGTGAAGCGACAAAGTAATGATCCGTCTGGCCAGGGTGGGGGATGTAGCCTCAGACCTCTCTTTGCCTCTGAGAAATTAATTAATTAATTAGAGTGGTTCGTACTCTTGCAGTGGAGACTAAATGACCTGATGATGATGAGGTAGGTGTGGTCATGCTGTCTTAGTCACCCTGGTGTGGGCGTGACTATTAACTTCATAATTAAGTTTTTTTTTTTTAAATAAATAAATAAATAATATAAATAAATAAATCTTTTTTTTTTTTTTTTTTTTAAATTAATAAATAAATAATATAAATAAATAAATCTTTGGACAATTTCATACAGCGCCAGCTAGCCCCAAAGTGAGCAACTTAATGCTTGTGTTATGGGTGCTAGCTTAACGGATATACTACTTAAATACTTTTTTTTTTTTTTTAAATACGTGAATATTATACATAGTCACACCCAGACCCGTCACAGAAATTAAAATTCATCATTTCAATTTCTGCCCGGCCGGGAATCGAACCCGGGACCTCTCGGCATAGTAGTCCGTTCTGAAGCACTACACCAAACGGCCGACAAATTTGTCCCCAAATATAGCTTATCTTGAAAAACATCAATCTTTTAAACTGCGATCTCCGACCCACCTGCCAAGAGTGGGGATTATGACAAAACCCTCCACTATTATAGTCCAGCAGTGGACTGTAAAGGTCTGTTGATGATGATGATAGCTTATCAAACCATCACTTCGTGCCAACAACATTGGCTGTTGCTGATAAGAAAAGGCGGGAGAAACTCAGTCATCTTTGGCTGGCACAAAAAATATTATATTTATTTGTGTGATTTGTAGGTAGGTCAGCGTTGATGTGATAGATAGTTTTCATATTAAATACGCGACTAATCTGGCCACTCAAATCACCCAGTGTTCGGCCAGCCTACTGCTTCAAACAACGGTGTTGCCATAAGAACACGAGGCAACAGCCTCCGTCTCCCATTTGGGGCGCGGCTAGTTTTTGCCATGTGTCAACTGCGTCCACGCATTGTATTACAAATTGTAATATTCCCCATGAAAGGCACTGATCATGTACTGTTGGGGTAATTAGGTATTTACATCGGCTAATATTGCTGGGGAAAAAGCGGTAATGAGATTTGTCTGGTAGGTGTTGTCGTTACTGTGTTATTTTTACCCCTTTTTTGTGGTAAGTAGGTATATTGTAACTGTTTTAGTTAAGGCTTAAAGAAAATTTACCAATAACATTGAAATTAAAGGTTTTATTTCGGTTTTTTTATCGATATAAATTTTACTGTTATAAAATGCCATTTCATAAGTCTGCTTATGTAACGACTGTGAAAGTGAACAGCAAAAGGTCTAAAAATATATTAATAAAGTATTTATTATTCAAACTTATCATGCACATAGAACAGTGTACATAAGGCGGACTTAATGCCTTTCGGCATTTTCCTCCAGTCAACCTTAGGGCCAAACTAAAAATGTAGCTGTTTCTTTTTTCTGTCAGTGAAAATACTTAGTAACAATTCAAAAAAGGCTGAATAAAAGCAGTCTTTAAAATAATTAGGCCTAAAATTATCACTTCTAAACAAAATCAAAATAGCTAGGTGATACAATTTGCTCGGCCTACATACGCAGAATAAAGCCTAGAAATTAAGAATAATATTTTTTCTAGCGTAATTTGAGACGCAGCCTTAAGCCAAATGAATCGCTATAAATCATATGGAGGCAGTAATTGCATCGATTTAGATTTAAACCATTATTTCACTGATACCCGCAATCATTGTACAGTCGGGACAAGAAAATTGTGAACCTTACAATGTTCCTGAATATCATTACAAGAACATCTGAAGTTCTGAACCTCCGTCATACTTAAACACCTAAAGTGGAAAGACGGATTGAACTATGATTGACTTCTATTAATACTATAATAATTTGTCTATGATATCGCTACTAAATGGATGAACCGATTTGGTGAAATTTTTGTACGCTCAAGTTACCTTGAATAGAAAGCATTATTATTTTATTATTTTGTCATGACTATGTCTATCTTTATTTGTCATGACTGTGTCGCTAAGGACAAAAAGTACAAAATGAGTATGTTTTCTTTAGCATCTTATTCATAATTTACTTACGTATCTAATTAACTGTACCCATCAAAATCGTACAGAATCGCAGCAATTCGATTGATACATTAATGCATGTAAATAGTTTAGATTTATTGCTATTATAAATAATGCTACGTTGCACGGACATCAATCAAACGCTTCTGTCAAAGCTATCTATAAATACGTTTATTACCCGACTGCACCAGAAGGAGGGTTATGTTTTTTCATGTCATNAGCGTCGTTGTTCCCAACTTCCTGTTTCATTTCTTAGGTTTGATAGATCTTTGTCTTTGACAAATTATTTAGTCGTTAAAAGGTTAATAGGTGTTTACTTGAAATACGCTAAAATGCATAAGTAGGTATTGCAGTTTGTTTTGAGAAAACTGGATAATGTAATTAATTTTAGAAGTAGCTAGTCACCTCGCTTTGCATAGGTTGTGTAGATAATATAAGTACCTAGTATTAAAATACTGTTAGGTAATTAAAATAATATGCCACTCGCACTTTTCCTAATATTTGTAGAAAAACCATGGCATGAAATTACTAAGTAGGCACTGTAGGCAGGTATAGTGGAAAATTCTCTACCTTCATAACTTTAAAATCTTTTCAAAGATTAGATCAAATGCCAATCAAAAATATAGTATAAACTTTGATTATTTCTACAGAGAGCTTTTTGTCACATCAAAAAATTGGCAAATAATTTGGTGTGTACCTACCTAGATCCTAATATTATTACAATACCAATAAATAAGGGGCTCTTCTAACAATTATGATGATCCTTTTAAATACCTACCCTTATCTAAAATATTCTTAACCAAACATCTCTTAACACTGTAAGTCAATACTTCCATTTATTTTTATCCTGATAAGACGTTAGATACCTATCGATTGAAAGCCTTCATTCAGCTATTAAGCCTTGTACACCCCTGCGGTTGTCTTTGTACGTCCAGTTTTTACTATAATTGATGTTTTTCGTATCCGATCATAGGCTGCCATTAAAGTGGTCAGGGTTTTAAAAAAATCACACATCTATTACACTGATTAGATTCCTATACGTAATTTATTGTTGAACTGCGTTGGCCAGTCGCCGTCGGGGCACAATGTCCGCTAGACCGGGACGGCTAGAGGTTTAGACGGAGACAGGTATAGTGGGCCTTGCAAGGTTGATTTCAGTTGCGTAGACGCAAGCTTGGGGTCAGGTTGTTATCCGCACAAGTGCGTGTGTACCCTAACTCGCGATGTTCAAATCACGATTTTCGAATCATGGACCATAGTATGAAAACATGATAAGTGGATGGCAGCGTACGGTAAAGTGCAATCGTAGATTTATTGACTTTAGTTTTTGAGAAAGTGAAAATATAGGAACCTCATTTAAGTGGACAGATAAACAGAATGCACTGTTATGTATTTTTCTGACATATATTGTGGATAATTGTGCTATGTGTATGTAATATACTATGTGCTATTATGTGGTTGTGGCATATTAACTTAATGAAGGGTGCTAGAGAAGAAACTGTTTACTTCTTGAGATAAAAGGTATGCTTATCATTATAGACAATCTTGAGTATTGATATTACTACTGTCCATTTAAATGAGAATTAAGTATTAACGGTTCTGTTTTTATTCGCTTTTAATTTTTAATTCTTATAAGGTTTGTTGGCAGAAATGCAAAACAAATAGAATTGCAACAGAATATTTAAAAAGTAGTTAT
The DNA here is from genome assembly GCF_004193835.3 of Ostrinia furnacalis. NCBI lineage: Eukaryota > Metazoa > Arthropoda > Insecta > Lepidoptera > Crambidae > Ostrinia > Ostrinia furnacalis. The sequence goes on from NW_021130551.1 coordinate 339,480, forward strand.
TCTGTATAGGAAGGTATAGGAAGAATCTAAAACTTCTTTCGAAATAAAACAAATTAAGGATAATATTTATTGTACGGTAAAGATTTTACCAGAAAAGAGTTACAGAAAAAAACTACCTATAGTATCTATTAAAATATTAAATGAAAGGAAAATAACATCTTACTACATACGTTTTGCTACAACATTCATTTTGAACCTGATAAACATGGTTTTAAAACGTTTTTATGCATTTTGCAGGTAACTAATTGTTAGGTACTCGTAATAAGTCGGTTAAATCAAAGTTGCAAACATGGTTATTGTTTTCAGGTTTTAGTTAATTAAATCAGAAATTCAAAATCCTAAGCGCATTTTTTACATTACTATGTTCATATAATTATATTTTAAGTATGTAAGTAAAACCTAAACAAACAGTGTTACACCATTGGTAGGTAGGTTTTTATTTGCAATTTAATGCTACTTCTTGAATTATAAGAAACTTTAGAAGTAATCAATCCTCAAGTTTGCGATCGGTTAGAAGCTTATTTTTATCACGGAAAGCTCCGTTACTAAAGGATGTGTTCATAGACCAGGGGTAGGCACAATGCGGCAATATAATACTAGCAAATTGACAATCCGGCAACTGCTTTATTACAAAACTTTAATATAAAAAGGTTTCTTATTTCGTGTCAATGGCACAATATTTACCCCGACAAAAACTAAGCAACCCCGATTGTCCCCAGACCAATGTAAACAGTTAAATTCATACACAAATATTTGCATTGTGCGGGAATCGAACCCGCGTCCTCTGGCACAGTACCTAGTTTAGTTACTAAAGCACTAATGAGTCAACCCTATTTGAGTGTTGTTGTGTATAATCTAAATACCACTCACTGATTAATCACGAAATCTCAGAAACTATAACACCTGCAAACTTGAAATTTGGCAGGCAGGTTTCTTAAAGGATGGTAGACATCCGCTAAGAACGGATTTTACGAAATTCCACCCCTAAGGGGGTAAAACGGGGTTCACGTACGAAGTCGCGGGTGCCCGCTAGTCTTCAATAAAGGTTCGGCCAAACCAACGCGATCACACGCGATCAGCCGGCGTGCAGCGATGGCGATCAATGCATTTAAGTCTGATCGCGTTGGTTTGACTGAACCTTAACTGTCGCGTTCTCCGCTCCTGTAAACGGAGCCGCGGGCGACCACTAGTGTTGTGACGGAGCTTTTGTTACAACCTGTCTGAAGCTGGTGGTGCGTGTCCATTCCGTAACCATGGCAACTGGGCTGGAAACGCATCGGCTGCGGTGAAATTGAGATAGGAATTGTCTAGAATGCTAGGTGAGGAGTTGTTTTTTAGTTTATTAGAAATCTTCATTTCTATTTGATTCAATATAAATTTAACAGTAGAGTGAGATTTTCAAACCTTCTGGAAAATTGTAATATACAATGTTATGTAATTATGCAGTTATGTTTTTAACTGCTATGACGTTTAAAATGCTCTTGCGAACTTCATAAAGTTCAATAGAAATTAAATGCTTTTTATTACATGAATATTGTAATAAGGATAAAAAATAAATTGAGTCAGTAGATTTTATTTTAATAAAAGTGTTTTCTTGCCCATGCTACTTTTAAATAGCAAATAAACTTAGTTTGTTGTAAAAGTCTAAAGAATCTAAGCTCAAACCAATTTATAGTTCTTTTAATTTATTTTAAGTTTAGCATTTAGTGCAAAAATTAAATAAAGTGAACCTTGTTTAACCCATTCCTCCCCACTGTCCTATTTTTAGGACACCATATTCAACATTTTTTTTTTACAAGTTAATAAACTAATTTTTATTGTTTTTGACAAAATTCGTATTCTTGCACTGTTATTCTAATATAATAATTTTTTTCGGCTGCAAAAAGTGTATCCGTTATTTTAATGTAATTTTTTCAAATTAACACTTTTGTTGCCTCAAAAAGAAGCATCATATTTTGATTTTAAATACCATAATATAAAAAAACTGGCCAACTCCAATTTACATAAAACTGATTCTTAGACATCTACCAATACATTAAAAAAATAAACATAAACAAAACATAATTTAAAAACTTGTCGTAATGTTTCAANTCGCCAAAAAAAAGTGTTACACTATTATGTGACTTGTGGCATATTAACTTAATGAAGGGTGATAAAGAAGAAACTGTTTACTTCTTGAGATAAAAGGTATGATGCTTATCATTATAGACAATCGTCAGTATTAATATTTCTACTGTCCATTTAAATGAGAATTAATTAACGGTTCTGTTTTTATTCGCTTTTAATTTTTAATTCTTATAAGGTTTTTGATAGCAGAAATGCAAAACAAATAGAAGGTATTCTGAATAGGAAGGATCTAAAAGTTCTTTCGAAATAAAACATATTATACTCGTAAAGGGATAATATTTAATGTGGGGTAAGATTTTACAAGAAAAAATACTACTTACCTATAAAATAACTGTTAAATGAAAGTAAACTAACGTCTTACTACTTACGTTTTGCTACCATATTCAGAATGCGGTAAACAAAGCTTTAAAACTTTTTTATTCATTTTGCAAATAAAAAAATATTATCAAGTAAATAAGTCAGTTACAAATATCAAAGTTACCAACATGAGTATTGGTTGCAGGTAAGTTAATAAGAAATTCTAATTCCTTTTACATACAACGTTCATTTATTTTTAAGTAAGTGAAACCTAAACAGCGTGACACTATTTATTGGCAGATAGGTATATTTTCTGTTTGCAATTTGATGGCACTTCTTGAATTATAGGAAGCTTTATAAGTATCAATGCTAAAGTTTCCTTTCGAAAGGAAAGTCATGATCGGCCGTAAGCTTATTTTTATCAAAGAAAGCTCCGCTACAAAAGGATGTGCTTAAAATAGTAGACTAGGCAGGCACAATGCGGCATAATAAAACTTGCGAATGTCAATCCAGAAACTGATTATACATAGTAAGGTTTCTTTTTTCGTGTCCACGGTACAATATTTACCCCGACTAAAACTAGGCAACCCGATTTCCCCCTAAATCAATACAAATAGTTTATACTCAAATGTTTGTATTGTGCGGGAATCAAACCCGCGTCCTTTGGAACAGTAGTTATATGAAGCACTAAGCCAACTACCCTATTTGAGTGTTGTTCTGTACAATCTATTAAATAAACGAAATCCCACTCACAGATTAATTACGAAGTCTCAAAAACTACACCACCTGCAAACTTGAAATTTCTCAGGTAGGCTCCTTTTTGGGTGTTGACATCTGATAAGAACGAATTTTACGAAACTCCACCCCTAAGGGGGTAAAACGGGGTTCACGTACGAAGTCGCGGGCGCCCGCTATTCTTCAATAAAGGTTCGGCCAAACCAACGCGATTACACGCAATCAGCCGGCGTGCAGCGATGGCGATCAGTGCATTTAAGTCTGATCGCGTTGGTTTGACTGAACCTTAACTGTCGCGTTCTCCGCTCCTGTAAACGGAGCCGCGGGCGACCACTAGTGTTGTGACGGAGCTTTTGTTACAACCTGTCTGAAGCTGGTAGTGCGTGTCCATTCCGTAACCATGGCAACTGGGCTGGAAACGCATCGGCTGCGGTGAAATTGAGATAGGAATTGTCTAGAATGCTAGGTGTGGAGTTGTTTGGTTTATTAGAAATCTTCATTTCTATTTGATTCGATATAAATTTAACAGTAGAGTGAGATTTTCAAGCCTTCTGGGAAATTTTAATGTTAAATATGCAGTTTAGTTTTTAACTGCTATGACGTTTAAAATGCTCTTGTGATCTTCATGAAGTTCAATAGAAATTAAATGTATTTTAAAACATTAATATAATAGAATAAGGATAAGAAAGAAATTGAGTAGCAATAGATTTAATTTTAATAAAAGTACCTATTTACTTGCCCATGCTACTTTTAAATAACAAATAAACTTAGTTTGTTGTAAAAGTCTAAAGAATCTAAGCTCAAACCAATTTATAGTTCTTTTAATTTATTTTAAGTTTAGCATTTAGTGCAAAAATTAAATAAAGTGAACCTTGTTTAAACAAGTGTAAATAATGACGTACCTATGTAATTTCAGAATACTGTAGTCATGATAACGAAGTTACGGGACTATTCCCACCTCTCGTTCCCACCGCTGCAACTCCTATGTAGCCAAGATCTACAGCTTGACCGCCATAAAAACCCAACCAGTGAAGGTCAAGTTTGTCCCGGGGGAAAGTTAAACTGTCATTGGACCCGCAATGAAATAAATCAGAAGAACTAGAATTATTATGACGTAGTCGTTTTGTGTTTTGACGTAGGTACTAACAAGACAGCGGCGCTACGCGGAACGTTGATGTCTTTTACACGCACGCGGCGTGCTACGAAAAAAACAACGTATTGTTTGGTGCAATTTGTTTTGTAAGGTAGTTTCGCCTAATACGTTCCATTACAAATAACTGATACTAGAATAAGCTGCTCCTAGATATACAGGGTGTCCCAAAAAGTAGTGTCAAACCGAAGCCCAATGGTAGAGCATCACTAGGGCTATCTAAATCATCACCCCCATGTATGTTCCGCGATTTTTGATAGTTTTCGAGTTGTAGTGATTGTTTTAAATTTCTGAACTTAGGCACTTTTTTGGTCACTGTGGCGCGAATAATCTATATAATTATATAATAATAGGCTCGTAAAGGTAATTGAAAACAAATTACAAAATAAAACAGGTGAAATGAAACCATCTATCAATCTGTTAAAATCTTGCTTAACAAATCCATGTGTTACCTACATTGTACACTATTGTGCTATAAGAGTGATTCAGGGTAATGATTCTCATAACTTATTAAACACTAAAACACAATAAACAAACGTCAGTATTCCGCCACAACATTATTGTTATCTGTATAACGCATTCCGCAAAACAAGAAGCTAAAAACGGGTCCACAGATAATAACATGCATTAAGAGCACAATATAAAAAGGCACCACAAACAGAGGGAGCTGGATAAAAAACAAACATACACACAGACGGGCAAACAAGTGTAAATTAATAAGAAGTAAGGAGCCACCGCACGCAATAATACGGCGATTAATTTTAAAACGGTTCAATGAGCTGAAACTTTAGATTGTAGGTGTAACAGGTGGCGCCACGAGCGAATTTATGTTGCTAATTTTGTAATGAAATTTATTGGGTGGCTGTAATTGTAATGAAGCGCGAAAATATCCGTGAAATCATGAGGCGCGAAAAGAAGTTATGTTATACCTCCTGTCTTCTTTCTTTATAAGTATTAATAGGTAAGTTCTTGCTCGAATAAATGTACCTACCTACTGGCTTATTAGGTATTCAACTGTATTAATTTTAACTTAGTCATTTTAGGGCTGATTTTTCAATCGTCGGATAACTTTTAACTGAAGAATAAGTTTGGCACATTGATAGTTTCAGTATGGAAAATGTGTCAAAATGACAAGTTTATTCTTCAGTTAAAAGTTATCTGATGATTGAAAAATCGGCCCTTAATGATTATATTGCATGCCATTATTGTATGCTACCTATTTATAATACCACCACACTATTAACACACACCAACTAAAAATATACTTATTTCTTTCTTTCTTTCAATTAAGTTCCCACAAAATATGTAGTAGAGTACAATCACATTTGCATCCTAAACGTTGATCCTCCTCCTCCTTTTTTGAAGTCGGTTAAAAAACAATTTCACCAAAGTTATGAAAGTCTACAGAAAAAAACAATATTGATCAGTTTCAATATTTATTTTTAACAAACTTATGACTAAACAAAATAACACACTGGCCAGCGCATTCTGTTGTCTGTTTTTTAAGAAAAAAATAACAAAACAATCGAAATTCAAACTTTTGAAAAAGGAACACAACCCTAAAATGAGTGCGTTGCGTGCCGCCCCTCGCGGCCCATTTGGCACGGAAGGTGTGTCGACTTTTTGGTCCCAATCGAACGGGTTAATTGAAATTTTACCGATAACGTTCCGATCGCGTGTCATATTTCAATTTTAATGCAAACGTTCTATTTTTAAACAAACAACAATTTTAATAAGTTTTATTTCGCTTTTGATCTTAGTTCTCGAAAAAGTACACATAAGCTAAAAAGTACTTCCTTATTCTATCTGCATAAAAAATAATTATCATCTCTCTTTTTAACTGATATGAAAAATTAAAATGCAAAAATATTGCGTTAATTTTCAAATAAAAAGTAGATAAACGCCAACGTCTAAAATATGTAGGTAATCTCTAAATCTGTGAACAGTTACAAACTCGTATTACAAATTTGATTACAATGACAGCAAAATCGACTTCGTATTAATTACACACAATGTATCTTTTTCGAATTTATACGTTTATTGCATCGTAAATTTTGCCGTAAAATATTTGATTGCGGTTTATAACAGTCCATATAGCCTTTTGTGGGGACTAAATTATCACACTTTCCTACATATTATTATTACTTATTAGCTGTGCCCGTACGAAGTCGCGGGCGTTTTTGCAACATTTTTCTTTAGTGCTCCGCCCCTATTATTGGTTGTAGAATGATGTTATACTCGTATAGCCTAAAAGATTTTATCGATAAATGGGATAACCAACAATTTTTTTAAAATCGGACCAGTAGTTCCTGAGATTAACACGTTCAAATATATGAACAAATTCTTCAGCTTTATAATGTTAGCATAGATAAAGACAAGATGTGTAGATGAAAGAGGGTTAAAAACTTTTAAATTTTTAATATAAAATATATTTAAAAAAAACTAGCCACTAGTTTTTGAAATACGTTATTTTGACAAATCATCTTTAAAATTTTACCCGTTCGTGTGACAAATTTGGTTTTAACTAGACAGTGATTATGTGGTCATTTATATGGTGATATTTAAAAATAATTTTAATATTTGATGAATTCAACACATCATTTTGTTTAATTAGCGTTGTGACTCATTCTAGAATAAAAATTATCTGCTAGATAACGATATATTTCAAATGATGACAAGTTTGATCATCAAAATAACGGAATTCCATCTTAATCATACTTAAATTCGTGAGATCCTTTCTACATAATTTAATCTACGTGCGTTTAGATAAAAGTATAAATATTTAGCAGTGAGAAATGTAAAACCATACAAATTTGACAAAATATTGCTATTATCTGAGGTTAAACTTATAGGCAGCTTCTATTTTATTACCATACAGTGCAAATAGGCTTTTATCTTATTGAAATTTACATATTTAAAGAAAAATGCAGGTAAAAATAAATTTTGCCGATGTGAATGTGTAAATAAATATACTTCAGATAATCTGCAAAGTTACTTTTATTTAGAAAAAAGTTTCCCAACTCTTCCCGTTACTGTAAAGCATATGTAATTTAAGTGTGGAAACTTAATGAGGGTTTTCGGGATTGGAAAATCCGCCAGATGGCAATACGTAGACGTGAGGTCCAAATGCTGCATGATTGGTTATTTTTGACATGACATTGACAGATAATAATAATGTCAAAATCCATGAAAACGCGAAACCCTCATTGGTTTATGTGTTTTCTTACTGCACCTAAGTTAAATTATATTGTAACTGTATGTTTCCCAAAAATAAATAAATAAATAACAATAACAAAAGTTAGTTAACATAGCAATTTCACCCGTGATAATCAGCTCGTTTGCTTCCTGTCCCATTTTTTTTTTAATATTTACAATAACGTAAAAATCTGTATTTTTTCTCAATTCTTTTGAATCTATCAAACAATGATTTAAATCTCTATCCCTAGTAGGACCTCATTAAGCAAATGCCCTGAAACTAATTAAAAGTCACTCGAATAGTTGATGTTTGTGGTCACCACAATTGAAAGGTCTTTACACGGTTCGACTTTTGGTAGACATTGTGGCGCCCCTACAGTTTCACTTTATTCAAATTTAAATTCAATATCAAATATTTTATTCAATATGGGCCCTTTCCAGGGCACTTATACACGTCCCAACTATACATAGCTTGCCCTACCACCACTTTAGAATAGTGACCGAGTTTCATGCGCTGCTGCTTCTCAGCACTGGCCCATTTAATGTCCCAAAGCATTGGTAGGGTTAATACTGGGACGTATAAAAGTGCTTTTTAAAAGCCTAGTTACAAAAATAAAATGAATCTTATGAGTTTTAATTAGCGCTTTTTTGTTCATACAAAACGTACGGTGTAAAAGCTTTAAGCAGCCTTAGCCGAGCCACTTTTTAGATGGGCCTACAGCAACCCGTATATGGGCTAGCGGCCACATTGGTTTCTTGCAAAACCTAACTGATTGTCGATTGCAATAGAAACGGTCTGGGATGGTTGAGATTGTATAATCCGGCTCGATAATGACTTCAATGAATATCAAGTATAGTTTCGTAAGAGCAATAATGTCCTAACTTACGTCGTGAATAATATGAGTGGCTTTTATTTTAGACAAGACGGCAAATTGTGCTATTATGATTAGTTGATATTTTTCATAGAGGATTCACTCGAAACTTATCTTGTCTGAGTTTGGCTGTTTTGCAAGATATTTTGGATTTGTTTTTAATTAGGCATTATGTAGGCAAAAAAAGGGGGATCGTATTGTGTATTAGCTCTTACCAATTGACTAGGAAAAAAAATAGATTTCCGTGTGACCTAAAACTAAAGTACATAATTTAAGATAATCACAATTAATGCCTTGCTTAATCGATCACTTAAATTCAATTAAAGTAGAGTATTTAAAAGGGAAATAAGTTTCTTTAGGTAAACTTAATCAGTATTACAGTAACAGCTTCTAGTTTTTGTTCTAACTAAATACAGTCTATCAATTTTAAAGTGACAACATCGCCTTAAAAGTGTATGTTAAAATGCCGTATCCATTTGTAAATTAATTTAGATTTTAGTACGTTTAGGACGTAGCTAATGGCTTATTAGAATTAAGATTTGAACGTTCCCAATGTTCTGGTTCGTGGACAACTTAGATGCTAGATTGGCTAGTCTACTTCCTTTCTGAATGTACGAGTTCCATAATTGATCCTTCATTTAATTTGGATTAAAAAACTTCATTAGTTACAGATTGTGTTTGTTGCAATGTTTTAGTTTAATTCGATAGTGAGGTGGTTGAACTCGTAGTTATAAAATAGGATTAATAAAAAATAAATAGAGTATTGCATAAAGTAATAGAATTCTCCCATAGTACCTATTTATTTCCCGTAGATAAGTAGAGATTTTTTTTAGATAGATAGTCATTTATTGTCAAAACTGTGCATACATTGTTGTTACATGGATGTTAAATAACACAGGAACCAACAGTTTGTCCATTTCGGACGTACAATATAGGTAGGTAAAGAGAATAATATAATTTACAAAAGTGTTAATAATATAATTTACAAAAGTGTTAATATCTACACAAATATTATAAATGCGAAAGTAACCTCTGTCTGTCTGTGTCGCTTTTACGCCTAAACCACTGAAGCGATTTTGATGAAATTTGACATAGAGCTAGTTCTTTGAGTCCCGGGAAAGGACATAGGATAGTTTTTATCCCGTATTTTGAAACAGGGACGCACGCGAAAAAGTTCTTCTGTCACAGACCAAATTCCACGCGGGTGAAGACGCGGGCGGAAAGCTAGTAAAAACTATACTGAATATTTCGCAGGCCTACTGTCATTTACACTACCCCTCAAATGTCAGCTCAAATTAGACTTACGAGTAGTTACAGAACAAACAATTGACAATAAGGTGTACTAGATTGAACCTGTATAATCGGCTTATGCTAACAACTATTAGAATAGAATGGGTTTTGACTTAGGCTGCAGATATTATTGCTCAAAAAGCGAAACTACCTATTTTTAGCTTAGCTTTTCGCCCTCTTCTGATTAATTTCGCTGCGGGTCCAATGACATCTTAACTTTCCCCTGGATAAACTTGACCTTCACTGGTTGGGTTTTTATTGGCGGTCAAGCTGTAGATCTTGGCTACACAGGAGTTGCAACGGTGGTAACGGGAGGTGGGAATAGTCCCGCCCGTTAGCTTTTCACTCGCAACTTATTTTTCTTTACAAAGTTTTTACCTCTATTTCATCCCGTTATGGGGTGAATATTGGGAAATCCTTTCTTATCGGATGCCTACGTCATAGTGTACTAATTTTTAGCGCTTTGCTTTTGATCTGTTTGTTGGTAGGTCAATCTGCAACAGTTGCCTTATATAAAAATAAGTACAGATAACGCAAAATATAGAGTTAGTTACAACAAATATGACCCTTATAATCATTATGCCGCTGTCTTAGTTGAAATATAGCGGATGTTGTACATTTTATTATCTTGATACCTAACAAAGGCTAGACAATCCGTAACACTCGGGTCGTGACTTCATCTATTGTAAACAATATGTTTACTTACATCTAAACTGTATATTAAGTTAGCGTATGTCTGCCCATAATGGCCCATTGTACTACTACAATAAGGAAAATATCACGTATTTGTATTTATCTATCGCATATCAAGTAATTATTGTGATCAATAGAAGAGGTTATTCATGAGCGTGTCAGTTTTGAAGCAAGAAAAATGGCCGTTAAATTATTTATGCGGCTGTCATTTGTTTTATAAAAGGTTTATTATACGTTGTATTTGCGATAATGAGTTTTATGCTTCCTTTGTAAAGGATTATTCGCAACGTGTCTGTAGATTATGTATCCTGGGCTTATTTCCTTAATTTTTCACTAACTGCTCGCCATCTCACATTAGGTATTATGTAACGGTATCTACTTACATTGAAATATCCTTACACACTTTTATGTTATCTGAGCTCATAAATTTTTCCAATTAACCAAGCTTGTAAACTTTAAGACGACGGCATCTCAAGTTATGTATGTATTATCTCACTATAGGCCTTATACAGAAGCTCAAAGTTGCACAGCGTGCTATGGANTTCGTTTGATCATTCAAATATTTACTATAACGTAAAATTTTTATATTTTTTTCTCAATTCTATTGAATCTTCAAAAAATGATTTAAATCTATCCCTAGTAGGACCTCATTAAGCAAATGCCCTGAAACTAATTAAAAGTCACTCGAATAGTTGATGTTTGTGGTCACCACAATTGAAGGGTCTTTACACGGTTCGACTTTTGGTAGACATTGTGGCGCCCCTACAGTTTCACTTTATTCAAATTTAAATTCAAAATCAAATATTTTATTCAATACATAGGCCCTTTCCAGGGCACTTATACACGTCCCAAATATACATAGCTTGCCCTACCACCACTTTAGAATAGTGACCGAGTTTCTTGCGCTGCTTTTCCTCAGCACTGGCCCATTTATTGTCCTGAAGCAGTGGTAGGGTTAATACTGGGACGTGTAAAAGTGTTTTTTAAGCCTAGTTGCAAAAATAAAATGAATTTTATGAGTTTTAATTAGCGCTGTTTTGTTCATACAAAACGTACCGTGTAAAAGCTTTAAGCAGCCTAAGCCGAGCCACTTTTTAGATGGGCCTACAGCAACCCGTATATGGGCTAGCGGCCACATTGGTTTCTTGCAAAACCTAACTGATTGTCGATTGCAATAGAAACGGTCTGGGATGGTTGAGATTGTATAATCCGGCTCGATAATGACTTCAATGAATATCAAGTATAGTTTCGTAAGAGCAATAATGTCCTAACTTACGTCGTGAATAATATGAGTGGCAAAGGCTTTTATTTTAGACAAGACGGCAAATTGTGTTATGATGATTAGTTAATATTTTTGTAAGAGGATTTACTCGAATCTTGTCTTGTCTGAGTTTGGCGATATTTAGGATTGGTTTCTAGTTAGGCATTATGTAGGCAAAAAAGGGGATCATTTTATTAGGTCTTGCCAATTGACTAGAAAAGAAAATTCGATTTCCATGTGACCTAAAACTGAAGTACATAATTTAAGATAATCACAATAAATCCCTTGCTTAATCGATCACTTAAATTCAATTAGAGTATTTAAAAGGAAAAAAAGTTTCTTTAGGTAAACTTAATCAGTATTACAGTAACAGCTTCTAGTTTTTGTTTCTAACTCAATACAGTCTATCAATTTTAAAGTGACAACATCTCCTTAAAAGTGTATGTTAAAATGCCGTATCCATTTGTAAATTAATTTAGATTTTAGTACGTTTAGGACGTAGCTAATGGCTTATTAGAATTAAGATTTGAACGTTCCCAATGTTGAAGCTGGTTCGGTAGCAACTTAGATGCTAGATTGGCCAGTCTACTTCCTTTCTGAATGTACGAGTTCCATAATTGATCCTTCATTTAATTTGGATTAAAAGACATTATTAGTTACAGATTGTGTTTGTTGCAATGTTTTAGTTGAATTCGATAGTGAGGTGGTTAAACTCGTAGTTATAAAATAGGATTAATAGAATAAATAGAGTATTACATAAAGTATGAGAATTCTCCCATAGTATTTATTTCTCGTAGATAAGTAGAGATATCTATACAAATATTATAAATGCGAAAGTAACTCTGTCTGTCTGTCTGTCTGTGTCACTTTTACGCCTAAACCACTGAAGCGATTTTGATGAAATTTGGCATAGAGCTACTTAGAGACCCGGGAAAGGACATAGGATAGTTTTTATCCCGTAATTTTAAACAGGGACGCGCGCAAAAAAGTTTTTCTGTCACAGACAAAATTCGACGCGGGTGAAGCCGCGGCGGGCGGAATGCTAGTAAAAGCTATACTGAATATTTCGCAGGCCTACTGTCATTTACACTACCCCTCAAATGTCAGCTCAAATTAGACTTACGAGTAGTTACAGAACAAACAATTGACAATAAGGTGTACCAGATTGAACCTGTATAATCGGCTTATGCTAACAACTATTACAATAGAATGGATTTGACTTAGGCTGCAGATATTATTGCTCAAAAAGCGAAACTACCTATTGTTACTAGCTTTTCGCCCTCTTCTGATTAATTTCGCTGCGGGTCCAATGACAGTTTAACTCCAGCGGAGCAAACTTGACCTTCACTGGTTGGGTTTTTATTGGCGGTCAAGCTGTATATCTTGGTTACACAGGAGTTGCAGCGGTGGTAACGGGAGGTGGGAATAGTCCCGCCCGATAGCTTTTCACTCGCGACTTATTTTTCTTTACAAACTTTTTACCTCTATTTCATCCCGTTATGGGGTGAATATTGGGAAATCCTTTCTTATCGGATGCCTACGTCATAGTGTACTAATTTTTAACGCTTTGCTTTTGATCTGTTTGTTGGTAGGTCAATCTGCAACAGTTGCCTTATAAAAAATAAGTACAGATAACGCAAAATATAGAGTTACTTAGTTACAACACATATGACCCTTATAATCATTATGCCGTTGTCTAAGTTGAAATATAGCGGATGTTGTATATTTTATTATCTTGATACCTAACAAAGGCTAGACAATCCGTAACACTCGGGTCGTGACTTCATCTATTGTAAACAATATGTTTACTTACATCTAAAGTGTATATTAAGTTAGCGTATGTCTGCCCATAATGGCCCATTGTACTACTACAATAAGGAAAATATCACGTATTTGTATTTATCTATCGCATATCAAGTAATTATTGTGATCAATAGAAGAGGTTATTCATGAGCTTGTCAGTTTTGAAGCAAGAAAAATGGTCGTTAAATTATTTATGCGGCTGTCATTTGTTTTAAAAGAGGTTTATTATACGTTGTATTTGCGGTTATGAGTTTTCTGCTTCCTTTGTAAAGGATTATTCGCAACGTGGCTGTAGATTATGTATCCTGGCTTATTTCCTTAATTTTGCACTAACTGCTCGCCGTCTCACATTAGGTATTATGTAACGGTATCTACTTACATTGAAATATCCTTACACACTTGTATTTATGTTATCTGAGCTCATACATTTTTCCAATTAACCAAGCTTGTAAACTTTAAGACGACGGCATCTCAAGTTATACACTGTGGCAACTTATAAAGTTGTAATGTTGCCAATTTGCATCAAAAAATTAGTCTGACGTGATGTCGACTGTACTGTGTGTGAGTACACATCATTATTAAGACTGGGTTGCAACATCTTACTTTAACTTTGACAAACGTCAAAAATCTGTCAAACTCCGTACAAAAACACCGGTTATCGTTATAGTTACGGTCAAAGTTAGGTGGTGCAACTCAGCCTAGTTAGTCATAGTTTGAGCAGTGAGTATTGACGTAGCTTTTTCAACAAAAATATCACCTTTACATTCAAAGAAGAAATTAGAAATAGTAGAGTTGACAGAACATTAGACTTTGATTCAAACTTTACTAAACATTAAACCTAAGCTGCTAATAATATGTACCTTGATGACGAACCTACTTTGTATATTTCTACCGTTACCCTAGAACTAGTTTATCAATCCACAAGCAAAATGCCCGTATTTGTTCCAAGGAACGCTATTAGAGACCTGTTGAGTTCGTCCATCACTGACAGACGACTGACTGACGGGACTCACACGCAGTAGGGTGTCTGCACACGATTAATATCACAATGGAAAGGTGTATGAGAACATGTAGCCATAGGTTAAAGCTAGAAAGTGTTCAATACCTATCTATAAGTGTTGTTAAACTGGCGTATAATAACTAATTACTAACTTGGGTAGTAGGTAGAGAGCATTTTCTCATAATCTATTTAACCCTACGGTGGTCGCGCTCTAAAATATTACGTTAATGGTCGCGCGGATTACATGCGTAAGCCATTTTATGGAGTAAAAAAAGAAGACATCTCCTTATAAAAACATGTTTCTTAATTTTTTATATTTATTGTTATGTATTAGTTAATGAAATAATCAAACAAACAAACGAGTAGTTCTTCTCAGTTTTTATAAATTAACCAAAACATAAAAATCATCATTTTTCGTCAAGAAAATGTCAACTTAGGCAGTTTAAGAATTATTCAGTTCTAATTGCACTTATTTATTAATTATATTTTGAACAGGAGATACAGGCCATAATGGAATGATAAGGACAAATAAATTTGTTGCACGAATTACAAGTATTTCCAGTACTTTGATTTCGCTTTCTTCCGCAGTCAAAGTAGCGACCTAAAATTCTCCGCTGTGATGGTTCTGAGTTAGATGGCTAATCACTGGTCTGAGAAACTTGTTCTCTTGTGGAAGAATGTGCACTTCTTCATCAGAAACCGAAGAGTCGCCAGAAGATACGCTTTCATTGTCAATTACTTCTAGCCATTCTGAAATTTGTGCTTTTTGTCTACTGTTCATGATTTTATTGAAAACACAAATGTGAATACATACCTATGCCGTAATTATTTATTATAAAGCATTAATTTACACGAATAATGCAAAAACAAACACATTAAGTAAAAAAGGTAACTTAAAAAATACTTACGTAATTGGTCGCGCGGATTACACGCGTAGGCCATCGGCATTTACGGGGCTCTTGCGACACATCCACAAGGGACCTGGCGCTCACACGTCATTAAGTGTGATCTCCGACTATGCAACTTAAAGTACACGAAGTATCAAAACGATCACGTTGATCGATTTCAAAATATTCGACAATTTACACGAGTGGATTACGGGTGTAATCCGCGCGACCACTGTAGGGTTAAATAAAAGCGAAAGGTCACTGACTCACTCATCACGAAATCTCAAAAACTACAAGTGCTAGGAGTTTAAAATTTTGCTTGGGTGTTCCTTTTAGAACGTAGGTGCTCACTACAGCAAAATTCAACCCCTAAGGGGCTAAATTAAACGCGTACGAAGTCGCGGGCGGCCGCTAGTGCATTATATTAGTTCAGTCACCAACTCTACCCATAAGCTCGAATCATTTGGTAAGAAGAGTTTGCGGGATTAAAACATTATTTTTTTCTGCATTGTGTGCTAATAGCAATATTTTATCACCTCTATAAAGTTTTATCATCATCCTTTGTATTTTCATGAATTCATCACCATCGTTTTTGTTCATATGAACAAGCAATAAGCTTCAACATTACTTGAAGTTTCACGCTAAAAGTAAACAAAACAAGTTCCAGAATGAAAGTAACATCTCCAACTTGTACCAGATCCATATAATAATAAAGCACCTGTTTATAAAAACAAAAAACTGTCAGAGGCCAACCGACGTCATCATCCTAAACGTCACGTCTTAACCCTTAATACCCCCACAATTTGCGGCATAACTTTGTAGTAGTAAACAATCGTAATCAGAGGAGTCGTGGGAAACAATAGCCCAATCATAGTAATGCGCAGGCGCACCTGTCACTAGACACAGGGGAAATAGAACGGTAAACCAAGATGTGCAAAGTTCAAAATTGACAAACCGTAATTAAAATTTTAGTCATGTGGTCAGAGTAGAATAGAACCACCCCATAGAGATGTCAACTAATGCGCAGAGTACGAAACTCAGTGTCGCATTAGAAATTGACACAAAGTAATCAAAATATGTGCTCATTATCCATTGCTGTATCAGTACTCAACGTTCGAATAATCTTTAGTACTACGCAAGCAATGTAAACTGTTTACATTATGACGTCTGCAGCAATGTGTTATGTTTTTGGGCATATTGCTGCGACACCGGCCCCGCCCATTGTCACATCTCCCTTTAGTTTCTGTGATCTGTGAACCAGGGGTGGTTTCTCTGTCATATTTGCGACCAAGGGAATATGCGAACATCAGGCCTCCTCAACCTTTGGCTAGCTTGGAGAGTATTTAGAGAGTTGTGCTCCTGCAGTGAAGACTAAATGACTTCATGATGATGACGATGAATTTAAATTCTCGCAGCCAGTTTTTTGTTTTAGCACTAAAAGCAATACATTGTAGCATCTTATAATGTTGTAATAAATTATATTTTGAAACAAAATGTTCGATTCTCTAACAACTACGCATTGGATCATTTGGATTGCTTCATTTTAAAGTTGCAATAATATGATTGCTTGTAAAAAAATAGTGAGGCACGACGTAATTGTTTTATTTTTTAGAAATAAGTCAACTTGTTTAAAAAATATCACGATCTTTTAATTAGAGTTTTGCTACTGATCCATCCACCTTACATAAGAGTTATAAATTGGGAGTAGGTATTCAATATTACTAATACTCGTAAGTGGTTATAAAAAAGACAATGCCGGAAATTGGCGTCTTTTTTTTTCGCGCGGCCATCGACCAAACTTTGTTTTTTGATTACAAAATAGTGTAATAAACCAAACTTACTATGACATGTATACCTCTAAACTCAGTCTGAACTGAGTTACGAGCATTAGAAGTTTGATGATTTTCATACTAGATTTGCTTTTTGCGCGCAAAGTTTTCTAACAAATTGCAACAAAATAGTGAGATTGTATGTGTAAACAAACAATACTATCCATTAAAGGCTCCAGACATCAGTATGGAGCAGAATCAGCGCAATAAAAAAATAGCGCAATATTTTGTTGCAATTTCTTACAAAACTTGAGCACAAAAAGCAAATCTAGTATGAAAATCATCAAACTTCTAATACTCGTAACTCAATTCAGACTGAGTTTAGAGGTATGTTACATGCCATAGTAAGTTTGGTGTATTACACTATTTTGTAATCAAAAAACAAAGTTTGGTCGATGGCCGCGCGAAAAAAGAAGACGCCACTTTCCATACAAAATCTGGCATTGCCATTTAGCAACGTGTCTTCCGACAATCACCTCTAATTACATGCAATGGAATTGTTTTTCTATTTTTGCTGTGGCAACGGTGATAGTTTCACACACACGCTTACCTCATTCCGGCATCCCCTACAACGGCATCGTTAAATCGAAAAGGGTAGAGTTCAAATTCGATTGGCAGATTATAATCGTTTATTTTGATACTAGTGACGTAATCATCTGTTTTTTACTAATGCATTTTGTCACAATTTTATACAATAATAGGGTGTAAATACATACCTAATAATAAGTACATAGAAAACAGCCAGAGTTGTTACTCTTTATTCAAACAGATATTATTATGTTGATACGATGTTTGTAATATTCGGCGATTGAGCCCGCGATCTCTTTTACAGTAGGTACCTAGTCTTTAAGCAAACACGGTTACTAATAATTCATTTTTAGTGTACTAATCTATAATAACGAGTAAAGATCGAGTTCCCATAGTTACGTTAACACGCCTGTCTGTCAGGTAATCTCCCCTCAACACGTCCATATCACACAATGAGTACATTGTCTGCTCTAAGTGATGATGAATTGATGCGCACGATTCGGTGTTTACATTGTTTTATAACACGTTCCGTTGAGTACAGTCAGCTTACAAATTCGTGACATCCAAAGTAGCCAATCCCAACTTAATATTATAAATGCGAAAGTAACTCTGTCTGTCTGTCTGTCTGTCTGTCTGTCTGTCTGTCTGTTACGCTTTCCCGCTTAAAAATCGCAACCGATTTTGATGAAATTTGGCATAGAGATAGTTTGAGTCCCGGGAAAGAACATAGGATAGTTTTTATCCCGGTTTTTGAAACAGGGACGCGCGCGATAAAGTTTTTCTGTGACAGACAAAATTCCACGCGGGCGAAGCCGCGGGCGGAAAGCTAGTAAGTTATAAACACGTCTTTGTTACAATGGAAATAAGGTTGTCTTGTCAACTTCTTGGCCACTTTGGATGTCACGAATTATCTGAGGCTGATTGTACCTACTTTGGGTGCTTGATACATTGTTTTATTTTTTTTAATTAAAGGCACGTTTAAAAATAGAATTTGATGCTCTTTTGTTTTGTAATTTAGATCGTGCTCTATTATTTTATTGTTCCTTTTAAATGAAACGCGTGCAAAATCCGTAATGGTTATTTTTTACTCGTTGTGCCGCGTTAAAGGTTAAATCTGAGTTTTTTTTTCAACTAGTAAGTTAGGGTCGAGAACCTAGTCTATATCCCTGAATATTAAGAAAAATGTCTGGATTTTCACTGTCTTTTGAACCATATTTATTATTTACCATTATTAAGTCACGTTATCTTCACACAAAACATCCTTAAATAGCTAAATACTAGCCTGATCTTATATTAACATTAAACAAATTTGCGTATAAAAACGCGCCATTCCACTATCAAAATGTAAATTAAAAAATGCATAAACCATTTCAACTTCTACTACGTCGACTCCCGAACTACTTTTTAAATGATCTCCTTTATAGATAATATCATTAAAAATACTAGAAGTCTAAATTAATAATAATTAAAATGATTATTATTGGAGTGCTATGCACTCCGATCGATATTCTGATAGCGATATGCAAATTTTATTTATTTTAAGTTTCTCAAATAAGTTCGATGGCTTTTTTTAGAGATACGATCTTAGGAATTGTATTGGTTTTTTATTTTTAAATGGAGGAAAATATAACAATAAATGAAGTAATAAAGAGACTCTACAAACCGTCTTTTCAACTACGTAACGGATTTTAATGTGGTTTTTATCAATAGAAAGAGTCAAAATGGAGGTTTAGATGTTATATGTATAATGTACCTGTGCGAAACCAGCGCAGATTATCTATACTAATATTATAAATGCGAAAGTAATTCTGTCTGTATTGCTTTCACGCCTAAACCACTAAACCGATTTTGATGAAATTTGGCATAGAGATAGTTTGAGTCCCGGGAAAGGACATAGGATAATTTTAGTTTCCGGTTTTTGAAACAAGGACGTGCGCGATAAAGTTTTTCTGTGACAGACAAAATTCCACGCGGGCGAAGCCGCGGGCGGAAAGCTAGTAAACTATAAATAAAGAAGTATTTAAGTAATGTTACTTCACTTAAATAAGATTTTCTTTTAATTGATATCATAAATTAATAACATTAGTGTTTTGTTTATAGGCACTACTTGATAATGACTCGCTTTTATTTTAGTCCACAAAATAGGTACGATAATTCAATTAAATAAATCAATGAACAAATTCTTCACCCGGTGCATTCCACTCGTTCATCAACTTCATAATTTGTTTGTCACTTTGTACGTTGTATTTAGCATTTGGAAGTCAATTAATTATACAATTATACATCGGAGACAAGTGATCCGTCATCCGAATTAGAAGTCGGTTACATCAGACCCGTTTGGAAACTTGTAAGATTTTACTAATATTATAAAGCTGATGAGTTTGTTTGTTATCTTGAATCTTAGGAACTACCTGTTGGTCCGATTCGAAAATTACTTTCGCCCGTATTCACAAACATTACTATGAGGTCTCACAGTGCGCGTGGACGCACAGGGTCACACCGAACCAATTACAAAGCTCTATTAAACGCTAAGCGTTCGATTTGCTGCTTCACTTCAGCAAGTATCGTTTGTGAATACGGTTGTTTGTATTGGATAGCTCATTTATCGAGGAAGGCTTTAGGCTATATTACAATATCACCCTACAGACAATAGGGGCGGAGCAGCCTAAAGAAAAATGTTGCGAAAACTCAGTTGAACTATACTCAACATCAAATAAATCGCACCTTCCGCGACGCGAACTTTAAAGATTTTCTTCTGACACAATCATGGTGCCTCAACAATTTTGGTGTTATTTGAAAGCCCAATAAACATCCTTAAAGAAAAACACATTCAATTTATTAATAAATGATTAACATATACCATAAATGTGACTTGAAAAAATACCTCACTTTGGGCTCACCTCTGGGATCAATTAGACCATTTTTTATGGTTCTAAAACCAAATAATGATCTCACGTGTCCTCTTTAACAGATGGATAGCGATTAATCCCAACTTAACAGTTTTATAGCCATAAAAATTGGCACAAGCGTAACTACCTATTTTTTGAAGAAGTGACTCTGGATCCTTCTAAAGACTCATTTTTGGGGTAAAAACCTTTCCCATAATGAAATCAAGTTTAGAACTAGGCTTTTAAATAGTGCCAATATTGGTGGGAAGTGGGGATGCATACGTTTTAAAGTGCTAGTCGCGCGAGGTGCGATTTATTTGACGACGAGTGTATTTGCACGCGTGCGAAGTCGCGGAAACAGCTAGTTTAAAATATAGCAACTGTAAAATCCAACGCTTCTGTTTCTAAGCTAGTGTGTCAGCAATTTAGTAACGTAGAAATCGGTTGCCATAAAATGACCAAGCCTCTGCTCTTAAAAAAACGTTTAAATATTCGACCAGTCTACCAAGACCTCTCGTTTAAATAAAACTGCGTCCAATAGAGAGATCACGCTAATATCTATATCGCTATAAAAACTTCCACATTTAAGTTAGGTACTTTTGTAAGTAAATTTCATTTTATTTTGCAAGTAGGCTTTTAAATCACTTTTACACGTCCCAGTATTAACCCTACCACTGCTTCGGGACAATAAATGGGCCAGTGCTGAGAAAAAGCAGCGCATAAAACTCAGTCACTATGAAATAAATTTCTACTGCAAGATACACTTAGAAATTTTCAAAGTTACAAAATCTATTTATTTGGATTCTACTGATCTCTTTAGCATACCTATTTACGCTTTACTAGCTAATATGATACCTACATAATATAAAGTCTTGTCTTGTCAAGTTAACAAATAAAACGATTCAAACGATGATCAAATCGCATCATTCCGTCAGCTCATCCAGAACAACAAACCCACACATGATTATTATAAAACGTCTCGATAGCCAGTATCGGTTGTAACCAGCTTTTGTCTTATCGGGCCGCTGTCAAATGTCACATGTTACGCCGCCATTGTTTCAAGTGCCAGGCGTGGGACGAGATTCCCACTAAAGTTTATGAGGTAGTGACGAGACATGCGAGTGAGAAGTGGAGTGATGTTTTAGTATTTATTCATTTGATACCTTCATTTAGACGAAAAAAATTGACAAATCAAAATAAGCGATAAGTACAAATGATTTTTAAAGCGTACGAGAACACAATTTCATAATCATCATCATCATTTCAGTCACAGGGTGTCCACGGCTGAACATAGGCCACATTGGCCAGTTGGTAGCCTATAATTTACCAATTGAAAAAAACATGTTTAATTTAAAATGCGAAACTCTTTGCTGAATTTTTAATGGAGAATTTTCAAGTTAACATTATCACCACTCTTCATAGCATTTTTTTAAAGATACAATTAGAACTTTTCTACTTCTCCTTAATTCAGTAAAAACGATCAATAAAATTACAGTTAATATTGACAAAATGATTTTCAATTCTTTAATCGGATCACTTGATAAAAAAACTGAAGAGCATCACTAGTCGTAAACTGTGGCAATGGCAACTGTTAGACACAAATATTTTAACTTTGGAACGACTCAGTTTTTTTATGACTTCATCAGTCTCATCGGCCAGTGTGGATTTATTTTACTAATAAAAAATAAAGCATGTGAAAATCTTGATCATAATAAAAAATACCGCTACCGATATTATAAAAAATACGTTTTCAAAAATAGAATCATAAAACTGTCATATCACGTCAGTGCTAAATTTTTGGCCTACTGTTTTTGATAGAAACCCTATGTTTATAAAGTGCTAACAGCTATCAAAATATTGTCAGACAGTTAATAAAAAAATACTATGACGATAGCTATAAGAATGTGAAGTCACGAGGACAAATAATTTGAGAGTGTGATTCTGGATATTAATCACTGTCAAAATCATCAAGAATTTTATAAAGTTGAGTAATTTTTGCGCAGGGCATTAGACTTATTTCGTAGGCAGTAAGTTATTTAAAAATTGCGATGACTGTTTTCCATTTAAACCGTTTGCCAGATAGAATGCCAATTTTCACCGCACATCTCTTTACAATATAATCTTAAACACAAATAACCGTTTTTACCCGACTGCGCGACTTAAAGGAGTGATAATAGTTTTTTACAAATTAATATTTTTATATCATGTGGATATTTTAAATGTGGAATAATTTAGATACAGACGACAGCACATCAAGGTGTGGTACCTTTATTGTTGTCGGCCGTTTGGTGTAGTGGTTCAGAACGGACTACTATGCCGAGAGGTCGCGGGTTCGATTCCCGGCCGGGCAGAAATTGAAATGATGAATTTTAATTTCTGTGACGGGTNCTTAGTAATCATCTCGGACCTCATATGGGTACCAACCAAACTAATAAAGGTTTTTACTTTGCAAGTTTGTCAAAAGGTGAATATTTTTTAATTAATTCGATTTTTGTAAGATAATTTGCTAAAAGAGGTTTAATTGCTTGTTAAATTATAGCTTACTCTTTACTTATAGGGGTCTCTTACCAAATGAATACTTATGTGCTCATAAATTAGTAGTTTTCATTAAATAAATAAATAAATAGTATAACACTCACTATCGTGAGACTAACAAATTATACCGAAGCCTCACTATCGTGAGGGCATACTTTCAGGAAAACTGAAAACTCAAAAATTTTTAAAGTATTTTTCTTATCTTATTTAAACTCTAAAATAACCCCTAAGTAAAGTTTCATTAAAATATTGACACTTTTTTATTCTCGTGTGTAAAGGGTTATAACGTCATCATCTTATTATCATGACAAAATACCTTTTGCTGATCATATCAACTAAAATCAAGACTTTATTACTAGACTTCGAAATTACCTCCCATTAACACTCTTCAAAACCGTTCTATAAACTGCTATAACGATCGCTTTGGTTAAATAGATCTCTCAAAAGTGTTAATAAAAGAAATTTGTATGGAAATCGAGTCGTACTGAAATAACTTCCAACCAAACTGTGAGAAAGGTGTCGATTGAAATTTTCCTTCGTAATTTATTCTATTATTTTTGTAAAGTTGATTAGTGGAGGGCATTAATGGGATTTAATGAGTTGTTAACGAACCGCCGACAGGTTAATTCTTTTATCAAATAAATGGGCGCAATACGATCAGTAACGTAAGTGAGGTTAAGTGTTTTATTATGAAAATCGGGATGTGGTGAGCTTTGGATTTGAAATTGATTAAAATTTTAACTGTGTAAGCCGCATCGAAATTAATTAGGAAAGAATAAGAGGCTTATAACTACTTACAGCTCTTAGATTTTGTAAACTATAATTTTATTTTTTAGTAAATTAATTGTGCTTTCTCTGTCTCGTCAAAACTATTTTTATTTATCCACAGTTGACCTGGCGAACTTCATACCACCTACCTATGTTCATCAGAAATATAGGATTCAAATGGTAAAAAAACAGTCGTTTTGGAGCCTATGTACAAACAAACAATCAGATCTTTTAATATTAGTGTAGATTTACGCTGAGTTGCACCACCTTATTTTGACCGTCACTTTGACTACAACCAGTGTTTTTTGTATGGAGTTTGTCAGATTTTTGACGTTTGTCAAAGTTAAAGTAAGATGGTGCAACCCAGCCTTAGAGTTCAACGAGCTTTTGAGGTAGTCAAACTAAACTCGTTAGAAGATTTTCAACAAACGACCAAAGCTAACTGAAACCTAATGAACAAAGCCTGAATTACCGGAAACCGGCAAATGAGGAATACCGGTAACAACGGGAAACGAATAATAACAATAATAGCGGTATTGATTACTATCCAGTAAATCCTAGTAGGAAAGCAAAGTATGGCCACTTGAGAAAATTGCAAACGAGACGAGCTTTAACATTGAATAGTTCTATTATTTACGAGAGTATAAAGTTGTGGCCACACAACAAGGCTCTTAAAGAAGGAAATAAAAATCATCTCATTTTCTTAATTAATGTGTTAGTTTCTACCATTTGCTTTTGGTCTAACTACTTTTTTTCTCTCTTTCTATTTCTCTTTCATCTGCCACATCTGATTTATAGGCTTCTCTAATTTGTATTTAATACCCTAAAGCCTGTTTTCACTATCAATCCCTAATTTTTAAGTGACCCCTATGAATACAAAATGCCTGTTTTGTGTTACCATTGGGGTTACATAGAAATAAGGAATTGGTGGTAAAAACGGGCATAAGTCACTCTACATTTTGGAGAGATCATGAGTATCCCTGATTCTGAAGCTAGTTAGTAAGTTTATTTACAAGTGATATTAGAATAATTTGAGACACAAAATTACATGTATTACCCACTTAATTTTGAACTCTGGGTTCAATTTCTTAAACCGCACGTAATTTAAAAAAAAACTGTATATGAAATGCAATAACTTGTCCCTAATGAAGTTTAGCATAATAAGCAACGAATAAAGTGTTTTGTCATACAAAAATTGAGACGTATGTTTTGATTAAAGAGTCTTATAGATAGATACAAGGAAAAACTAATAATATCCTGCAAAAGTAAATACTCAACCATTTATGGATACCCATGTGTATTCTAATCTTGTGAACATCATTAAGGACTTAGCTAAAATTTAGATTCAGGATAGAACAACCGTTAGCCAGACCACGTTCAAACCTGTCAAAACCATGTTAATTCCAGAAAGATTGCTTTAAACTACATTTCTCTCATTCTAACGCTTATCACGTCCAATTATGGCAACCGCACGGTATAACCGAAAACCGTATGCGAAATTATCAACTCACTTACCTAGAATGAAGTCTAATGCGGCTCTGATGAACAAGGAAGCGGGGAGATTGCGTCTACAATGGTAATGGGCTCGGTGACCACCTGCTCTAAACAAGCCAATTGCGAGCGTTTCCATGGTGGGGCACAAATTGTTTTCTAGTTTAATAGTAATAAGTTTGTTATGACTGGTACAGTTGGTTTGTCAGCAAATATGGCTAACTATTTGTGGTATAAAAGCTTCATTTGTGGAACGTAATTGTATGCTTTCGAAAAAATACTGTAGCAAAATTTTTTCATTCTAAAAATCACTCTTAAGCCCGTTTTCACCATAAATCCCTAATTTTTAAGTGACTCCTATAGTAACGTATAACTGGCATTTTGTTTTTATAGGGGTCACTTAAAAATTAGGGATTGATGGTGAAAACGGGTAATTTAAATTATCACACGCGAATTTTGTGAGGCACATGTGAAATTGTGAATTAGTGTTCTTGAAGCAATCACATTTCACATAATAAATAAGCGATTGCCAATTCATTATCAGCTTTCGAAACTAGCTTTTTTTGTTACTTTTGCATTTATTTTTGTTACGAGATCAGTTTATTTTACGACTTGATTGATGTTTTTTCATTTTTATTGGCTAATTAACGTTAGTTTTAGTATTGCATTAGAGTCACAGTGATAATTCAAAGTATTAAACTCTCAATTAGTTGCCAATTTATTTAGTTCTAACTAAGTATCAGGTTATTAGTATTAAAGTAACAGTCATCCTAAAACAAATACCCAGGACATGCATCATTTCCTCTATTTGCCGCAGTAAATGAAGATTCAGTTATAAACTTAGATTTAGTGTTACCGCATAACATTATTCCTTACGGTACACTCTCCATTATAACCGGGACTCTACCTTGCTTCAAACCTATCTATATTAAAGTTCAAGTTAAACTGGCGATAGTGAATAACGACCACACAACTTTGACCCCCATGAACCTACAGTTCCATATATCTCGCAGGTCAGGATACGTTGGCATATAGAGTAATGACTCGGTATCGTAACTGTGCTAAGCTTTATTGCAGTTTCACTTGTTAGGTTTTAATAAGAGGGCAGCTTTATTTATACGGTTTTCTATTGCTACTGAAATAAGAATAATATTCAACAATATTATAAGATTTTAAACATTCGCGTTCCATTTCAACTAAAATAGTAAGACAAATGAGTTACATTATGTACTCACGGCTTGATGTTTCGGCTGCGATGCTGCAGTCTTTGTGGAAATCCTAGGGGGAGGCCTTTGTCCAGCAGTGGACGTCTTTCGGCTGAAACGAACGAACATTAAGGCTGAGTTGTACCACCTAACTTCAATCGTAACTATAACGATAACCGGTGCTTTTTATAACATGGAGTTTGACAGATTTTTGACGTTTGTTAAAGTTAAAGTACTGGTGCAACCCAGCTTATGCGTAGCTAGTTCAGACTTCAACACTTTTTGTGAGAAATAATAATTTATCAAGGCCATAAAATACTTGAAATTTAAACAACTAAGATTAGGTTTTATTATAATATTTCACCATTCGGAGACAAGATTGTGAAATCATAAATTTACAAATGAATAAAAGAAGCGTAAATCCAACCAATTCAACACTATTGTCAAAATCTGGTAAACATTTAGCTGCAAAATAAATGTGAGAACCAAAAAAAATGTGATAAGAATACAATAATATATTCAAATTACAATAGAGACCTCTACAGACTGACAAAATTACTTTATTCCCAAAGTGTTGTTAATACGGTCTTTGTGGTATAGACCATATATCATAGACTTTATAACCATAGACCCGATAGAATTGATTAGAATCTGTGCATAATTTCATTCTGAACATAAAACTCAACTTTCAATATTTAACATATCAGCCTGTCGATTTGGTATAAAATATGAAATATTTGATTATTTCTACGGTGTGAGAATCTCGCTTTTAAGTTTTTTTACTCATTTACGAGTATGTTTATAGTTTTTGGTGGATAGTTGATAATTTTAGGATCCTACCGGCTTAGCACTTTTTTTAGGATATTAGATTTTTGCATTAAGTTTTATGTTGCCAATAGAATACTTGATTTCACTCTAAATTGATGCTAGCTNGCAACCGCTCTTGCTGATGTGGTCGACAACTTGTTGGCTGCCCAGGATCGGGGCACCGTTGCAGTCATGCTGTTGCTCGACTTCTCGCGTGCCTTCGATTCTATCAACACCTCGCTCTTGCTATCTAAACTGCGTTATTATGGTCTTGATAGTAGTTCTGTAAAATGGTTCCATAGTTACTTGTCAGGAAGAAAGCAGTACGTGGAACTGAGGCGGGAGGATGGTGTTTCTTTGCGTTCGCAGGTCCACCAGGTGACTCGCGGGGTCCCCCAGGGCTCGATATTAGGGCCAATTTTATACATCTTGTACAGTGCTGACATCATAAATAGCATCAAATATTGCAACTATCACATTTANAAAATTTTTTTTATTCTGAAATGCATTTGTACTAAAACGAAAAAAATAATGCAAGGTTCAAATAATTTCGAAAGCTTGTAGCGCAAACCGAAAAAAAGAGGAATAAATTCCATGCGCGATAATAAAATAGAACGCTTTTCTTCAAATACTTACATCTTTTTGAAAAAAACTACGTTTTATTTAAATTAAATTGATGGTTTAAAAAATTTACCAAATATTCGAAAAATCCGGATAATCCGGATTTGCACGTAACACAAATCCGGAAAACCGGATTTAAGAAAAATCCGGATTTTGCAATCTCTAATGCTAGCTTAGATTTGTATTCTTTACTATTAATAAAATAATAAATCAATAAAAATATTTCTCTTTTTAATGACATCTCACGTGATATCGACGAAAAAATGTAAAAAAAACTAGATAAAGAATAAAAATTATGACTGTTTCAATTTCATCTCTCTAAACATAGTTAAATGATCTATCAAATAAAAAAAACACCAAGTGCAGTAAAAAGAAGCTTTTATATTTAATTTTATGGGCATTGTTGTCAAAATGGCCGTCGAAATATTGCCTCGTAATTCTAAACGTACAGAGCATTATCTACTCGAATCCCAAAAGCATGTCTTGATATTTTATTGCGTTTTTAACAACTTAGGCTAAATATTTTGACAACTAACAACAACCATACGTTAAAAATAACACCGCACTTACGGTCAGAGTTCAACGAGGACATAAAAAAATAATGTCATCAAACATTATCTTCGTAAGATACGAATCGGATGACACTTAAGAAAGACGTATAGCCTTTTATATTCGATGCATCGATGTATCGGTTCCCGCTTGTATCGATTTAAAGATCGATGTTCAAGGCTTTTTAATTGACAACCGAGCCTATACGTTATTCGAATATTTTAAAATACGGACTTCGAAGATATTTTACTTGGAACTTTACCTATAAGGTACTGGGATTATTAATAATTCAACAAACTTGAGCTTGCGTTAATCTGAAGCTCCGATATAATAATTTATTTTCTAGTTAATTGTTGAGGTTTTGGTGTGATAAATCGTTCCGTATTAATTTGTTGAAGGGGGAATTTATTTCATGTACTTTTATACTTGATGAAGAAATCACTATGAGATGGATTGCAGTTTGGACAACATACCTACCTACTTAAATGATGGATGAAAATAATTATTCTATAAGCAAGCAATGTAACCTAAAAAATATTTTTAAGGAACTCTTTGGGCGATGATAATCTCTTAGGATCCTAAATGAATCCTAGGAAAATGTTCTATCCTCTTATGTTTTAATTTCACCGCACTTTTCCACCACATGTAATGTCAGATTAGTTTTCATTCATATTATTCACGAACATTCATATTATAATACCTGGAAGGCTTAAAATCGCTTCAATCTTCTTATAACTTCTGATCAAAGGCATTCTGTCGGATGCATTCTTTCTTGTATTCAATTTATAACAAGACTTACAACTTTTTTCATTTGTCCAGATATATTATATCAAGTATATTTAATTACGGGTCACGGGTCAATCAGTATGTTATTAATAATACTTTAACCAAATTTTCAATTATAGAAACACTATTAGATGTTAACAAGGAACCTAAACATTAGGTGTGATTATTTCAATTTTCTCTTGACCTCTCGACCTGTTGGTCATATTATTATCGT
The DNA here is from genome assembly GCF_004193835.3 of Ostrinia furnacalis. NCBI lineage: Eukaryota > Metazoa > Arthropoda > Insecta > Lepidoptera > Crambidae > Ostrinia > Ostrinia furnacalis. Next base: position 369,011 of record NW_021130551.1, read on the forward strand.
ATACTTATTTTTAATTCAATTAAGGGAATCAATACTTTATAACCGTAGATTTTATCTATAATTATAGAAATGCAGTCATTTCTATACTGATAGATATTAATAAAGCATTTCAAAAGTTAATGTAATCTACATTTAATTTTATGTATTAGGATTCGTTATAACTAAAAGATAAAACGTTAAAAAATCTTGGCAAGGTATTTTCTACGTTATAAAAAACATAAATAAAGTAATTAATCCATCAACATGACAGACGTTATAAGTATCGACGTTATTCTTCAGCTCTACCAAACGTGTATATATTACATAACTAACTAATTAATAAAATCAGGCAGACTTGGCCTTTGTTAGCCACTTTCTAGCATCAAACCCGAATCGTTGTCTTCTACTTATAGACTAAGAGCTAGAGAACGCCACGCTTACGTTATACCATAAAAGATGATTTTCATAACATTTAGGAAATAATTAGACGTAGTTTCTTTATCAGCCAGATAGTTTTGAAAGTTCCAACTCCATGCCAGACAATTTTTTTAAGGATAGATAGATCGTGCCAAAGCCACGACGACCCAAACTTCATGATTCACCAACATTCTATCTAACCTATATTGGGAGCATACGCTGACAAACTTTATGCTTTTATAAAATGACGCAGGACTAGCTCTTAGTCTATTAGTTGTTGTGTCCAACAATGGTATTAGAAAGTTGCCAATAAAACAAAAATGGCTGTCTAGCTCACTAATTAGATACGATACGAGCGGTTATTACTTTTAATCAGATAACTGTACAGACAATGTCCACCTGTACGTACAGTCTACATCAAATAGCAGACACCCAAAGTAGCCAAAAAGTTCGTAACACGTCTTTGTTACAATTGGAATAAGGTTGTGTTGTCAGCTTTTTGGCCACTTTGGGTGTCACGAACTACTTGACAAGTATTTGAGGCTGATTGTACAGTTAGCACGTCAGTGTACAGTTTTCTTGCAAAATAGTACGTATTACAATTACAGAAGATGTCATAGTGTGAGCTGTTGTCTGTACTTACCGCGTTAATTAATATTCTGATGTACGTGACTGCTATGAGCTACGAAGATTTTTGATTCCTTTGTAATGTCTATTAAAGTATTACTTTATGTTACAACAATTGATGTAGTTGTAAAAGTATCATTATTGTATACATAATAAAATTAATTTTTGATGCTGGTCTTTTAGGACACAAAATAGTAGATTGGTCATTTAAAGCGATTTGTATGAATAAAGACATGGACATTGAACAACCCAGTTGATGGTGATGGAAAAGCAAAAAATCATTTTTCTGAGCAATTTTTCAGATAACTTTAGATTATGATCTGCATATTTTTGGAATTGTGTCAGACAAGTATAGCAGTTGAATTAATTTAAACAGGTTTTAACGAGATAATATTGAAATATTAGGTACCTGTATTTGCCTGACGTTTCGACCGGGTTGCCACGTAAGTATGGCAGTTTTGGAATGTGAAAAATTAATTTCATTTTCGAGCGAAAAATCATTGATTCAGTCCAAACTACCACATCGCTTATTTCGTTAGTGAACGTAACTGTCTGGACAAACCTACAGTGGTTTTTAGGCCTGCCTACTTAAGCGGATTAGTATCAATCACACCACAAATTGGTGTTGCCTCAGCTACCCGCGGATTAAGCTTGATTGTCAATTGAAACGCAAGAATGACGTTTACAAAATCTGTTAATTGTCCCTTGTAAGCCCGTTTGATTGGACCTCTTTGTTTTGGACGAATGTAACTGACAAACGGACTGCTTTGTGGTATAAATTGGCTGAGCAAATAACTATTCTAAATATAGCCACAGTTATAATGTAGTCATATGAAATTAACAAGCGTATTTTAATTAGAAAAGTGCTTTGGGTCAAGAGATACTTCACAATTTCAATAACTAATCTCTCTATCATTTTTTACGTTCCGTGATGAATGAAACAAAGCATTCATTTCATTCTCACTCAAAGCTCTTCTTATGAAGACCCTCTAATAATAAATATAAGATTTTAAACTTTCGCGTCAACGCGACTTTTTTTCCGTGTTTCTTTAATAATAAGTATTGTAACATTTGTAAGTTCATATTATGACAATTTACCTTTTTGAAATAATAAAATCCAAGACTTCACATTAATATTTCTCCGTTAAAATACTATGGCGCATTGGTTCTTTGCTCTACCTTTACCAACGACGCAGCCTTTCATCGTACAATCGGTTCTAGCAGCTTCGCTATTGCTCCACCTTCGTATCAATTTCTAAGTTTATTTTAATTAATCAATTCAAAATCACAGTTATTAACAGCCAGTAGCCCTGAAGTCATGCTCCGGGGCCACAAACTGTTGTTTTGCCGAATCAGACATCTATCTTGGGGCCACCAACGCTGATCATGCCTACTCCATTAAAAATCCAGACAGATACCAAATTTATTGCCACCATCTGTATTGTTTCAATTAGAAATAACGTATAAATGTACTGTAGAAACGCCCAAATTGCCGTATCCTCGTGTCATAACTTAAAATTGCTTTCTATTGTATAGGTCATTATTTATTAGGAAATATCAATAAGCATCGGATAATCCCTCCAGCTATAATATTATACGTACGGGGCCCGCCTATACGGTGTTAGGAGGTCCATTATTTTAGTTTTCGATTCGATTTCAGATCCGATGGCGAATCGATGTGAAAATTATAGATGTGTAGCGATGGGTACAATGGGACTTTCACCAGTTCTTTGAACGGATTACCAGGTGGAATGCGAGCTTGCAAATTACTATTCTAATGAGACAGGTTCTGGTGTATGCGGTCTGATTTCAAAGCTGTTGGAAGTGGCTTAATGGCTAGCCTTGTTGGCTTGGAAAACAATAATGGCTTTATCAAAGAAAAACTGTGTACGTATCTTACTTCTCCGCTCGATAGACCGACGATCTCCAAAAGACAGCGGCAAAGTAGTATGACACAATGTATGACACAACGTAAACTAATATTGTCTATGTTAATTTGGATTTAACACTTTCAATGTGTCAGTAACATGAGTACAAGGTGACAATAAGGTGATTAGGTACCTTGTTCACAAAGACGGTCTTCACCGTGACTTATTTATGTTATCGCACAATTGATATACTTACTTATAAGAAAAATTAAAAACATAACATTTCCTATTATTCATCTATAAATTACCTACTAAATAAAAACAGGATTATTACATAAACCACCTGGTATATGATAATTTGAACACTAGCACAATCTTTTTAGGCCTTCTACTTAAATGATGGACATTCATCTTACTAATTAATTTTAACACGAACTTATGAATTAATTTACATACGCAGAATTATTCTATTAATAAATATTGTTGCTTCTTCTACTTATAAAACTATCTGAAGCCACTTGCGAAACACTGTTGTAATTTTTGAATCATTCTAATAACATTACGTCATTTACAATCAAATTAAGCTTACAAGGTTTACAAAAGTTGCTCTCAAAACTTTTTCCTCAAAGCTAACTCTTATGGTTTTGTCACACTGAATGTGATCTGCGGTCTGCGGCCAAGTAACGCATCATGTATGGACACCTTTATCGGTATCTATACATTTCGCATTGATGCGATCTGACCGTGCGGGCACGAGCAAAGAACGCAAACGGCATCGCCAACAGATTGGCTTGTCACGACCGCTAACTGATTGTTTTTACCGGACCAATTGCCCTGACCGACAATGTTGTTCATACGTTGCGGGCTGCGTTCACTTTGACCTGACCGCAGATATGATATAAGGATATGAAGTTTCGGTTATGGATACGGTTACGGATATTATAATAATATTATACCGGTTTCGGTAACGGTTACGGATATATAATCATTTCGGATTATCCGAAAGTTTCGGATAATTTCGGTTACGGCTATGAGAATTTAAAAAAATTTAAAATTCAAATAGCAAGATGCTGCGCGACCCACATAGCCACTTTATGACGACACCTATGATAAAGGTAAAATAGGCGGGGATATTAGATGCTGCCAGGGAATGCCAGACAAGTAACAAATATTAAAAAATATTAAGATTTAGACTCCGCCTTTATCCGAAACTATCCGAAACTTTTGAATCGGTTTCGGTTACGGTTACGGATATCCATAACATCCCTACCGCAGAACGCATCCAGTGTGGCAAATCTTTAGTCCCCTGACTCATCGAACCCNGTCTTACTAATTAATTTTAACACGAACTTATGAATTAATTTACATACGCAGAATTATTCTAATAAATATTGTTGCTTCTTCTAATTATAAAACTGCCTTTTGCGAAACACTGTTGTAATTTTGAATCATTCTAATAACATTACGTCATTTACAATCAAATTAAGCTTACAAGGTTTACAAAAGTTGCTCTCAAAACTTTTTCCTCAAAGCTAACTCTTATGGTTTTGTCACACTGAATGTGATCTGCGATCTGCGGCCAAGTAACGCAACACGCATCATGTATGGACACCTCTATCGGTCTCTATACATTTCGTATTGATGCGATCTGACTGTGCGGGCACGAGCAAAGAAAATAAATCACACCGCTAACAGATTTTCCTGACCGACAATGTTGTTCATACATGATGCGGCCTGCGTTCACTTTGACTTGACCGCAGACCGCATCCAGTATGGCAGCTCTTTATCACCCGTATTCATCACAAACGATATTTGCTTATGTGAAGCAGCAAATCGAAAGCACAGCGTTAAATAGAGCTTTTGTGATTGGTTCGTGTGTCACCCTGTGCGTTCACGCGCACTGTGAGACGGGCGTTACTCCCCTGACTCATCGAACCCTGTACCAATCTTCGCCCCACCAATCTTAAAAGCCTTACGATGTCAATTAGAGACAAACAACCGTTCAGTATAATAAACCGACTATTTTACGCGTTTGTTTTAATTTAAAACTGGTTTTGCTTCCAATTTAAAATAAAAGGCAGCAAGCGTGAGAAGGAGATTTTGTTGAAGGTGTTCCGTACAATATTGATACACCCGTATTCACAAACATTACTCTCACAGTGCGCGTGGACGCACAGGGTAACACACGAACTAATCACAGTGCTCTATTCAACGCTGTGCGTCGATTTGCNCCGATTTGCTGCTTCACTTAAACAAGCATCGTTTGTGAATACAGGCGATAGCTACTTGGGGTTGATAAAATCACCTACATTGTGCCATCTCTATCAAGTTCTTTAATTATTTTTACCTTAATTCTGGCTCCCACTTTTAATGTTGGTAGATTTTAAAGGATTGTTCTTGACAGTATTTTGATATCCTTATTTTAGACTGAAAAACCTTAATTTTTTATTTAACCTGAACATTAGAAAGGTAGTTTGAAAACTTTATTGTTAACAATACACAATAAACGCCTAATAACACACGCCTAAACAAGGAAATTGTAAGCAAGCTAGTTCAGAAGCATACGTTAGCTCATACAATCTGACAACAGATTACTTATAAAAACCCCTTACTTATAAAAATCCTCCAATAATATTCTTACACTCAAGCCTTTCCATCTCCAAATCATCAAATTATTTTCCGGTGCAACAAATCTCCCTTACACAGATCCACCTAAAACTGTTCAATGCGAAAACAACAAAAAAAAACTGGTCCATTTTGGTCCCATTGGTTACGGAATACTGAATCCTAGCCCATAAATAAAGTAAGAGTTCAATTTATACCGCAGTACCTGTCAATCACAGACTGTATTATTAAATCAAGGCTTTGGCATATAATAATATCAGTTATTTAAATACTTTCCTCTCAATGGTTCCCAAAGGCGTTTTGCTAATGTTCGTTAACCGTTACTTCTAATAACTGAGCGTGTAAAAGCTGTTATTTCGCAAATCGGCTCGTATGTCGATAAAATAACTTCATATCATAGTACTGGTAGAACGGCCATCTCACTTCATAGTATCAATATAAGAAACACCTTAATAATACGTAGTTTATAACATGAAAGAAATATTGAGCCATAAATGTGGAATAATCACTTTCCCTGTTTTGCTGTTCACACTAGGTACCTATTTTTTAATTTCGCTTAGAAAAAAGCTCAAGCCTCGGTTTAATCTGATAGAATTAAGATGATGATTGATTGGATTCCTATCTCTTTATTGATTATTTTTATACTGACCTTAATCCAATGAAAGATTCTCTAGTAGGGGTAAAGTTATTAATAAGCACTGTGTCAGTGAAGATTTTGTAAGTGTACTCGTATCTCTTAACTGGATTAAATTGCTAATCCACCAGCTGATACCTGTATTAATAATAAACTAAATTTTTTAGTATGTCTAGCTTAAAAATGTCTCCTATACTTTTGAATAAGAGCATTTAAGTTTATCCAAGATTAGTCTCTTACTATGCGTATTGGCTGTTCTCCCCGACCTGTGTTCATAGGTAGCAGACATTATGGTAATAATGCAAGCGGGCCGGGTAATTACACTGTATGCTGATGAAAGTTGAATGAATTCGACGGTGAGGAGTGGTGGCCAGCCTTTTCCAGGGTGGCTTTCAGATCAGGTCAGCTTGGCGTCATTTCACAGCTTTCGCTGGAGGTCAACGGCTAGAGGTTATTGAGGATTATGCTCTAAATTAGTTGTTTCTTTGGAAGATCCATTAAGGTATAGTGGGAATTTGATACGGCTCATAGTAAATAGGCACGATGATATCTTTTGGTATAATGAAACCAAACCTGCTCTCAATAAATAAAAATATTGGTGAAAGTATTACGTACTTCATTATCACAAAATGTCCCTGATATCATTATTTGAAAACCAAGTAATTTCTTAGGCTGAGCTGCACCACCTAACTTCAACCGTAGCTATAACTATGTATATCCGCTGTATTTTGTATGGAGTTTGATAGCTTTTTGACGTTTGTCAAAGTTAAAGTAAGATTGTGCAACCCAGCCTTAATATTTCCAAAAACGTTCTATACAAAACAATCGCTTAGTTATGACGTCACTTCTGCGAAGCACTTTACGGTAGCAATATAATTCGTTTCAAAGGAATTTTTTCTTTCAAATACAACTTGGAAGCCAAGAAACTTAATCTTACATCTGTTCTCGACACCCATCATTGTATTCCGATGTCAGACACTGATATCTTAAACTAAACAATGACTACCTACAACGGTACTACCGCGTAACACCCTAATTAGAAACGCAATCGGCAGAAATCTATCTAACTATTCGATTTCTTTAGATATAGTGTTGCATCTCTACTAGAACAACAGCTAACTGAATCTCAACTTTAATTGTTAGTTGTAGGATTGAAATTCTATCGGTGAGTGGGCAAGGTGTGAATCAGTGAATGATTGTCAAAAGCCACTGGTTGGGCAATGTGACACTTGAGAAAGTGGACGCTACAATGAGTGGGATATACGCATACCGCGGGTTCAATTGAATCGTTCTACCATTAATTATTGGTATGGTCTGCAGAGAAGGCAAAATAATTGGATGGAAGTTCAATTGTTATTATGTTTTTTTTTATAATAAGGGAAAGGAGGTTAATATTGACTGGACAGTGCAAAATCATACCAATCGAATTGAGAACCTACTCCTTTTTGAAGTCGGTTAAAAAGTGTTGTATGTTAATTCAATAAGTACTTGTGAAATTGACGTGTAATTTAGTTTTTAAAGAAGCAATATTTATAAGCACAAACTTCTTCATAATATCTTTAAAATAAAATAAGCGGAATTCACAGCTACAGAATACTTATTAATAAAAATTATACGTTAAGAACAAAGCTCTCTTAACATTTCACATTCCACGCGAACAATCTTCAAAATGTCATCCACAATCTTTTTTAACATCTGACAATAAAGAATCGATATCAACAATCGATTTTCAGAACCGATTCAAGTACTAGATATACCGGTTCATCTGCTCATTAAAACAATGCTTTTCTCCGCTATAATGTGGATAGAGTGGGACAAAAAATGACACATTTATTATGTGGACCGTACTCACTCACTGATAGTACTCATGAGTGATTTTTAATTTAATTGTAATACCTGATTTTGCCCAACGGACCGTGAGCGGTGTTCAGACGGACAGATGTCAATCTGGACCGCTAGCTTTTTTTGGGGTTCCACTGTCGAATTACGAAACCGTGCTATTGTTTTCCTGACAATGAGAGTTATGCGAAGTTATTGATAAAAACTATGTTATTTTATCCAACCCGCCTGCCAAGCGTGGAGATTACGGCAAAACCCTCCACTATTGGGGGAGGCTCATTCCAACAGACTGTAAAGGGCTGTTGATGATGATGATGATGTTATTTTGATCATTGTGTTACTCATGGTGACTAATTTTCTTACATGAGACTTGACCTGAGGTGCTGATAAGTAATTAGGACAAAACACCTTTTTGTATATTCTGCCTATACCTACTCTCTATTAAGGTGACTCCATTCCCTCCCTATTAGAATATTAAAACACTGTCAATTATTTTTTTACTTCAAATCAAAATACAAGCACCTACATTTAATGACAAATAAACAAACATCGTTATAAAATTGGTTGTCCGATCAAATTGTACTAAAAGAAACAGTATTTGAGCATTTAAGGTAGATACAATTATTTACGCAGATTTTTTTTTAATATTTTACATGCACACACGTAACTGTAACATACTCTACGGAACACAAGTGGCCAAAACAGTTCGCGCTTGTCCAGTTTTTATGCTTATACGTTTTTTACGATCATTCATACTGGTCGGCCGTCGGACGTTGCTTTTTTATTGTCATGTGTAATGAATTAACGATAGACAAGAAAAGATATCGGTATGTGAAATCGGCACTCTTTTATTTTTAATAATGGTGTTGTAATAAAATCTCTGTTGTCTATTGCTTGCCCTGGAATCGGTTTTTCGGATAAACTTTTAGAAATCAGTTTTTCGGATATTTTTGGCTAAAATTAAATGTGTCATGGCGATGGCGAAATCGCTAGACAGAATAACCTTTTTAGAAAATTTATTAATTTATTGCGGCTAGATTTTATAGACTGAAATACAGCTTAAGTGAATGGTGTTAAAATATTCATTGCAGTGTTAGAATTAGAAAATCACACATTCATAAACTGTCAAAATAAGGTTATTATCTTAATTATTTACAACGATTATGACATTTTAAAGAAGTCTCATCTTTTTATATGTATTAGTAATATGTTTCGAATTACATATTTATACCTAATATTCTTTATTAAAAGCTTCGGATTGCGTTCACGATTGGTAGGCATTTTTTTTTTGTTCTATTTTATTTTCTACTACGGATATTTATCGGATATCTGCTTGTTTCGGTTACGTTTAAAATCGAAACATCCTTGGCTACATCTGTCGATACACGGCGGCAATTTCGTGCTTTGATTGAGACAAAATAATGAAGGAAGTGGAGCTTGGCGATCATCTTTATGTTGATAATAAAATGTGCCCTCACCTGGGAAGACTTAAACTACGCTATAAAGTTTCGTAATAATTTGAAAGCAAAAGTAATAGTAGGGAGGGGAATGATAGATCATCTTTGGCTTCATCAGATGTTCATATGTCTAGAGTTAAGCATCACCTAAGTCAGAAGAACATAGGAGGAGTTTGAAGTTAACTCTTTGTCAAACAAAAAATCGACCCACTCGAAGCACTGTTACTTTGTTGTTACAAACTTGACATTGCATAGTTTCTACTCAAGAATCTCTTTCTTTATCATTTGCAAGCTGCTCGCTGTTCATAGCCACTTCAGCCCTATCACTGATTACAAGAATACCCATAAATCTAGACTGCAGCAAAAAGGTTTTTGTCCACCATAATTAAAGTCTATTTTTGTATTTCCAGGTAATTCTCGCGTCGCCTACGCTACGTAAGCAACTTTATCTAGCTTGGGCAGGGTTGTGAATTTACAAGTACCTATGATTTATCTTACTAACTAATTTCGATGTTTGGGAATTGAAAATTTACAAGATAAGTTTTCCCATCTTCTATAACGCGGTTGAACTAGCAAACAATTTACAGTACAAATTAATATAGTTAGTTCTTATAGCTACACTGTAGCAGTGTAGCAATCTTGAGATTGAATCATCTTCAGATTTGGCTATAATATTGTTAGGAAATGACGCTGACAAACACAGATTCAGGCTTTTGGTTGATTGAATTTTACTTTTGTATAGGGATATCAAGCTAGTCATATAGTAAAAAGGCTTCTTTTTTATTAAGTTCCTGTTAATTCACTACTATTACTATTAACTGATTATACTTAGCCGATACTTATACACAATTAATAAAGATCAACACAAAAGAAAGTAATTTTAACAAAAATCATAATCACCAATTCAAGAAGGTGTCTGAAGGTGTTTGCACAGTCTATTATTTAGTATTCATGGTGTAAAAAAGCCATTAAAATTAGGCTAATAGACACTCCACGCCCACGCGCCTCTTGTAACTGTGACTTTCTTTTTGTATTAACATGCGGGTAATATAATACGTACAATGGTGAGTACCTACGCACTGTTTGCACTTTCAAGTCGAGTAGGATGAAATTGCGATATTTATCTACGGTTTTCAAAAATACTGGCTCAATTAGTGCGTTGCGTTACCTGTGTCATTTTTGTATTTAAATATGTAAATAAAATTCATTTATTTCAGGCCAGGGCCCATAAAATTCCAATAAGAATTACATGAAATAAATGAAATAATTAAAATCAAAAAATAAAAGATAGAAAGACAGATATGGGTGTCTTTAAAAAACTTTGAATAAGTATCTAAAAACACGTCATTTTATCAAATGAGTATCAGAATCAAAATCATACGTATCTATCTGTGAAGATTCTAATTAAATTAGGGATTAATATTGGTACCTATTAGGTTTTATATTGATTGTTCTAAGTTTCATTAAGTCGGCTTAATAAAATTATGTTTGAGATTAATTACTTTTCCCCTTAATACAAAAAGGTAAACTCTAGTTGAACTCTACTTCAAATTGTCATCTTGTAGTAACCAGTATTCATCCCGGGTTTAACTTTTTTGTAATAAGGGCCTTTGAGTTTTGAATGCAAGAGTCCCAATATCTCTAGTCATCAGAATAATTTACTATTAATACAATTTAGCCCTGGCAGCCCTAACAGCCGACAGCACGTAGGTAGCGGGAGTAATTTTCTATCAATTGTGCGTCAAGGCGCTGCATTTTCATAGAAATTGTCCAGCCGCGTCGCCCGACCACTTTCGCGCGGAGGGACCGGTGCACTTGTTGTGCGCATAGTGCATGGGACGTTTAAGACTTTAAAGTTGCTGATAGAACTGTAACCCTGGGTTACACCATTTTAACTATAACAAACGTTAAAGTCATAGTTATGGTTAAAGTTAAGCTGATAAGCAACTCTGTATTAGGGATGTTAACTGTCATGAGTGAGTTGACTTTACATAATTATGAAAGGTTCAGTAACAATAATGCACAACGTATCTACTTTAATTCTATCTACATATTACTTAAATAGTTTCGTAAAAAGAAAAGATAGAAACAACGCCAACACCCATTTGTTGCACCCCATCACTTAATTTTACTATTTTTTTTAGTTCAAGCCTTTCATTCTCTATTTCATTCTGTGCAAATTGTAAGATTTAACTGACTGATGCATAGCCGTGTGGTGACGGCAGAGTAGAATACATTTTGTCACCAACCCCTACTCTTCCCGCGGGTGTCGTAAGAGGCGACTTAGGGACTACTACACATCAAACAGAGAAAGGGCAGCAGGGCTCTCTGAAAAACATCAATCTTTTAAACTGCGATCTCCAACCCGCCTGCCAAGCGTGGAGATTATGGCAAAACCCTCCACTATAGTGGAGGAGGCTCATAGTCCAGCAGTGGACTGTAAAGGGCTGTTGATGATGAACTGACTGATTCACAAGAACATTAGCCCACTAGCTTAGTAGGAACTTTTGTGTGCCCCATCCGCGAATCGAACCCAGAACCTCCACGTCAATAGTCCAACACTAACTTGACTACGGATACCATAACGAATCAGCATATCAGTTAAAAGATGCTGCTATTATGTTATCTATACTTGCACTAAATTGCAGCGAGCGAGGGAGACAGGTAAAACGCGTAACTCGGATGTCAGCTATTAGGTACAGTCAGTACATCTAGGGTTGCCAACTATACTGTTTTGAACAGTATTATACTGTTTTTCAAACTACACTTTTTACTGTTGAACAAAAATAGTGTTTTCAGCAAGCATCACTAGTATCCGTTGATATTTTTAAAAGTAAATGCCCAACACTACATTTCGCGATGTAGAGCTAAACTGTTTTATTTTTAATACTGTCTGTTTTCCTTCTCCGACTTTTGATATACTTTATGTTTTGAAAAAAAAAAGTTGGCAACCCTAAGTACATCAGACTGTTCATTTTCGTTGCAAAGTAGCTCCTATTTCTTCGACATAAGATGTTACAGTGTTTAGCTTCGCGTGCTGTCTGTACAAGCCAGTCTGCGCGCGCGCAGGCTATCATTGCGTAGCACCTAACGTTTCTAACAATTAGGTGCAATTTTTAACTCTTGTTTTCTTCTATCGCTGGGCCTTCTATGGTTGAGTCGATTGACCAGTATAAGTTGCAAGATATCATTGCTAATCTTGAATCTCTGAGTTGGAGAGTTGAGAGTTGAATTTTACTAGTTAATCTGGTGTTTGTTGATTGTGCCCCTATTCTACCTCAAGGGGTACCTTTTACGAGTACATTCAAGATTTTTGTAAATGGTGCCAGACATGTCAAAAAGTTCAAACGTCGTTATTTGTTTGATTAGTTTGCAAATCTTATTTACTTGGAATTTAGATGCTTGGTTTTTCAACCATTGTTCAGTTCCTTATGAAACTCAGTAACATTTCCTACGTCTCTTTCAACACGATGCCTTTCTGAATAGATGATAGAGATTTTTTATGTAACTGTTACAAATATCAAAGAGTTTAGCTTGACGTGCCGCCTATATCTAAAATCCTAAATGTAGGGATTCAACTTATTATGCTATCGTATAGTTAACCCTACTTTCATTATTATGTAATATCGATAAAATAATGCAGTCTGTTCCCGATTCTCGATAAAACTATCGATAGCTCGACAGCACTACGCGTAACTCGGATGTCAGTGATTACGCCGGACCGGCGCAGGCGCAGGGCAAATTATATTGTTTGCGACGCGAGTAAATAAACGTAATCTGCTGATGTGGAGCCGGCATTGGGACTGCTTTGAGCTTGATTTCTAATTTCAAACTTGCTTTGTGTAACTAGATTTGAAAATTTGATTTTCAAATCTGCTAACTGATAAAACAATTGACAACAATAGCGTATGTACATAGATCTACATTAATTTATAAAGTTGAAGAGCTTTTTGTTTGTTTGAACGCGCTAATCTCAGAAATTACGGATTGGATTTGATAAACTCTGTTTGTGTTGAAAATCCATTTATTGCGGAAGCTAATATGCATATGTAACATCACGCTACGAAAAATAGGAGCGCAGCGTCAATGAAAATTTTTGCTAACACTGGAAAATTATTTACGTACGAAATCAGTCATAAGTTAAGATAAAAAAACTAGATTTTCTGGGAGATTGTAATTTAAGCACACATATTACAAAGCTTCACAAAATCACGTAATTCTCTGCGATCTATTTTCCAACAATTTTAGGCCATAAACAACCATTTCTTCCTATTACTATACTTAGTGCCCGCGGCGCGCGTAATCGCCTACATCCGAGTTACGCACCCTTAGCTACTTACTGCTTGCTATTTATACAGCACATGAAGATACACATTGTTGCATCTTATTTCATTGTAACAGGAGCCTTTTTGGAACAAAAATGCATAGCTTGATGCGTCTCAAATCTCTTCTAAACATCTAAACTTCAAAGGTCGTGACGTCAGTTCTATGTATAGTTGATATGCCAAGTTAATAAATATTTATTATCATTTACAGGTGCCAAGAATGTATCTTCTGTTAAGAATTCATTCGGACTTTTTTCATCAATATTTTTTCCCTCGTGTTTATTTAAATGATTTAGCTGATCAGCTTAGATTTTAAGGATTTTAAGGCTAAAGACTAAGGAGAGAGGCCACCTTATTTTAACCGTAACAATAACCGGTGCTTTTTGTATGGAGTTTTTCAGATTTTTGACGTTTGTCAAAGTTAAAGTAAGATGGTACAACTCAGCCTAAGAAGGACCTTAAGCTCCTACACTGTGAAAATAGTTTTCTCCGTATTATCACATTCTATACCCGCAAAGTACACCACTAAACGTTAGTATTGGTAATTAGAAAGCTAATACCTACTATAGAAATGACAGCCCTCAATTACTTATCAATCTTTATACAACTAAAATTTGTATCTAATTTACTATGCAAGATACTAATCAAGCAATGTACAGGTATACTAGTCACGCTCTTACTACTGAATTTTTTGTAGTGGTAAGATAAGGGTCTTTCGTCAATACGCACCACGCCTTCGGACCGCGGTGTGAAACGACCAAAACTGTTATTTGGACTTTTCACACTAGGAGCGGTAGCTGGCCATAGAAATTATTAGGAAAGGATTGATTCAAACCACGGTGTACAACCGAATCCTCTTTTTCAGGGGCGAATTCGGACTTGATTGTTTATTTTGCACGAACTGTTTTGTTGTCTTACCTATATTACAGTCCGAATCGACTCATTATAAAAAGTTCTTGTGTTTTCACAAGACGGAGGGTGTGAAATGCTCCTATAAAAAAAAGAGCTCTTGGTGTTTCACATCGCGGTCCGAAACACTTGCAATGCAAAACAACTAGCCTAGCCTATATCTAAACACGACTTTCTTAAACATCTCTATGTAAAATGCGTAGGTAACTGTTTTACACGTTACGTTGCTTAAATAATTCTCATCACCGTATTTTATTGCAACAACACAGTTTTAACGCGCTCGCCTCAGTTTTCAAACGGTGTAATCTTACAAAATGCACTCGAATCGGATTAAACTATTTACAACTGGTACAACGATTTTACAATACGCACACTTCACATGCGCAACTAGTTACGCCAACTTATGTCTTCCTTTGGATCTGTATTTATAAGCCAATCTTGTTTCTAAGAGAAGTTTAGTTGAAGAGAGTTACACCAACTTACTATAACGGTAACTACCTATATGCATAACCAGTGTTTTTGTATGGGGTTTGACAGATTTTTGACGTTTGTCAAAGTTAAAGTAAGTAAAATTATATTAAGTAGGTACTCAGGATTTTTTTAAAAGAAATCTAGAAAGCTACAACAGTAGCTAAAGCTAATGCTTAACAATGTTGAAACCGGAAAATCTCTTCCGCTTATGGATTATGTAAATACAAAAGGAGGTATTTAATTACTCCATAAATACCATATTGAATTATGAATTTTTAATTTAATTGTCTGCTTTGCAAAACATTCGAGTTAAAGCGACAAATTCATGGTTTATCTGATAAAGATTCAGACTTTTACAAAACGCTGTAATTACTTACATCTCACTTCGATAGGTACACAACCCATAAACAAAAAGTTGTAACTACTTTATCTGGCAGATAACACCCTAACAAGCTATCAGGGACTTTATCAGCAAGTTAAAACTAGTGTATTAGGGATTGGTTTATCAATATCGTCCACGATTAAACGTCTCGGTCGCTTACGCCATTTCCTATTGCGCGAGCGCAAGATTTTTCTGCCCGTCTGGTTTGCCCGCCATCTTTATTTGTCGCTTTTCTGTAACATAATCAAACTAGTAATGAAATTGCACACTGCTGTTATGAGGGCACTGCCTTGGTGAGGTGATAGTGATGTAACTAAGAGAGAATGTGCATCAAACAATATAATTATTAACTGACGAGGTTGCTACCATGTACCTCAATTATCAGAAACTCAAAATTAAGGTAATGTGGTAGCAATCCCGTCAGTAATAATTATTATTATGGTGACCATGAAAGTATAAAACAATAATATATCATCAAACAATAGTTATGAGATTAACGATTCTAGAACTTGTTAAATCACGATAATTATTTACGTGTAAATATTTATGGGGATTCAAAATGATTAACCATACCTAAGACACTCGCTTAGTAGAATAGAAGTGGTAATTAGTAGTGGGGGTTACGCCCATTCTTCCCGTGGATGTCGTAAGAGATGACTAATATCATCAGGCCTTCCCAACCCGTTTGGCCTACAGCGTAGTGTGTGTAGGTGAGTTAGAATGGGTCGTCCTCACTACATCACTTCGTTTCAGCCGAATGACGTCCACTGCTGGATAAAGTCCTCCCCCAAAGATTTCCACAAAGACCGGTCTTAGGCTGCCCGCATCCAGGCTCCTCTCGCGACCTTCACCAGGTGGTCGGTCCACCTACTGGGGGGCCTGTCCACACTACGTCTTCCGGCTCGTGGTCGCCACTCGAGAACTTTTCTGCCCCAGCGGCCATCAGCTCTGCGAGCTATGTGCCCTGCCCACTGCCACTTGATTTTAGCGACTACATCACTACAGGAGATTATGTACTTAACTTAGTCACTACTCATGACTAAATGCTATGATGATGATGACGTGTTCGCTCACGAACCGAACATTGATCGCGGTCATTCGCACACGATCTCTGCTCCTTTCGGTAGGTAAATCCCACGAATGTCTCTGCCATCCTAGGCTCGATGTCTTCGGCACATCATAATAACAATAATATTGTGGCATCTTATTATGTGCAGTCAATGGCCCTGCCGGAACAGGCCGATTGCGGCACTCTGGGTCAGAACCCCTGAAAGGAGCCCTGCCAACAAATTTACGAATCGCGGTTCGCTCGCCCACCACCAATAAACAACCACTTACCGGTGGGAGGAGGCTTTTCTTCCACGTACGAGTGGACAGGGTGGTTTCTTCTGATCCTCTTTTGAAATCTAGCGAATGCGGTCTGCCTCTGCAGCCACGCGGTTTTCACGCGCAGGTCGGATCCCAGCTGGTAGTCTTCGGATTCAGGTGCAAACGGTGGGGCACAGAGATAATTCACCCAGCACACACCACAACACTTCTCAGACGGAAATACAGTCAAAATATAGCGAAATTGAAAATATTTGCAACAGCAATTTAAACGCTGCAGCTCGCGGCGAGGACGGCCATCACACTCGTTTTCTCAGCCAATCAGGATCGACTCCCATCGATATGCTCGTAGGAATCGAGCGTTGCTATTGGTTGATTAGAACGAGCGAAACGAATGAAGTTTTAAACGAATGTTGGCGCGGCATGATTTGAAATAGTTACGTTTACTGTACATACCGCCCACCAAAATACAGCTGGTATTTTCCAGATAAATAACGAAAAGACTATAATAAAATACCGAAGACGACTAACATTGAAAATTATGACGTATAAAAAAGAACGCATGAGTATTAATTACTTCCTACCAATAACTAATGTTAAACTAAGCATATGGGTTTTTTTNGAGTTTTTCGGATATTTTTGGCTAAAATTAAATATGTCATGGCGATGGCGAAATCGCTAGACAGAATAACCTTTTTAGAAAATTTATTAATTTATTGCGGCTAGATTTTATAGACTGAAATACAGCTTAAGTTAATGGTGTTAAAATATTCATTGCAGTGTTAGAATTAGAAAATCACACATTCATAAACTGTCAAAATAAGGTTATTATCTTAATTGTTTACAACGATTATGACATTTAAAAGAAGTCTCATCTTTTTTACTACTATGTAGTAATATTTTTCGAATTACATATTTATAATATTCTTTATTAAAAGCTTCGGACTGCGTTCACGATTGGTAGGCATATTTTTTTTGTTCTATTTTATTTTCTACTACGGATATTTATCGGATATCTGCTTGTTTCGGTTACGTTTAACCGAAACATCCTTAGCTACATCTGTCGATACACGGCGGCAATTTCGTGCTTTGATTGAGACAAAATAATGAAGGAAGTGGAGCTTGGCGATCATCTTTATGTTGATAATAAAATGTGCCCTCACCTGGGAAGACTTAAACTGTGCTATAAAGTTTCGTAATAATTTGAAAGCAAAAGTAATAGTAGGGAGGGGAATGCATAGATCATCTTTGTCTTCATCAGATGTTCATATGTCTAGAGTTAAGCATCACCTAAATCAGAAAAACATAGGAGGAGTTCAAAGTAAACTCATTTGTCAAAAAATCGACCCACTCGAAGCCCTGTAAAACATAGTTGTTACTAACTTGACATTGCATAGTTTCTACTCAAGAATCTATTTCTTTATCATTTGCAAGCTGCTCGCTGTTCATAGCCACTTCAGCCCTATCACTGATTACAAGAATACCCATAAAATCTAGACCGCAGCAAAAAGGTTTTTGTCCACCATAATTAAAGTCTATTTTTGTATTTCCAGGTAATTCTCGCGTCGCCTACGCTACGTAAGCAACTTTATCTAGCTTGGGCAGGGTTGTGAATTTACAAGTATGATTTTTATTTATCTTCATAACTAATTTCGATGTTTGGGAATTGATTATTTACAAGGTAAGTTTCCCATCTTCTATAACTCGCTTAAACTAACAAACAATTTACAGTACAAATTAATATACATATGTAGTTAGTTCTTATAGCTACTGTGTATTTACCTATGAGTCTTCTTGAGATTTGGCTTTAATATTATTTGGAAATGACGCTGACAAACACAGATTCAGGCTTCTGATTGATTGAATTTTAATATCTAGCCTTTATAGGCAAAATAGGGACATCGAGCTAGTCACATAGTAAAAAGGCTTATTTTTATTAAGTTCATGTTAATTCACTATTATTGATATTATTATTAACTGATTTATAGTTAGCCAATACTTATACAAAATTAATAAAGATAATAAACCATTTTTAATACAAAAGAAAGTAGATTCAAAAAACATATTGATAAATTCAAGAAGGTGTCTCAAGGTGTTTGCACAGTCTATTATTTAGTATTCATGGTGTAAAAAAGCCATTAAAATTAGGCTAATAGACACTCCACGCCCACGCGCCTCTTGTAACTGTGACTTTCCTTTTGTATTAACATGCGCGTAATATAATACGTACGATGGTGAGTACCTACGCACTATTTGCACTTTTGAGTAGGTAAATGAGAATTATGATTTGTATGTATGAAATTGTAGTTATATCTACAGGTATTCAAAAATACTGGCTCAGTTAGTGAGATGATTAGTTTAAAAGAAAAGTTGTCATTTATACAAAAACACAAAACAGTAGGTACTTATTTATATTATTGTCCAAAAAAATTGAGAAATAATTAGCAGTCCAAAGTTCTAATTCCATTACAGTGTTTTCTGGATATTAAATACCCAATAAGTATATTTTTCATTCAGTTGATGTGAGGCTCTTTTTATAAGTATCGTGGATTCACTTAGGCTTTTTTTATATGATAAACTAGCTTTTGCCTGCGGTTTCACTCGCATGGAATTTAGTTTGTCACAAATCGTCATAAATTATAGCTTAGGTATATGTTATTCTGGGTTATAAACAACAATACTGTAAAGTTTCATCAAAATCCATTCAGTAGATTTTGCGTGAAAGAGTAACAAACATGTTGACATCCAGACATCCATACAAACTTTCGCATTTTTATAATTTGTAGGATTTTATGTTTGACTTAATTACAAATATTTAAGCATGCCAAAATCCCAATATCTAGCTGTATGGATGGTCGGTGGGATAAAATTATTATTGCTAAATCCTCCACTATCACCTATAATCATTATTATTAGCTACAAAGTAAATCTAGCCCTGCCAGCCCTAACAGCCGACAGCACGTAGGTAGCGGGAGTAATTTTCTATCAATTGTGCGTCAAGGCGCTGCATTTTCATAGAAATTGTCCGGTCGCGTCGCCCGACCACTTTCGCGGTGGGACCGGTGCACTTGTTGTGCGCATAGTGCATGGGACGTTTAAGACTTTAACATTGCTGATAGAACTGTAACCCTGGGTTACACCAGTTTAACTATAACAAACGTTAAAGTCATAGTAGCGGTTAAAGTTAAGGTGTTATGCAACTCAGCCTTAGGGATGTTAACTGTCATGAGTGAGTTGACTTGGCATAAATATGAAAGGTTCAGTAACAATAATGCACAACGAATCTACTTGAATTCTGTCTATTACTTAAATAGTTAAAAGTAGTCATGAGTGAGTTGACTTGGCATATGAAAGGTTCAGTAACAATGCACAACGTATCTACTTTAATTCTATCTAAAAGAAAAGATAGAAACAACGCCAACACCCATTTGTTGCACCCTATCACTTAATTTTACTTATTTTTTTAGTTCACGCCTTTCATTCTCTATTTCTTTCTGTGCAAATTTTAAGATTTAACTGACTGATACACAAGAACATTAGCCCACTAGCTTAGTAGGAACTTTTGTGTGCCCCATCCGCGAATCGAACCCAGAACCTCAAAGTCAAGAGTCCAGCACTAACTTGACTATGGACTGGACACCATAACGAATCAGCATATCAGTTAAAAGATGCTGCTATTATGTTATCTATACTTGTACTAAATTGCAGCGAGCGAGGGAGACAGGTAAAACGCGTAACTCGGATGTCAGCTATTAGGTCAGCACAGCGGACTGTACATTTTTATAGCAAAACAGCTCCTATTTCTTCGACATAAGATGTCACAGTGTTTAGCTTGGCGTGCTGTCTGTACAAGCCGGTCTGCGCACGCGCAGGCTATCATTGCGTAGCACCTAACGTTTCTAACAATTAGGTGCAATTTTTAACTCTTGTTTTCTTCTATCGCTGGGCCTTCTATGGTTGAGTCGATTGACCAGTATAAGTTGCAAGATATCATTGCTAATCTTGACAAGTTGGAGAGTTGAGAGTTGAATTTTACTAGTTATTTTGTGTATGTCGATTGCGCCTATTCTACCTTATGGGGCATCCAAGCTTTTTGTGAATGGTGCCAGTGGCGGTCCAGACATGTCAAAAAGTTGAAACGTGGTTATTTGTTTGTTTGATTTACAAATCTTATTTACTTGGAATTTAGATGCTTGGTTTTTCAACCATTGTCTAGTTCCTTAAGAAACTCAGTAATATTTCCTACTTCTCTTTCAACACGCCTTTCTGAATAGACGATAGAGATTTTATGTAACTGTCACAAATAATACAGAGTTTAGCTTGACGTGCCGTCTATATCTAAAATCCTAAATGTAAGTGTATGGATTCAACTTATTATGCTATTGTATAGTTAACCCTACTCTCATTATTATGTAGTATCGATAAAATAATGCGTATCCTGTCCCGATACTCGATAAAACTATCTCAACTCAACAGCACTACGCGTAACTCGGATGTCAGTGATTACGCCGGACCGGCGCAGGCGCAGGGCAAATTATTGTTTGCGACGCGAGTAAATAAACGTAATCTGCTGATGTGGAGCCGGCATTGGGACTGCTTTGAGCTTGATTTCTAATTTCAAACTTGCTTTGTGTAACTAGATTTGAAAATTTGATTTTCAAATCTGCTAACTGATAAAACAATTGACAACAATAGCGTATGTACACTCGACAGCAAATAAATCGCACCACCCGCGACGCGAACTTTAAAGATTTTCTTTTGACACAATAATGGTGCCCCAACAATATTGGTGTTATTTGAAAGCCCAATAAATATCCTTAAAGAAAAACACATTTAATTTCTTAATAAATGATTAACATATACCATAAATGTGACTTGAAAAAAGACCTCACTTTGGGCTCACCTCTGGGATCAATTAGACCAAATTTTATGGTTATAAAACCAAATAATGATCACACGTGTCCTCTTTAACAGATGGATAGGGATTAATCCCAACTTAACAGTTTTATAGTCATAAAAAATGGCTATAGCGTAACTACCTATTTTTTGAAGAAGACTCTGGATCCTTGTAAAGACACATTTTTGGGGTAAAAACCTTTCCTTTAATAAAATGAAGTTTAGAACTAGGCTTTTAAATGGTGCCAATATTGGTGGGAAGTAGGGATGCTAACGTTTGAATATGCTTGTCGCGGGTGGTGCGATTTATTTGCTGTCGAGTGTAGATCTACATTAATTTATAAAGTTGAAGAGCTTTTTGTTTGTTTGAACGCGCTAATCTCAGAAATTACGGATTGGATTTGATAAACTCTGTTTGTTGTGTTGAAAATCCATTTATTGCGGAAGCTAATATGCATATGTAACATCACGCTACGAAAAATAGGAGCGCAGCGTCAATGAAATTTTTTGCTAACACTGGAAAATTATTTACGTACGAAATCAGTCATAAGCTAAGATAAAAAAACTAGATTTTCTGGGAGATTGTAATTTAAGCACACATATTACAAAGCTTCACAAAATTACATAATTCTCTGCGATCTATTTTCCAACAATTTTAGGCCATAAACAACCATTTCTTGCTACAACTATACTTAGTGCCCGCGGCGCGCGTAATCGCCTACATCCGAGTTACGCACCCTTAGCTACTTACTGCTCGCTATTTATACAGCACATGAAGATACACATTGTTGCATCTTATGTCATTGTAACAGGAGTCCTTTTAGAACAAAAATGCATAGTGTACAGCTGATCTTTAAGCGTCTCAAAAGCTTTTAAACATCTCAACTTCAAACGCCGTGACGTCAGTTCTATGTATAATATGCCATAATACTTAGTTCGTTTTTACCACAAAGATTTTCATAAATATTTATTAGCATTTACAGGTGCCAAGAATGTATCTTCTGTTAAGAATTCATTCGGACTTTTTTCATCAATATTTTTTCCCTCGTGTTTAGTTAAAAGATTTAGCTGATCAGCTTAGATTTTAAGGATTTTAAGGCTAGAGACTAAGGCCCAGAACAGACGGTGAAACACAACTGCAACGAAACTGCAACTGCTAGTTACTTTTGAGTTGCTTCTAAGTTTCTGCCATAGCGTCCGTTGAGAGACCACACATGACGCGACCAGTTTGAAACATTCAGTTTCAGTTTCATTCATCAGAATCATCACAAAGTTGCAGTTTCGTTGCAGTTGCGTTTCACCGTCTGTTCTGGGCCTAAGGAGACTTTTTGTATGGAGTTTGTCAGATTTTTGACGTGTCAAAGTTAAAGTAAGATGGTGCAACTCAGCCTAAGAAGGACCTTAAGCTCCTACACTGTGAAAATAGTTTTCTTCGTATTATCACATTCTATACCCGCAAAGTACACCACTAAACGTTAGTATTGGTCATTAGAAAGCTAATACTATAGAAGTGACAGCCCTGAATTACTTATCAATCTCTATAGAACTGAAATTTGTATCTAATTTACTATGCGAGATACTACCTAATCAAGCAATGTACAGCTATACCGTAAACTACTCACGCTCTTATTACTGAATTTTACTTGTAGTGTAAGTTAAAGGTCTGTGTTGTTTCACACCACGGCTTCGGACCGCGGTGCGAAACGCCCAAAATTATGATTTAGGCTTTTCGCACTGGGAGCGGTGGCAATAGCCTTATGAATTATTAGGAAAGGGTTGATTTACCACGGTGTACCACAGAATCCACTTTTTAGAGGCGAATTCGGACTTGATTGTTTATTTTGCACGAACTGTTTTGTTGTCTTACCTATATTACAGTCCGAATCGACCCATTATAAAAAGTTCTTGTGTCTTCACAAGACGGACGGTGTGAAATGCTCCTCTAAAAAAAAGAGCTCTTGGTGTTTCACATCGCAGTCCGAAACACTTGTAATGCAAAACAACTAGCCTAGCCTATATCTAAACACGACTTTCTTAAACATCTCTATGTAAAATGCGTAGGTAACTGTTTTACACGTTACGTTGCATAAATAATTCTCATCACCGTATTTTATTGCAACAACATAGTTTTAACGCGCTCGCCTCGGTTTTCAAACGGTGTAATCTTACAAAATACACTCGAATCGGATTAAACTATTTACAACTGGTACAACGATTTTACAATACGCACACTTCACATGCGCAACTAGTTACGCCAACTTATGTCTTCCTTTGGATCTGTATTTATAAGCCAATCTTGTTTCTAAGAGAAGTTTCATCAAGTTTTTCAATACTAAGGCTGAGTTGCACCAACTTACTTTAACGGTAACTATAACCAAAACCAGTGTTTTTGTTTGGGAATTGACAGATTTTGGACGTTTGTCAAAGTTAAAGTAAGATAGTGTAACCCAGTTTAACGTTATAGCAGTAAAATTATATTAAGTACTCAGGATTTTTTAAAAGAATGAAGAAGCTCTTTCGCTTATGTATTACTAGCTTTCCGCCCGCGGCTTCGCCCGCGTGGAATTTTGTCTGTCACAGAAAAACTTTATCGCGCGCGTCCCTGTTTCAAAAACCGGGATAAAAACTATCCTATGTTCTTTCCCGGGACTCAAACTATCTCTATGCCAAATTTCATCAAAATCGGTTGCGAGGTTTAAGCGGGAAAGCGTAACAGACAGACAGACAGACAGAGTTACTTTCGCATTTATAATATTAGTTGGGATTGGGATGTAAATATATAAAAGTAGGTACTTAATTAACTCCATAATACCATATTGGATTATGAAAATGTAATTTTAATTGTCTGCTTGCAAAACATTCGAGTTAAAGCGTCAAATTCATCAGTTTAACTAATAAAGATTCAGTTCAGACCTTTACAAAACGCTGTAATTATAGCTCTGCGATAGGTACACATAAAACAAAAAGTTGTAAGTACCTACTATAACTGGTAGATAACATCCTAATAAGCTATCAGGGACTTTATCAGCAAGTTTTAAAACTAGTGTATTAGGGATTGGGTTATCAATATCGTCCACGATTAAACGTCTCGGTCGCTTACGCCATTTCCTATTGCGCGAGCGCAAGATTTTTCTGCCCGTCTGGTTTGCCCGCCATCTTTATTTGTCGCTTTTCTGTAACATAATCAAACTAGTAATGAAATTGCACACTGCTGTTATGAGGGCACTGCCTTGGTGAGGTGATAGTGATGTAACTAAGAGAGAATGTGCATCAAACAATAGTTATGAGATTTAAAATTCCAGAATTTGTTAATCACGAATATGATTTAAATTACTTATAGATATTTGTAACTTAACTTATAGATAGTTGTTTACTATGGGCCTCATAAGAAGGCTCAAGGTCACCCAAAGGGCGAATTCGAGAAGAGTCGAATCAGAAATGAGGAGATCCGTAGGAGAACCAGATTGACTGACATAGCCCGCAGAATCGCTAAAATCAAGTGGCACTGGTTGGGGCAAATAGCTCGTAGAGCTGATGACCGCTGGGGCAGGAAAGTTCTTGATTGGCGACCACGAGCCGGAAGATGTAGCGAACTAGGTGGACCGACGATCTGGTGAAGGTCGCGGGAGGTGCCTGGATGCGAGCGGCGCAGGACCGGTCTTCGTGGAAATCCTTGGGTGAGGCCTTTGTCCAGCAGTGGACTTCTTTCGACTGAAACCAACGAATAGATATTTGTAGGGATTCAAAGTCTACGTCGCTCGCTTAGTAGAATACAACGTTTAGTGCGAGCTGGTGGAAAATTAGGTTATGTAATTGTGAATAAAATGTATGCAGTCAATTGCTCACGTCATTTTTCTGGTCTTTGTTCCAGTAAATTTCACGAATGCTTCTCTGCTATCCAGTCCTCGGGTCGATGTACAGACTTCGGCACATCATAGTTAACATTATGGCGTCTTATCCAATTTACAATAGGGGCTATTTTTGAACAAAAGTGTATATTCTGATGTGCTGTTGTATACCTACGAGTATAAGAGTGGACAAACCTTGTAATAGTGGATGGATGAGAACACATTCACTTTTACAAAGTTGTCCACATTTGTCACGATTACGAATGCGATTCGAGTCGATACTTGTGATTTCCTCTAGTGATGGGCAAACACTAACTTGCGGTTAAAGTATCTAAAATTTTCTTATCGTGTTTAGGAATTTATCAATTGTTTTACACACCAAAACTACTAGTAAAATAAAAATGTTATCAGAATCAAATCATTATAACAAAATAAAATAATACATTTTATTTGCAACCATTATAACTCAATGTTTGCAACTCCGTAAAAAAAACACAAAAAGATAATTTTTGTCCAGGTAAAGCTTGCACATTGTACTTAAGATATAACTTTTGAAAAATTAGACGTTCAGCTTCATCTTTTTATTAAAAAAATAAATAAATAAAAAGATTATTAGCAATATTTGTTACTAATAGCCTCGTGTTAAGCTAAAAAAGCTAAGAAATAAATTCATAACAACTAGTGAAACAATAGTTTCCTATAACAAAATCTGAATGAGCTTTACATTTTTAAAGCTTTCATAAAAAGCATGCTTATGAAGTTCATTAGAATTTTTAGATTAGAATTTGTAAAATCTGCAATTTGTGATTTGTAGATTTTAATCACAACACTAGCAAGTTTCAAAAGCCTGATTATAAAATACCAGAAAACAATGGCGCCCGAGCGAGTCGCGAGTTCTCAGTAACCCGAGATGTGGGACAAATAATGTTTTCCTTTAAAACATGTTAGGTGAGAAATTCGCTGTGACGAAATTTTCGATGACGGTAAATGTTTAACTGTTAGATACATTTCATATAATGATAAGAGACTTATCTCTATAACTTATCTTGTCATAACAAGATAAGACTGAGTGACTTGGCCCACTTTTGACTTGGTCCACGGGCCAAGTCAACTGGTTTGAATTTTTTAATAGTTTTTCTTCCAATGACTGGACCTACTCTGTAATGAAATTAGTTTCAGGACTATTTTCCACCTCTCGTTTCCACCACTGCAACTCCTGTGTAACCAGGATCTACAGCTTGACCGCCAATAAAAACCCAACCAGTGAAAGTCAAGTTTGTCCCGCGGGAAAGTGAAACTGTCATTGGATCCGCAACGAAATTAATCAAAAGAACACAGGAGGAGTTAGAAATTTTAGGCTCTCCCTTCAGTGCAAAATTACTAAACAAAGGTTTAAGTAATAGGATAAACCACGAAAAATAAATTAGTAATTACATGAACTAGATACCTACTTATCTAAATCACAAAAGTCTTAAATGAACATTAAAACTTTACTAAAAATATTTACTGCTCTCATTCTCAACCCTTTCAAATTCATTACCAAAAACAAAATATATTTCTTTAAAAAAGTCTTTACGACTATCAACAACGCTTCCTAAAACTATTGTAATTAAACAGATCTTACAATCAGATGTCTAACGTAAAAGGTCTAAAATAAAACAAATACAACCTGTTGTACACCTGTCCGACCGGGCCTAATAAATATCCAATCCGGGTCACATTTCGTTTTGTCCACGACAAAGTATTGTCTAGTGGGCAAGAGCAAGATGTTTTTTTGTAATGACAAGACTTTTCACAAGTTTTTAGGCTTTCGAAAAAAGTATGCATAAAAATTTTAATACATAAAAAATTTAAAATTAAAAATACNGAAATAGTTACGTTTACTGTACATATTATATTTACAATAGGTGCTATTTTAGAACAAATGTGTATATTCTGATGTGCTGTTGTATACTTATTAGTATACGCGTGGACAAAACCTTGTAATAGTGGATGGATGAGAACACATTCACTTTTACAAAGTTGTCCACATTTGTCACGATTACGAATGCGATTCGAGTCGATACTTGTGATTTCCTCTAGTGATGGGCAGTCACAACTCACGGTATAGTTAAAATTAAAATAAAGTTAAAATTAGGATTTTCTTATCGTATTAAGAAATTTGTGTAGATAACAATTGTTTTACACACCAAATGAAATGAATGAAAATGAAATAAAAATGTTATCAGAATCAAATCATAATAAAAAATAAAATAATACATTTTATTTGCAACTCCGTAAAAAAGTCACAAAAAGCTAATTTTGTCCAGTTAAACAGCACATTGTACTTCAGACACAACTTTTGAAAAATTTAACGTAGAGCTTCATTTTTTTTTTATTTTATTTTACAAAAAGATTATTAGCAATTTGTTACTAATAGTCCCGATAGCCCCTCGTGTTAAGCTAAATAAGCTAAGAAATAAATTCATAACAACTAGTGAAATAATAGTTTCCTATAACAAAATCTGAATGAACTTTACATTTTTAAAGCTTTCATAAAAAGCATGCTTATGAAGTTCATCACTTCGATTAGAAGTTGTAAAACCTGCAATTTGTGATTTGTAGATTTTAATCACATCACTAGCAAGTTTCAAAAGCCTGATTATAAAATACCAGAAAACAATGGCGCCCGAGCGAGTCGCGGGTTCTCAGTAACTCGAGATGTGGGACAAATAATGTTTTCCTTTAAAACATGTTGAGTGAGAATTTCGCTGTGACGAAATTTTCGATAGAGGTAAAATGTTTAACTGTTAGATACAAACAGTTTCATATAATGATAAGAGATAAGATTAGATGACAAGATAATATTTTATGAAGAACTTTTTTTTGTACCTACTCTGTAATGAAATTTGACGGGACTATTTCCCATCTCTCATTCCTACCGCTGCAACTCCTGTGTAGCCAGGATCTACAGCTTGACCGCCATAAAAACCCAACCAGTGAAAGTCAAGTTTGTCCCGCGGGAAAGTGAAACTGTCATTGGATCCGCAACGAAATTAATCAAAAGAACACAGGAGGAGTTAGAAATTTTAGGCTCTCCCTTCAGTGCAAAATTACTAAACAAAGGTTTAAGTAATCTTTAAGAAAAGAATAAATACACCACGAATAATGAGCAAGTAATTACATAAACCCTACTTATCTAAATCAAAAAGTTCGTAAATGAACATAAAATCTTTCACAAAAGATTTACAGTTCTCGTTCTCAACCCTTTCAAATTCATTACCAAAAACAAAATATATTTCTTCAAAAAAATCTTTACGACTATCAACAGACAACGCTTCCTAAAACTATTGTAATTAAACAGATCTTACAATCAGATGTCTAACGTAAAAGGTCTAAAATAAAACAAATACAACCTGTTGTACACCTGTCCGACCGGGTCTAATAAATATCCAATCCGGGTCACATTTCGTTTTGTCCACGACAAAGTATTGTTGGTATTGTCTAGTGGGCAAGAGCAAGATGTTTTTTTGTAATGACAACACTTTTTACAAGTTTTTAGGGTTTCGAAAAAAGTATGCATAAAAATTTCACTTACGTGTTTTTCCGTTATGTGCGATTTTCTTAGAAGTTAGGGTAGTCTTGAAATTAAGTAGTACTAAGGTATAGTCTAAGATTAATAAATAACAAATGACGTGGTTGTTATAAACCAGTTTAACTAGAAGGCAGTGGTTTGTAACATTATAACAGAGCTAGTCACCACTCACAACTGTTTTTCCGGAAATGACCGAAATTCCACCAAAATGACAAGTGATGACTATGAAAATATACTACAATAATAATATGCCATAGTATTTTTTGATTGAAAACTTTAAAATAGAATTACATACTTCTCAACATTGAATTGACTTGCAATATTGTCATAAAATACACTTTTAAGTAATTGTTTAATTAATAAGTACCTTAACTGGATAATGAGTAGGATAATTGAAAATTACCTAAGTAGCGAACCATAATTACAAAATCTAATTATTTTTAATTAACAAAATGTCTTCATCTAAAACTCCCATTTATTGTTTTATAGCCATAGATAGTATTTTATTGTGTCAAATTCAATTTTATCTCTCTCCACCTCAGCCTACCTAATGGACAATACATTTTGGTAGCTACACAATTCGATTTGGAGTCCCACTCGAGAATTCGATTCGGACATCAAACTTAATCTATTCCACATCGATTAAGAAACAGAAGTCGAATATTAAAATCGATAGAAACTGTTGCCATTGTCTTTTTATTTCACCATTGATATCAAGTCACGTTTTGACTTTACCGACGTGAAATCAAAATGAGGGCTACAGTACAATAAATTTGGAATACAGTAGCTTCAAACATGATTATGTTACTGTTTTTGAAATGTCATTTAAGTTTTAACAGTGCATTTCACATTGCGCTGGTTAACGAAGCATTACCTACATGAAATTAATAAAGTTCATGTCGTCTCTTAATTTCCTGAGCATTATGAATTATTTGAATTGGACTATCGGACTGGAATAGTAAAAAATCCAACAAAAGAAAACGCAGGCAATGATTGGAAAGAGTTGTAATCAATGTTTTTTTGTGACAAAAGTCTGATGTTACCACAATTTTTTCTATAGTAAGTAACATGAGTTCAGATTTTTTCCGACGATGCAACGTCATGGATAATTGTGTAAGTAAAAGACTGACTTACTTAAGCTAAGTTAAGCCTACTACGTACCAACTACATTGTACTAACAATTAGCTGGATGCCGACATATAAACTCTGTTATTGTCTATCATAACATCGAAAGTTTTTTTTAGAATATTGTAAAGTAATTAACAATAAAAACTTTCTATTTTGCATCACAAAGAGTGATCTAATTGGTCCATTATTGGTTCAAATCGAATGGAATGTAAAAAATATTAAACTTGAATGAACAGTTTAGTTTATGACCCTGAATGCCTCCGTGATCGAATGGTTATAGAATTAGTCTGGGTATCTTAGTTTAACTTTAACAATCTTAAAATAATTGTCAAACTCCACACAAAAAACACTGGTTATCGTTATAGTTACGGTCAAAATTAGGTGGTGCAACTCAGCCTTAGACTCTACATCTGAAGGTTTCAGGTACGATTCCTATGTAAGACACACAGAACCAAAAATTACTTTTCATTGATGCTNTTATGCTTTTTTGTTTCATTAGGTCATTGTAGGTTTTATCAACCGAATAAGTAGGTACCTAGTTGAAAAGAAATACGATTCTGCGTTTTTAATAATACTAAAGCCTTCGGTTAGATTGAGCCTTGGTATAAAACTGTAACTCCAAGTCCTCAGGTTGATCACAACTTAAATAACAGATAGAATAAAATAGTAGAGACTACAATAATAGCCACCGAGCTTAAAAGCTTCTAAGTCTTATTTTATCAGCCAGCTTATTATTAACTTGTACCACAGACGACACACCACGCCGTCTATAGCGAATACTAGACCATAGACCAGGCCCATAACCCCAACTGTGTTTAGGAAAATAATAACTCGTTCTCACAGGACCAGATGGTTAGCCTAGCTGTATAATACCGATTATTCAAATTTTATTATAATAATAAGATCGCAGTCAGTCTGACTATCGATTAGTCAGAATTAGCATTTAATATGTGAAAGCTAAAAATGAAAATCATTAATTTAATCACTTAAATCTATTCTATCCTTTCCGCTATATTCATAAATATTTTCACAGTACGAATAATTCAACGATATTTTTTGAAAAGATTTGATATCTATAAACATAAGTATGGTATCTTAATATAGTTAAAATATGTGTTATTTTGCTACAAAAATGATAGTTCAATGTGCTGATGACATTTTCGATCATTTTAAAAATAGTTATTTACCTATATAAAATCTCGTCATAAAGTATTTATAGAACTTTAAAGACAAATAAAAATCTCTAAAGTGATTATGACCATAAAATTTAAAATAAAATGTGAAAATAAATACATAGAAGTAAAAAGTGTCTCAGTCTTTACATTATTATCTATCTTTGCCAAATTTATTATCTATTTTGTCTAATATTTTTCCTCATCTTTTTAGAAACGATTTTATGTATTGTTTGCGAATTTAATGTTGTAGTTTCAATGATTGATTTTCAATCACATTGATCTTTGACATGCAGTAGGACAAAAATAGAAATGTTATTTATGTTATGAAGTTAATGTCTATAGTTATTGTGAATTAATTCATCAGTGTAAGATTAACACAAGGCAAGAAAGGTTGTCCAGGCCAGGCACTATCGAACGTTCCTAAAAATATCATTCTGGGTGCCTAGTTATGTCATGAATAAAATGTATGATCATAATAAAGCCAAAAATAGCTTTATTAAGGCTGAGTTGCACCACCTAACTTTGACCGTAACTTTGACGATAACGGTTTTTTTTGTATGAAGTTTGACAGATTTTAGACATTTGTCAAAGTTAAAGTAAGATGGTGCAACCCAACCTAGTGTAGTCTAGTCACTAGTTTTTACTTATCAATTTTTTTTTTAATTTTACTGTTAACTTTTTATTTCTTATAGTTTTATTTTCGCAAAGTATAGGTACTAAGTACTATTGACAGTTTTAGTATGGGAAATATGTCAAAACTAACAATTTATTCTGAGATTAATATTTACTCTTGTTTGGTCGAATTCACCCTTAGCTTAATAATTTTTTATTGTAACACTGTTAAAAGCTTCTGAAATTAAGACCAGATTATATTTAAAGCCTTTTTCGATAGTCGTGCTGCTGCAGTAGAAACTAAATGACGATGATGATCGGTATTTCAGCTCGCTCCCATAGCTTCTGTTCATTAACGACAGTTCGTAAACACGAAACAATTGACGAACGGTCAGACAGGCGGACTGCCGGCGTCGCGTCGCGGCGTAGCGTATCGTATCGCCGCATCTCATCGCAACAATGGAACCACCTGTTTTGGACATAGATTGTCAGGGCTGGCAGTTTGGATTTTAATACTTTGTTGGACTAATGCCCGTTTTCACCATCAATCCCTAATTTTTAAGTGACCCCTATGCTAACACATAACAGGAGTTTTTTTCGAAGGGGTTACTTAAAAATTAGGGATTGATGGTGAAAACGGGCATAAGCTTTCTAGATATTTCTTATTTTAGAGTTCTAAGACATTGTATTATTTTATATTATTACGTTGATTTTATCCTGCTTAATTCTTCTGAATTTGATAGCATTTAGTTAAATTTAAAGGCCGTTTTAAAAGATTCCCTGGTTTTGATTCAATCAATCTAGGCTTAGATCTATGCTTCCTCACAGGAAGATTACATACGTAAGATCCTAGTAAATCAGTCGCGTTTTGACAGCTCTTAACACCGTGGTGTCAGTGGAAAAAGTAGTGTCAGTCAATCGACCACTAGGGACTTATAGTAAATAGTAGTAAAATATTTAATAAAACTTCAAACGGCGCCCTACCGTAAGCGAAACCAACAATTAATTACGTACCCTACTCAATTTACAACGGAGTCAGCCACCGAAACAGTGTCTCAATCTTGTCTGGCTTATCATAAATCTGATCAGATAAACGACATTAGGATTGTAATGACCCTTTCGATATATTAATGCCCCATTCAGAGAATGCTGACGGCCCTATACAGGCTATGGTTTGCTTTGTTGCCTCATTATGGATGATTTTTAATAAGCTAGCCTAGTTTGGAGGCTTTGATCTTCAATGCTAAATTGATTTGAGAAGACAGCGGCAAAGACTTAAGAAATGTCACTCGTCAAGCTGTATGACATTTGACACGTCAGAAGTCAACTCGGCGGCTGTCATCGATTCGTCATTAACTACAAAAGTGACGCTTATAAACCTCAGTTGCACCACCTTAACTTTGACCGTAACTTTAACTTTAACCGATGTTTTGTATGAAGTTTGACAGACTTTTGACGTTTGTTAAAGTTCAAGTAAGATGGTGCAACCCTGCCTAAATTAGCCAGAAAAGTGACGTTGCTAAATTTTACGGCAGTTCCAACTTTAAAATGCGGTGACAAAATTGATTTATTCCAAATTACTCTCTAATTTCAAGTCTTACCGGCCAGTTACATTTTAATAAGAAAGAAATATCTATTTATTCGTACGAGAAGATGATTTCCAGCCAGTGACAACGTTTTATTTTAAATATTTAAATTACGAACGCGTGTTGCGGAACTGCCGGTGACGCAACGCGGTTTTGTTAGCGCAAACAGCGCGCGCAAATACGGGACCACTTCAGCTGTCAGCTTCTATTGTATTTGTGGTGGACACCGAGCTCTGTTTATGAATTCGGATGAGGCATATTTTGTTAAATTATTACATAACATTCAAAAATTAATGATTACTATGTATTGATATAATTATTTACTAGGTGTCGTATAAGTTTAATAAGTTCGTTTTAACACCTTCTAAAGCAAAAGTATCTTGGTAGTTTACTTTTCCTCTTGAAAATTAAAACGGAAAGTAATTTGTTTTCGGAAGCATAATTTTCCCAAAGGCTAATTAATTTTACGCTGCAACTACCGTTAAACAGAAGCTTAATAGTTAATTATATTTAAATGCGATTTCCTTATTGATAATAATTACCTAAGTTTAAGGAACCTACTAATATTTTCGAAATCCCTTCAAATGCCAGGTGCAGAATCTTTACATAACCCTTAGGGCCAACATTAAGATACCAAATCGGTGTAATGTGCGCACTTTCATTCATCTTCATACTGAGGGCCTAGTGTGAGTTTACATCAAACGCGCTCACTAGTGAGCGCGTCAAAAAATGTCATTAAATGTAATGACGGATTGTACAGCGCCCCTAGCAGAAAACGTTCAAAAACTAAAATTTTCATACATTTTTTAACTCGAACTCAGCCTACAGATCAACAGCCCGACCCAACTATCGGCCAACTAGGATTAATCTTTTTATAACCACCCCATGCCAAACATTTGATAGCCAACATCTAGCAAAAGGGGCCAACTTTTCGTACGGCCAACATTTGCCGCATCCACCTTCCAAGTCACATTGGCTACAAGTCAATACATTCCGCTCGACACACACTCGCTAGCTTTTGTCTGCCCACTCGGCCGGACAAAGGCGTGATGTCATAGAGTGCCGCTGTGTAGCCTAGGACTACTGGAAGGAGCACTGGATGACAACACTTTAATAGATAGAAGAAATAATAAAGGTAGCAGGAAGGCGCTGGATGCAGGCCGCTACCAACCGTGCGATGTGAAAGTCATTGGGGGAGGCATTTCATTTCATTCAGCAGTGGACTGGACGTCCTATGGTTGATATATGATGATGATGAATAGATAGACGCGGGTCTTAACGCAACATTTATGACTGAGTTACATTATGTACTCACGGCTTGACATACTGTAACTCAGTCATAAATGTCACGTTAAGTAAGACCCGTGTCTTTCTATTTTAGTTGAAATGGAACGAGAAAGTTTAAAATATTAAAAGGCTTTAATAGTTTAAAGGTGAATGAGAAGAATTATCCAGATATAAAGAGAATAAGCATGATGTTTGTAAGAATACAGAAGAAGAGTAGGATAGTAGACATCACTTTTTAAGAGCCGTCAAAACGCTACTCGTATTTTATAGGGAAAAGGAACCTAAGAAATCACTAACAATAACAAGATCGTAGCTCAAGTTAGTAGACTAACGAAAAAAAAAAACAATTGACTTGAACTGAACTGCTCCTACGCAGACAGCTTATTTATGTTGAAAAATAATACGTAATAGCCAAATTGTAATTACTAGATTCAATGTGCTGTCGTTTGTACCTACGCATGATCTCAAATAGGGTAGCAATACTTTTCATGTTTTCATATTATTTGAGACCTGAATCCAATAATACTGAAGTGTATTTTGTGGCCTGTAAATAGGGTAGCGATACTATTAATACACCTATGTCCAGAATCGAATAAGACTTTGGTGCTAAAAGTATTTATTCAACGAGCATTATTGGCTTATCACTTCCATTGAGCGTACATCTGTGTTACCACACGCGAGTCAAGTGCGTTCGCGTCGTAAAATCAATGTTTAGAGTGGACCGGACCATTTGGCGGACCACAATGTAGCAGCGACTTTATACCTTGGTCTATTCTGTTCCATGTAAGAGCCTGGATACACTTGACATGTGCTAGACTTCGTAAAGTAGGTACTATATTTCGAAATCCTCCTATGTTCTTCTGTTACGGGTTCCAAGACAGCTAACTATCCCCCGGGACTACTCAACCTTAACTGGTTGGGTTTCATTGGGGGTCAGTTGTAGATCCTGGCTATACGGGAGTTGCAGTGGTGGATAAGTTTTAACTGCCTCTGTGGTCTAGTGGTAAGACCACCTGCTTCAGACGCAGAGGTCCCGGGTTCGATTCCCAGTGGGGGCAGATTTTTCTGTTCGGTTTGGTTGGTGGTAGGGCTTGTTTTAAGTCCGCCTGGCTAGCTACCACCATCTTACCTAAGTCTGTCGCCATAACAACAATGTTAACAGCATTATTGTGTTCCGGCAGTTAAGAGGTAAGATAGCCAGTACCTCCGTGGTTGAGGATTCCGGGTGAAGCTCGCTTCCACCTTCGGCCTGATCGTCACTTACCATCAGGTGAGATACAGGCCAAGAGCTTCCTCATTGTGGATAAAAAAAAACTGTGGTAGGATAGGTCGGGTTTTTATGTGGTAGACTTATACTGGTGTATGTCGCTTTAGCTTACTGTTTGCTAATTGATCTGCTGACTAGATCGTTTAAAGAAAAGACGTCCAATTGAAAAAGTAGAAGACCTTTGACCAAGTGAAGGACCACCTGCGCTGCCCGCATCCAGGTTCTTCCCTGAGGCTATGTTGCACCACCTTAACTTCAACCGTAACTATAACTTTAACCGGTAACTTTGGAGTTTGACGGACTTTTGACATTTATTATGTCAATTTAAGATGGCGCAACTCAGTTGTAACCTTCTAACACAAATAAGCTGAAGAATTTTTGCACATAAGTTTCTAAACTTGTGCGAAACCATTTTATAAAATTACCTCTTCTCTCATTTCAATTATGCTTTTCTGTACTAAGAGTTACCTATAGATTGTTTAGGTATATACAGGGTAGTGGGAAATCTGACTAAGTGAAAGGAGGAATATTGAAGATCAAGAGCATGCGCAGACAATGTGTTTGTCCTTCTGTTAAACCACAGAGCAATTATGGTTAGAAAAGGTAGCATAGACAAAAAAAATGCAAAAGACGTGGGTTTTAACCCTGTTTTTGTCAATAAAAATGAATCAACGCAGTCAAGGAATGATCGACGTCATAGCGGTCAATGCAACCAAGTTATGGTTCTGACGTCAGAGGAAGATTATGAAAAACAAAGTAGCATCGACGCAATTGCTACAACAATATACACACAACATAATCGAACTAGCTGCGCACCTCGCTGGAATGCAACGCTCCCTCCCCGCGTTTGCACCATGCGAACCAGAGCGTCTTTGTGACGTCACGACTATCAGGTGCGCAGTTAACCGAGTTGTAGTAGCACCTTAGACTTC
This sequence comes from Ostrinia furnacalis, assembly GCF_004193835.3. Taxonomy (NCBI): domain Eukaryota; kingdom Metazoa; phylum Arthropoda; class Insecta; order Lepidoptera; family Crambidae; genus Ostrinia; species Ostrinia furnacalis. The sequence goes on from NW_021130551.1 coordinate 406,175, forward strand.
ATCTACACGTAACATCAGATGTGATTGCGGTCAAATACCTGCCTATTGCTGTATAAAAAGTGAAGTTATTAAAGTGTGTATGGTCTCTAAGAACTGCATGGACAAGAAAATATGGCCGCAACGCAAACAATGGTTGGACAAACAGAAAATTGAATGGCTTTGGTTGCATTTGGGAGGCGCGAATATTAAAATTGAGTTGTATTTGTCGTAAAACGCACTTAGGATGGTAATCTCCATGCTGAAATTACTTGCTGTTATTGTGTATGTTGTTTTATGAAGTTTTCTCAAGTTTTTGTCGTAATTGAAGTGGAAGATTTAAAAATCTATACATAGGTATAGATAGGTATACCTAATTATCTCATTGAGGAGAGAGTTTGAATTTGAAATGAAGTCTTTGAAGATATTTCGCAGTTTTATTATTTGTAGTAGGTATTCTTTTTCTTCTTCTTTTCAATCTAAAGATGTCTACGGCTGAACAACGACCTAAATTTTTTACCATGGACGGTCCTGCGCTGCCCGCATCCAGATTCTTTCTGCAACCACACCAAGGATTTAGACCATGGATTTTCATCATCATCATAAAGGTGGTGAGATTAAGGTCAAACGTAGACTCAGCGAAAACTGATTTACCATAAAGTTGCAAAATTTTTTACACCATCCAAATAAGCCAGACAAATTGACTTAAAAATCAATTTTCCAATAAAAACACACGTGCAGCCGATCTGTGTATAGAAATAGAAACACAATGTTATAATTAAGATGGCTGCGATAGACAATTACTCAAAACATAAAACATTCCCCGCTAATTGTGGCTTGAGCTGTTTACAGTCCGTTCAAAATCGCAAACCATGCCAATAAAGTTGGATGAAGTAGTATGTTTTAGGTATACAGCGTGTATGAATTTGAAATACTATGTTATGAAAACGCTAGACTCAAGAGAGAATGACCCTGGTACAGTCACCGTTAAATAGTTTTTGACATTCAAAGTGGTCAGTACAGTCACCGTTAAATAGTTTTTGACATTCAAAGTGGTCACATCCTTATTTATCCCAATAATATTATATTATCTGTGCCAATAGTAACAAATACGTGTTACGAACTTTTTGGCTACTTTTGGTGTCACGAACTATTTGAAACAAAATATCGTGATCTAAGAATAATGTGCTATAAATTGTTGTCCTGTCGGCTCATAAAAAACATTTTAATAGTCTGATATCAATTTCAGGCTTTTGCTCCCAGCTTTAGTTGTAGTTCAGTCTATCAATAAAGACTAACGCGCGCGTGTCCCCCTTAAAAACCGGGATAAAAACTATTCTATATTTATCCCTGGGTCATCGATCGCTATAAATAAACCCTTCACATAATGAAGAATTTAATTAAGGCTACTGACAACGCCATTTTTGTGGCGGAGTTTTGGGCCAACGCTGTGTAGGTTTGTTGATGACACGACAAGAAGAAGATGATGAAGAATTGCCCGGGAAAACATAAAATACAAAATCCGTGCAAGTACTTATTATCTCCTTCTTCAACTTCGCCAAACAAAAAAGCACCCTGTACACAGTCCAATTCCACAAATCCACAGACAAAACTCGGTAATTTCCTATCAAAGTGCGCATCCCACTAATGATAGTTTATAGCGTAACTGTACGATTTACCACTAACATACGCGGTAACCCTTACCACCTTAGTAATAGAGTCAAAAATCGAAGAGGATTTGTGTGTGCGCACGCGCCTCCGACACGAGCGCCTCCAACAACTGGCAATTATAATCGCGAGCGATTCAGAGGTAATTATTTTCTTGACGATTTGTGCGTTCACGTTGTATTGAGCGAGAATGAAAGTTTAGTAAATAATTTAGACCTCACAGTTTTTTAAAGTAAATCATGTTCAATGCTTAATCATGCTCGGTAGACTGACGAAAAGACAACAACAACGGGAAACACTTGGATGCGAGCAGCGCAAGATCGGTCGTTCTGGAAATCTATAGGGTCTTTGTCCAGCAATGGACCTGCTAAGTATGGTTGAAATGAAACCATGTAAAGTACAGTTAGGTTCTTAATTTTATTGCTATTGCTGTGAAGTTCCTCAAGAATTATTAAGATTTTCTTAGTTTAAAAAGCGAAAAAGGAGATGATTAAGCGTTATCCAGACCTTTTAAGTGGTAGCTTGAAATGACACTTTAGGTACTCCGTTACTAATGTCAGTTTCAAAGGTTCTATGCTAACCTACTGGGTTTAAATAAATAAATAGTGTTGTTTGTGTACCATTATTGCTTTTGGTCCAGCTAACCTCAGTTAGTGATGTGTAATCCATCTCAAACCAGTCAGTGGTCATTCAAGTGTCGTGCGAACACCGCTGTTATTTATTTTTCTATGTCCAACGAGCAGTTGAAAGTGAAATGTATAGTATATTTTCTATTACCTGTTCCAGTCACTTCCTACGCATAGAAATATTTCTAGTAAGTTGTCTTAAAACAACAATATTTGTATATTAAAGACTACGTCTTCTAAAGTAGTCTAAAATTCCAACAACTTATGATCAGGACGTCTATCAAATTAGGCTCCGTTAATCTGTTAAAGAAATATATGAGAAGAACATGACCTTCCTTCTGGCGCAGTTGGGTAAAAAGATATCATACTTGTACTTCTAGTTTCATTGAAGATAGTGGAAACAGACGCTGCATGAGGCTAAAAGTTAGAACTAAAAATTCCGACTTCGTAAAAATAGCTTAATGCTGGCAATAAAAACTATCTAGGTATAGAATTAGTTTGATATACAAGTATTTTACTAGATAAAAGACTTCTACTTATAATGTATTGTGTTCTCCGTAAATCAAGCTCGAAAAGAACAAAACGAGGTAAAATCCCGATTCAATTAACACTAGTTCGTCACAGATTTCCTAAGAAAAGTAGCAAAATTCCCAACCACAAAATTAGNTTTGATAGTGTTCTGATAAAAGCATAATTTTAATGTTTCTAGCAAAACTTTTGTATCTCGAATCAAAGATAGGAAGGTGATTATTTTTTTCAAACATCTGCAATTAATAACAAATCTGTCGAAAAAAAGAAATCTAAAAAAAGTCAACCCAAAAAAAAGATAAAAATGTTTAAAGCCTACTAGGTCATAAAATTTTAAAATATCACAAAATTAACTCTATCTCCTAAACTAAGCACAATCGTATGACATACATGGGGGTGATTTAGGTACACCTTGATGTAAGGAATCTAAATTTTTCTTTTAGACCTCACTGTTTTGGCCACCCTGTATACAGGGTAGTGGGAAATCTAAGTGAAAGGAGGAATATTGAAGATCAAGAGCTTTTGAGCATGCGCAGACAATGTGTTTGTCCTTCTGTTAAACCACAGAGCAATTATGGTTAGAAAAGGTAGCGTAGACAAGAAAAAAATGTAAAAGACGTGGGTTTTAACCCTGTTTTGGTCAATAAAATAATGAATCAATGCAGTCAAGAAACGCTCGACGTCATAGCGGTCAATGCAACCAAATTATTATGGTTCTGACGTCAGAGGAAGATTATGAAAAACAAAGTAGCATCGACGCAATTGCTACAACAATATACACACAACCTCTCAAAAAATACAACTCTCCCTCGCAAACTCCCCGCGTTCGCCCCGTCCGTACCAGAGCGTCGATGTGACGTCACAGCTGTTAGGTGCGCAGTTAACTCAACCGAGTTGTAGTAACACCTTAGACCAGTGGTTCTTAACCGGTGGTCAGCGGACCACTGGTGGTCCCTGGAGGCATTCCAAGTAGTCCACGTAGTGAACTTGCACACCTTGGTCAAAACCACTTTTAACTGATTTTTGCAGTGAAACTGGTTTTGACCGATTATGAGGTGGTCGCTGACAAGACAGAAAGATAAAATGGTCCCTCATTACTTAAAGGTTAAGAACCACTGCCTTAGACTGTGTCTACATCAGATGTGATTGTGGTTAATCTACCTGCCTTTTGCTGTTAAAGCGTATGACAAGTGTGTATGGTCTCTAAGAACTGCATGGACAAGAAAATATGGCCGCAACGCAAACAATGGTTGGACAAACAGAAAATTGAATGGCTTTGGTTGCATTTGGGAGGCGCGAATATTAAAATTGAGTTGTATTTGTCGTAAAACGCACTTAGGATGGTAATCTCCATGCTGAAATTACTTGCTGTTATTGTGTTTGTTGTTTTATGAAGTTCTCTTAAGTTTTTGTCGCAATTCAAGTGGAATATTTAAAAATCTATACATATAGTAGGTATCGTAGGTATACCTAATTATCTCATTGGCGAGAGAGTTTGAATTTGAAATCAAATCTTTGAAGATATTTCGCAGTTTTATTATTTGTAGTAGGTATTCTTTTTCTTCTTCTTTTCAATCTAAAGACATCGGCTGAACAACGACCTAAAATTTTTACCTATTATTGGACGGTCCTGCGCTGCCCGCATCCAGATTCTTTCTGTAACCACACCAAGGATTTAGGCCATGGATTTTCAACATTATCATAAAGGTGGTGAGATTAAGGTCAAACGTAGACTCAGCGAAAACTAATTTACCATAAAGTTGCAAAATTTTGTACAAGATCCAAATACTTAAGCCAGACAAATTGACTTAAAAATCAATTTTCCAATAAAAACACACGAGCAAACGATCTATTAGTCCAGTCAATGAATGCTTTAACGACGGTGTAGAGAGAAATCCCTGGAACACAATTTCTGACCTCGGGACTTTATTTAGACTGGTTAGGAGGTGAACATAGCAAAAGTCCCCGCCCTTAGCCCTTGAGCCGGCGGGGAGAGGGGGGTTTAAAGGTACCACTTTTCGGTTTTTCGCTTAATCCACGGAAACTATGCATCCTAGTGACGTGGCTACTATGAACCAAAAAAAGCTTATTCAATTTGCTACAGGTGAGACAGTCAAGTTTTTCTATATCTTGTATAGTTTTCACGGTATCTGCTCTAGAAGGTCTGTAATATTGGAAATTTTAATTTTGTCTTACATATTCCCATCAGGAGAAAATCGACTAAATTAACATTGAGCTAATATTCTAGACATGCGGGAGCATGTTAAGCCTAGTTCCAGGGAGGGGACTGCACTGTGCGTATATTTAAACGAACCTATTGGAGCCACTTTTGACTCCTCATCACTCAAAAAGTACTGTGCATTAACACTTCAAATTTGGCTCATGTATTGAGACTTGCAAGATAAATATTAGCTTCAAATTTCATAAATATACCTCAAACGGTTATTTAGGTATTAACGTTAAACAAACTTGACCATCTCACCTGTAGCAAATTGAATAAGCTTTTTTTGGTTCATAGTAGCCATGTCACTAGGACGCATAGTTTCCGAGGATTAAGCGAAAAACCGAAAAGTGGTACCTTTGAACCCCCCTCTCCCCGCCGGCTGAAGGGCTAAGGGCGGGGACTTTTGCTATGTTCACCACCTGACTAGTCTAAATAAAGTCCCGAAGTCAAAAATTGTGTTCCACGGATTTCCATCTATAATGCTTTATTTACTGGACTATATGTATAGAAATAGAAACACAATGTTATAATTAAGATGGCTGCGATAGACAATTACTCAAAACATAAAACATTCTCCGCTAATTGTGGCTTGAGCTGTTTACAGTCCGTTCAAAATCGCAAACCATGCCAATAAAGTTGGATGAAGTAGTATGTTTTAGATATACAGCGTGTATGAATTTATGTGAACGCTAGACTCAAGATCGAATGATCCTAGTACAGTCGCAGTAAATTAGTTTTTGACACTCAAAGTAAAAAGTTGACGACACATCCCTAATCCCAATAATACAGCAACAAAGACGTTTTGCGAACATTTTGGCTACTTCGGATGTCACGAACTAACTACATAGGTATTTGAAACAAAATAACATATCGAGATCTCAGAATAATGTGCTACAAATTGTTGTCCTGCGGCTCATAAGAAAATTTTGTTGTCTTAATTTCAGGCTTTTGCCTTTGTTTTAGTTTGGTCTGTCAATAAAGGCTAACGCGCGCGTGTCCCCTTTAACCGATTGAGTCGCAGACGGCATTAATTAATGTCATAACAATTTATTGATTATCTATTGTGTCTAGATTCGCGGAGCTTGAAGGATTAAAAACCATGACAAAACTATTCCCTGGATTGTCGACTTCACATACCTAATGAAGAATTTAATGAAGGCTACTGACAACGCCAATTTTGTGGCGGAGTTTTGGGTCGACGCTGTGTAGGTTTGTTGTCGACACGAAGATGAAGAATTGCCCGGGAAAACACAAAATACATAATCCTTGCAAGTACTTATCTCCTTCTTTAACTTCGCCAAATATAAAAACACTCTGTACACAGTCCAATTCCACAAATCTACAGACAAAACTCGGTAATTTCCTATCAAAGTGCGCATCCCACTAATGATAGTTTATAGCGTAACTGTACGATTTACCACTACCATTCGCGGTAACCCTTACCACCTTAGTAATAGAGTCGAAAATCGAAGAGGATTTGTGTTTGCGCACGCGCCTCCGACACGAGCGCCTCCAACAACTGGCAATTATAATCGCGAGCGATTCAGAGGAAATTATTTTCTTGGCGATTTGTGCGTTCACGTTGTATTGAGCGAGAATGAAAGTTTAGTTAATAATTTATACCTTACAAATTTTAAATATCATTAATATCCAAAGTAAATCATGTTTAATGTTTAATCATGCTCGGTAGACTGACGAAAGGACAACAACAACGGGAAACACTTGGATGCGAGCGGCGCAGGATCGTTCGTTCTGGAAATCTATAGGGTCTTTGTCCAGCAATGGACCTGCTAAGTATCATCATCATCATCATCATTTCAGCCACAGGACGTCCACTGCTGAACATAGGCCTCCCCCAATGACTTCCACATCGCACGGTTGGTAGCGGCCTGCATCCAGCGCCTTCCCGCTACCTTTATCAGGTCATCGGTCCACCTTGTGGGTGGACGTCCCACGCTGCGTTTCCGGTACGTGGCCTCCATTCCAGAACCTTGCTGCCCCATCGGCCGTCAGTTCTGCTAAGTATGGTTGAAATGAAACCATGTAAAGTACAGTTAGGTTCTTAATTTTATTGCTATTGCTGTGAAGTTCCTCAAGAAATATTAGATTTTCTTGAATTAAAAAGCGAAAAAGGAGATGATTAAGCGTTATCCAGACCTTTTAAGTGGTAGTTTGAAATGACACTTTAGGTACTCCGTTACTACCTAATGTCAGTTTCAAAGGTTCTATGCTAACTTACTGGGTTTAAATAAATAAACAGTGTTGTTTCATCATCAACAGCCCTTTACAGTCCACTGCTGGACTATGAGCCTCCTCCACTATAGTGGAGGGTTTTGCCATAATCTCCACGCTTGGCAGGCGGGTTGGAGATCGCAGTTTAAAAGATTGATGTTTTTCAGAGAGCGCTGCTGCCCATTCTCTGTTTGATGTGTAGTCCCTAAGTCGCCTCTTACGACACCCGCGGGAAGAGTAGGGGTTGGTGACAAATGTATTCTACTCTGCCGTCACCACACGGCTAGTGTTGTTTGTGTACCATTATTGCTTTTGGTCCAGCTAACCTCAGTTAGTGATCCATCTCAAACCAGTCAGTGGTCATTCAAGTGTCGTGCGAACACCGCTGTTATTTATTTTTCTATGTCCAACGAGCAGTTGAAAGTGAAATGTATAGTATATTTCTTATTATCTGTTACAGCGACTTCCTACGCATATAAATATTTCTAACAAGTTATCTTAAAACAACAATATTTGTATGTTAAAGACTACGTCTTCTAAAGTAGTCTAAAATTCCATCAACTTCTGATCAGGACGTCTATCAAATTAGGCTCCGTTAATTTGTTAAAGAAATATGAGAAGAACATGACCCTCCTTCTGGCGCAGTTGGGTAAAATATATAATACTTGTACTTCTAAAGTTTCATTGAAGATAGTGGAAACAGACGCTACATGAGGCTAAAAGGTAGAACTGACAATTCCGACTTCGTAAAAATAGCTTAATGCTGGCAATAAAAACTATGGTCTAAGTTTAGAATTAGTTTCATATTACGAGTATTTTACTAGACAAAAGACTTCTTTAATGTGTTCTCCGTAAATCAAGCTCCAAAAGAACAAAACGAGGTAAAATCCCGATTTAATTATCACTAGTTTGTCACAGATTTCCTAAGAAAAGTAGCAAAATTCCCAACCACAAAATTAGAGAGGCGTAGCGACTAACATCGATATCGATAAACAATCGTAACAATCGGCCGATGCGTGCGCGTCGCGCGTCGTTCGATTCGGATTAGCGAGTGAGTTTACCGGCTATTAACGGGTGATTTACGATGTGAGTCCGAGCGAACGGGCCGTGGACCGGCGCTGCGCTGCGTGAGACCGAGCGATGGGGTGTGTCGATGGAATATAAAATTATCGATAGGGTCAACTTTCATATAATATGAAGGTATCATTTCCAATATTTCACAATTCACTTTATTGAAAATTGGTAAGTTGATATGTGAAGATTATGAACAAGTAATTAGAAATGTGCAGTTAACAAATAAGTAAGCGAACATAAAAATAAATATTGTAATGCGATATAGAATAAAACGGTTGCTAATTACACTAATTACACTAATTGGTCGCATACATTTTAAAATGAATTATAAATATATAATGTAGAACTCACGATTGTATGAAAAGGAAATGTAAGTAAATATTAAAACCTAAGCTTTATGGTAAAAGACAAGCTGTTACAATAAACAATTATCATTTCTACACATAAAAGTGAAATAAATAAATAATAATATGTAATCAAGAAGCTTCTTCTTCTTGTCGTGTCGACAACAAACCTACACAGTGTCACCCCAAAACTCCGCTACAAGAGTGGCGTTGACACTAGCATTCATTAAATCTTCCTGTGTGCAGTTGTTTAGGCACGGCATCATGTGACTTATGCAATTCATGCAACAACAAAATCATCGATAAAACTCCTGTCGATACACCGCCCCATCACTAAAGCCAGCAGGTCGACCAGTGGTACAGGTGCGGCGGGTTCTCACCGCGCTTTGTGACCACAGACCTCGTAGCTCGTAGACAGCGCTGCTACGAGATAGCTATAGCTTTTAAACGCTAAAAATGCACTGACACAACTGATTGTTTTAATAATAGGGGAAATAATACGAAATACGAAGGTGGTACAATTTAGCAGACGGTCCAAACCAGACTTTCTCTCAGTCGTTTGCTAACTTATTTTTATACACGTTAAAAAGTGACGTAATGTTATAATAATGAGATGCATTCAAATGCAGTCTATGGTGGTACTTAGATGCTCAGTAAATGACTATTTACTCTCGCCTTGAAGAGGTATTATAAGTATACAGAGTGACTTGTAACGAGTGAATATCCTCGTAAAAGACTATTTACAGACTTTAATAGAAGGTACGATAATTTGCAACCAATGTAGTTATGTTTATGCCTAGGCAAAAGTCAACATCATGCCCTTATAAAACAAACTTATATCTAGGATAAGTTTCACGCAAAGCAGTCCATTATATTATCACCATTCAAAAAACAAAAGGCTTGAACTTGTCACTTAAAGAAATGTTCCAAAGCGAGAGTGAATAAGCACTTACAGGGCAGATATACATATGCACCATCCTAAACAGCATCTCACTTAACATCAGATACGATTGCGGTCAAATATTTGCCTTGATCTGCATTAAAAAAATATCAATGTTTTACCATACATGGCAACAATTGGCAACAAACAAAATTAAATGACTTTTATACGTATTGACTATTTGACATTATTTTATTGTTTCTATTTTGACTTTATTTGATTGATTATTAATTAACTACTTTATTATGACATTATTTTTATAATTTATTTGTAATTTTAAATTTATTGTTCTATTGACATTCGGTAATTTGATCTAAATCTATTGTTTTTATTTAATTGACTTTATTATTATTATATTGACATTGAATTAATTATTATTATATTGACATGCATGATAACCTATGTACAATTAATCTTATAAGCGCTTTGGAATATATTCTGTTAGCTTGTAAGGTGTTTGAATAATAAATAAATAAATAAATAAATAAATAAACAAAGGCTCTCTAAAAGCACATCAGTCTGTGGCTAGCTGACACACACACAACGATTTGTCCGCAGATAAGATCTCTGGATAGCCACTTTGTCGCTCCGCGCGGATATTACAACGGGGAAATTAGAATGCGCCCATAATTTATGCGCGCGCGCAGGACAGTTTCCATTTCTATGAGGTAATAACGCCCTTCGTGATCGTGACAATATGAATCAGTAGTTTATGGCGCCCATTTTGTTTTATTGGGCAGTTAAAAATGGACGGGATTAATCATATAGAAAGTAATTTTGAGACCATGATAGATAGATGAAGCTTAGCGTCTAAAAACAAAAAAAAAGTGTCAAAAACATCATCATCATCATCATCAGGTCATGACTGCATGCAGACTTGAGGACTTGTAGTGTGCCAAAAAAATCATTAAATCTGCTCATATTACTTATTTTTGATTTGACATACATATTAGTTAAGTAGACAGTTTATTTACAGGATGCTGGTCATTTGTCTTTGTACTTATGCCATTTTATGACATGTGAACATTTCAGCCAGCCTATTCACAGCACTTTCGATTATAACTGATCGATTACTATTATGAGCACATAAATCAATTCCTCGCCAGATATTTCCATTAACGACCATTATGACGTTTACAAATTAATAATTACTGTTTCTAAAAAAACTAATGATAAATAAAACTAGAACCATCTATTCAGAAACCCGCGATGTAGTAGCTATTAATCGACATTTTGAGTTATGCGTCTCTATCGCATCCCTAACGACCGAACTGTCAAACATACATATAGAAAGTACTATTAGCTCGAATGATTCAATTAAAATGAGTTATTGACCATCGATGTATCGATCCACTTGTTTCAAAAGAAAAAACAACACTAGTGCATTTATTTAACTTCTATTTAACAGAAATAAGGGTCATTCTTGAACGGTGCAAGCTATAGAAATCTTTGTATTAAAAAGTCTGTCGGTTTTTTGTGTATACGATTTCATTGTCTTTTATTACGTTTAATTGCGAGTATTCTTTTAGAAACAAAACAATTAGTTTGAGTCGAATGTTTGTACCCTCAATAAATGAAACTATTTTGATTTGAACAGTTATTTATTCTACCAGTTAATAATGAAATAGTAAATATTTTTGTATAATTAAATGTTGATCAAAGGCTTTGTTCTGTGAGTTGTTTCATCGTAATTTACGCGTAGTCATGTAATAATGTATGATTGTAAGTATCCTATTATTACGGACTAGTAATTGAATAATTTGTATGGTGCATGCTATTAATTTTGCTGTAGTTGTATTAGTACAGTCGCCAAATTATTTCAAAAGTTTTTGTTGCAAATTGGCACTAGGTAGTTACAATTGCATAAAGATTCCGTTGTTAGCTTGATATACCACGCATCGTCTGCACTTTATAAATCTAAATTCATCATCATCATCATCTCAGCCATAGGACGTCCACTGCTGAACATAGGCCTTCCCCAATGCTTTCCATACTGTCTGGTTGGTAGCGGCCTGTGTCCAGCACCAGCGCCAAATCTAAATTATCCCTTCAATAATATAGCTGAATGACGTCATTTTTTAAACAAAGCCTTCGACAAGGATTTTTAGAACACATCTACGAATTTTAGATTTATAGAGACATTTAAATTTAAATAAAACAAAACACGACAACACAATGACGTTGATAATGCAAATACGCTATCAAATATCTTTGGAACAATGACTCATCATCTTTACGAGGAGATTTCCACTTAAATATGACTAAATTTCACATACGAATACATTAACTTACTATAAAAATTTCATCTGCATTCCATTTCTAACAGTGACACCTCGGTTATAGCCTATTTTTTGTATTCAAATAACTAGAATACACATTTCGAATGTATGAATATGTAAAACAAGTGTTTTTGGATGGAACAACTGTATATCTTGAGATCGATCTTCAGCTACTTATCTCTATTAGCTGTCGTTTTAAACAAAGCGACTAGATGATGACCGTTGGTTGTACAACTAGTTATCTAACTATTTATGTAAGTATATTCAATGAAAGTTATATCTTGTACAAGGAAAGTGTTAGCGGTCTGAAAATACTGCCTTGGGGAAGCCCAAGGTTTTCCTTTCTTCTTGCCTTCCAAAGCAAGGATGTCATCAGAAATGTTCATAAGTCTACTAAGTCAAATTCAAAAATAGCCTAAAAATCAAGCCAAGTCACACACAAACATGAATGAATTAATTTGATCACACCAGTAATCAATATTGACGTTTTGTGAGCACTCAAAATGCAAATTCCCGTAGATAGAGAAATATCTGCAGAAGTTGTTGTATAAATAGTTATAGTTGTTGCAACTCACGAACGCGAGTGAGCTTTACTTGTGTGCGTACGTGTACAATACATGCACATAACGATAGGGTAATGTCTATCAAAACTTTTGAAAAACGAACAGTATCGAGCCACCACACATGTAAAGCTCATTCACCTTCGTGAATTGCAACAACTATATCATTTTGTTTGTCAACTCTTTGTTAAAAGGTCCCTTAATGTCATAGCTACTCGACCATTTCGTTTCAGTTGACCAAATAAACCACACAACTATATTTCTACGTACATCACTTGTATCATAAAGTACACAGCACAATATTCCCATAGCCCTTTGCGCAACAAATAGGTTACAATAACGCAACATTGCAGAAGCTACGCGCGAACCAATAAATCGAAGAAACTTGATAGCTGGGCATTCGCTACTGTTCTAGCAGTTAATATTTACTGTGGGCTACGAACTGCTTTGAAATGTTACTAATTTAACCAGGCAATGTTAGATTTTAAACTAGAATCAATACGGGTTATAGTTGCATGAAAATAGATGATTTTTATCTAAGTTTTTTTATAGAAATGCAATAAACTCCTTAAAAAAGTTAGAAAATCGTCATTATTTACAAAAGTAGAGTATTTTTATTAATCTTCAAATCTAGCTTCATTTTCAAATAGTCGTAAGAAACTTTTGTAACCTTTCTTGAAGTTTTCTTTATGTCAAAGGCCTAAAACCTACCTCAATAATTCTGCCACTTAATAATCATTATTGACTCTAAGGCTGGGTTGCACCATTTTACTTTTACTTTAACAAACGTGCAAAATCTATAAAACTTCATACAAATTAATAACACCGATATGGTTATAGTCACAGTTAAAATCAGGTGGTGCAACTCAGCCTAAATAATTAGGTTGTAATTGTGTTAACTTTGACCGTAACTAACATAATATCGTTTTTTCTATGGAATTTGACAGATCTGTGACGTTTGTTACAGTCAAAGTAAGATGGTGCAACCCAGCCTCAGAAAAAGTCCAACCGTTTAAACGTCAAAATCATCTTCTTGCAAACAATTTGAGTAAACATTACCACGTCTTGAGATCATCTCAAAGTCTAAGGTCCGATCGTAAACAAACAGAGTTCCGTGAGCAAACCTCGAGTATAGAGAGGGTCGTGTAAAAAATTATGTAGAAAGTAGTATGACAACGAGTGCACACGACCGGCTCTGCGTTGATTAGGTGGCTCCGGACGCGCTGTGTGCGCTCACCCTTATAGACCGGCTGGAAGCGACTTTGGAACGGTGAGCGCACTTGCCTTTATACTTGGTGAAGCACACACATTTATTTACTGTCTAAATAACATTATTTATTTTTCTACGTCTTCTGTGCCTTTTTCCATTTCATTTGGGGTCGGCTTTCCTCTTTATGAGGCATCAAAAAGATTTTTAGGTGATAATTAATTTGCACAGTTATAAAGACAACCATAATAACCTCAAGTCACTAAATAGTCTCGTACAGTATGGCACATTTTAAGCTTTTCCTAGTGGTAACTGAGTTTGTTCCAGCGTTTCTTCTCAGCACTTGCCATATTATGTTTGTCTCGAAACGCTGGTAGGGCCCAAAAGATAGGAGACATGTAAAGTGCCCCATTAGGGCTACCTTTACTCTTTTTATTATTTACAATATATTTTGACGTTCATAAGTGCCACTTGTGGTTTAAACTGAATAAATATTTTTGTTTTTGATTATTTTTATAGGCCTTACACAGTTAGCAAGACAATACATATTATTATTATTTAACTTATTTAGTATAAATATACAATATTAATTGCAGGCTAGCCTGAACACTATAATTTTAATTAATAGCAGTAGATAAGTTTCGCAATAGCTTCAAGAAAAATGTATCAATCATATATTAAACACCAATCCCAATGGTCTGTGTTACACAACGCAGTATTTTTATTTTATAAGCAAACCGAAATTTCTAGTATTTTTAATTTAATATTTTTGAACCACATCCAGTAACTCTACATCCACGAACAGGTCTACAAGTTGCTTGTAGCTCCTTTTACTGTTACTCGCGAACAGAGCAGATATGTGTGAGGTAGATTAAGGATATAGCTACTAAATACAGTCCGCAAACGACTGCTTTGACCCTTCTGTCGATTACCTACAAGTTAAAATAAAAGTTACGCTCGCGGTTGACTGTACAAGTGGTAAGCTTAGAGCCAGGGATGTTAAGGATATGAAGTTTCTGTTATGGATACGGTTACGGATATTAGAATAATATTATACCAGTTTCGGTTACGGTTACGGATATGAAATCATTTCGGATTATCCGAAAGTTTCGGATAATTATTTCGGTTAGGGATATTAGAATTTTAAAATGTAAAATTCAAATAGCAAGATGCTGCGCGACCCACATAGCCACTTTATGTACCTACTTTGTCGACATCTATGTTAAAGTCAAAACAAGCGGGGATATTAGATGGTGCCAGGAAATGTCACACAAGTAACAAATATTAAAAAATATTAAGATTTAGACTCTGCCTTTATCCGAAACTTTTGAATCGGTTTCGGTTACGGTAACGGATTTTTTTAATTCGGATATCCGATAGTTTCGGTTACGGGTACGGATATCCGTAACATCCCTGCTAGAGACGTATAAGTTATATCATTATGTCGCCGGTTTTATTATTATGCAAACTGTATAAATAGATATTGTTAAGGAAATATTTTTGAGGCACCAATAATGTGGAATGGTCCGATTGTACGATGTACTGTTGGAAAGTTTAGTCATTTCAATTTAATATAGATAGTAAATATGCGACAGAATAAAGGATTTCCTTATGTAGAAAACAAATAAGCAAACTTGGCAATTTTACTCAGTACTATCATAGTTTAGGACCATCTGAATTTAATCTAAGGAAAGCTTATAGTATGGGTTAGTTACATGAAATGGAAACAACAAAGATGTTCACGCATACAAATGTTTATACAGAGTATAACATCTTTGTTGTTAGAAAGAAAGAACAGAATAAATAGAAATCGAACCCACAACCTCTCTCCCAATACTCCATAATGGAGTATAGTCCAATACGGAAAACCCTCAGCCTCAGTTTAGATCGCACATCGGTTTCAAATTCAAAATCCGTTTATTGTGAACCACAGGTACATAGGTTTCAAATTATAATGGGTGTAGATCGGCTGCGTTCCGTCTTGAAGGCATACAATAACAATTTTGATCTTATACCTACTTATTCGTTTTATAACAGCTCTACAGCTGTACAGTACTGCTCAAATGGTTTTCTCTGTCCTGTCTTATTTAAATCCAACAATAATAATATCTTGTTACAGGTAAAACTAGAGATATTACGACGTCCATGCAGTTCTCTACAACACCATGAGATGGCGCTAACAGCTCACTGTAAGTAGGTACGCCAGTCAGTCAGTAATGAGGGTTTTCGCGAATGAAAGTTCCGCTAGATGGCGGGAAGTAGATGTGGGGTCTGAGTGCTGCGACTGAATGGTGGATTTTGACATGTCTGTCAATGTCATGTCAAAAATAACCCATCACGCAGCATTCGGACCTCGCGTCTACGTATTGCCATCTGGCGGATTTTTCATTCGCGAAAACCCTCATTGGCATACATTTGCATTCTACTATAGGTTGTTAAAGCTCGATTCTTACATGGCAAAAGCTATGACATCACTTTTTGTCGACTAAATTGAGCTTAAAATTTTATTGGTTTTTAGGTTGGTTGTAGGATAATAATATTACCTATACTTTGTAGAGAAATTATGCTTTCGAATTACTGGTTTATGGTGTCAGTCAACTAGTTGATTGTTGGGCCAATAAAGAAAGTGAGTTAGTGGTGAGTCAGCGTTTGCACATATTAACACATAATACACAATAGGTAATTACTTATTTGGTAAAAGTTTGGTAGTATGTAGAATCGTTATAAGTATTTTGATTTTCAAATAGTCAACGAACGTGAAATCGCTATAAATGGAATAGGTAGTAAGTACCTACGAAACAAACGATACGAAACAAAAATACTTAACTAAAAGTTTTACGTCATAAATCCATAACATAAAAACAACAGGACGCCGAAAATCGATTGGCATAACACAATATATTTCCTAATGCATTATTAAAAGCATTTCGGTACAATAACTATTGACCTGAGGTCAAGAAACGACCTTACATTTCAACTGGTTGATGACCATTTAAAGAGCTGTATAATATTATGCTATGGCTGCCGTTTGGGGACAAAATGTATGTATGCTAATTCAAATCGAATATTTCATTTTATTATTCAGATTTCGCATTTCTACTCAGCCTTGACCTTGCGGTAAAGCGAATTTATGATTTTACTACGGCTAAACAAATAAAATGAATATAGTAAGTTCAAGTGAATTAAATTGATATCATAAGGACTCCTTTTAGTTGTTTTCTGTTGGTTCGCCAAAAGATAGAATCCATCATCATCATCTTCAGAGGTGCAATTATGTAAATATTCATTTGACAGTTCAAAACGTACGCTATATTCTGTCAAACGCTTTGTTTAACAGATTATATCGTATGTTTTGAACTGTCAAATTAATACGATTGATTTACACAATTGCACCTCTCTGGTCGTTAAGTCTCCACTGCAGGAACACGACCTTCTCTTATTTATATATTATCCTGCTTTCGCCTCCGAGATTTATTTTACCGTGTAGTANTAATAAATAAATAAATAAATAAACAAAGGCTCTCTAAAAGCACATCAGTCTGTGGCTAGCTGACACACACACAACGATTTGTCCGCAGATAAGATCTCTGGATAGCCACTTTGTCGCTCCGCGCGGATATTACAACGGGGAAATTAGAATGCGCCCATAATTTATGCGCGCGCGCAGGACAGTTTCCATTTCTATGAGGTAATAACGCCCTTCGTGATCGTGACAATATGAATCAGTAGTTTATGGCGCCCATTTTGTTTTATTGGGCAGTTAAAAATGGACGGGATTAATCATATGGAAAGTCATTTTGAGACATTATTATTCTAGATAGATGTAGCTTAGCGTCTAAGAACAAAAAAAATGCGTCAAAAACATCATCATCATCATCAGGTCATGACTGCAGGAACACGATCCCCTCAAAACCAGCAGCAAAAAGAGTATTTGGCCTACATTTTTTTTCTACACTGGCAATATTTTTTTTACATCGCATACAGACTTGAGGACTTGTAGTGTGCCAAAAAAAATCATTAAATATGCTCATATTACTTATGTTTGATTTGACATACATATTAGTTAAGTAGACAGTTTATTTACAGGATGCTGGTCATTTGTCTTTGTACTCATGCCATTTTATGACATGTGAACTTTTCAGCCAGCCTATTCACAGCACTTTTGATTATAACTGATCGATTACTATTATGAGCACATAAATCAATTCCTCGCCAGATATTTCCATTAGCGACCATAATATGATGTTTACAAATTAATAATTACTGTTTCTACAAAAAACTAATGATAAATAAAACTAGAACCATCTATTCAGAAACCCGCGATGTAGTAGCTATTAATCGACATTTTGAGTTATGCGTCTCTATCACATCCCTAACGACCGAACTGTCAAACATATAGAAAGTACTATTAGCTCGAATGATTCAATTAAAATGAGTTATTGCCCATCGATGTATCGATCCACTTGTTTCAAAAGAAAAAACAACACTAGTGCATTTATTTAACTTCTATTTAACAGAAATAAGGGTCATTCTTGAACGGTGCAAGCTATAGAAATCTTTGTATTAAAAAGTCTGTCGGTTTTTTTGTGTATAGGATTTCATTGTCTTTTATTACGTTTAATTGCGAGTATTCTTTTAGAAACAAAACAATTAGTTTGAGTCGAATGTTTGTACCCTCAATAAATGAAACTATTTTAATTTGAACAGTTATTTATTCTATCAGTTAATAACGAAAAAATAAATATTTTTTTATTATTAAATGTTGATCAAAGGCTTTTGTTGTGCGAGTTGTTTCATCGTAATTTACGCGTAGTCATGTAATAATGTATGATTGTAAGTATCCTATTATTACGGACTAGTAACTGAATAATTTGTATGGTGCATGCCATTAATTTTGCTGTAGTTGTGTTAGTACAGTCGCCAAATTATCTTAAAAGTTTATGTAGCAAAATGGCACTAGTTACAATTGCATAAATGCATGCATCGTCTGCACTTTATAAATCTAGATTATTCCTTCAATAATATAGGTGTATGACGTCATTTTCTAGACTAAGCCTTGGACAAGGATTTTTAAAACACATCTACGAATTTTAGATTTATAGAGACATTTAAATTTAAATAAAACAAAACACGACAACACAATGACGTTGATAATGCAAATACGCTATCAAATATCTTTGGAACAATGACTCATCATCTTTACGAGGAGATTTCCACTTAAATATGACTAAATTTCACATACGAATACATTAACTTACTATAAAAATTTCATCTGCATTCCATTTCTAACAGTGACACCTCGGTTATAGCCTATTTTTTGTATTCAAATAACTAGAATACACATTTCAAATGTATGAATATGTAAAACAAGTGTTTTTGGATGGAATAACAGTATATCTTGAGATCGATCTTCAGCTACTTATCTCTATTAGCTGTCGTTTTGAACAAAGCGACTAGATGATGACCACTTGTTGAATAACTAGTTATATGTAAGTATATTCAATGAAAGTTAAATCTTGTACAAGGAAAGTGTTAGCGGTCTGAAAATACTGCCTTGGGGAAGCCCAAGGTTTTCCTTTCTTCTGGCCTTCCAAAGCACGGATGTCATCAGAAATTTTCATCATTCGACAAGTCAAATCCAAAAATGGCCTAAAAATCAAGCCAAGTCACACACAAACATGAATTAATTAATTTAATCACACCAGTAATCAATATTGACGTTTTGTGAACACTCAAAATGCAAATTGCCATAGATACCTAAATCTACTTAAGGAAGCAATAAACATATTGAGTATTGAGTATAGAGAAATAGCTACAGAAGTTGTTGTATAAATAGGTACAATTTTGTATGTCAACTCATTGTCATACGCCCGTATTCACAAACATTACTATGAGGTCTCACACTGCGCGTGGACGCACAGGTGACACGAAAACCAAACACAGGGCTCTATTCAACGCTGTGCGTTCGATTTGCTGCTTCACTTAGGCAAGCATCGTTTGTGAATACGGGCGTTGATTCCCTGCTTTAACGTCCTTTAACATAACGTATACATTTACTCGACCATTTCATTTCAGTTGACCAAATAAACCACACAACTATATTTTCTAGATATACCACTTGTATCATAAAGTACACAGCACAATATTCCCATAGCCCTTTGCGCAACAAATAGGTTACAATAATACAACATTGCAGAAGCTACGCGCAAACCAATAAATCGAAGAAACTTGATAGCTGGGCCTTCGCTACTGTTCTAGCAGTTAATATTTACTGTGGGCTACCAACTGCTTTGAAATGTTACTAATTTAACCAGGCGATGTAAGGTTTAAAACTAGAATTAATGCGGGCTATTGTTGCATGAAAATGTTGATCTTAGTCTGCGGTTTTTTATAGAAATGCAATAAACTCAATAGATTTGGAAACCTTAGGTAGGTAGTCAACCGCGAAAAATAGTAATTACTACTAGAAACAAAGTAGAGTATTTTTGTTAGTCTTCAATATCAAGCTTCATTCTCAAATTACTCGTAAGTAACTGTGGTATCATTTCTTGAAATTTTCTTTGTCAAAGGTTAATTGAAACCTAAAATCTACCTCATTTCACCCACTACCCCAATTCTGCGACCAGGTTAATGAATCTGTAATGACTAAATCTAAGGCTGGGTTGCACCATTTTACTTTAACAAACGTCAAAAGTCTATAAACTTCATACAAATTAATAACACCGTTATGGTTATAGTCACGGTTAAAATCAGTGGTGCAACTCCGCCTAAATAATTAGGCTGTAATTGTGTTAACTTTGACCGTAACTAACATAATATCGTTTTTTCTATGGAATTTGACAGATCTGTGACGTTTGTTACAGTCAAAGTAAGATTGTGCAACCCAGCTTTAGAAAAAGTCCAACCGTTTAAACGTCAAAATCATCTTCTTGCAAACAATTTGAGTAAACATTACCACGTCTTGAGATCATCTCAAAGTCTAAGGTCCGATCGTAAATAAACAGAGTTCCGTGAGCAAACCTCTACTATAGAGAGGATCGTGTAAAAAATTATGTAGAAAGTAGTATGACAACGAGTGCACACGACCGGCTCTGCGTTGATTAGGTGGCTCCGGACGCGCTGTGTGCGCTCACCCTTATAGAGAGGCTGGAAGCGACTTTGGAACCGTGAGCGCACTTCAAAAATAATTAAAATCTTTATTATTTATTTATTTTATTTCGTTCGGACAATAACAGACTAAAAACCACTTTTATTTTATTTTTCTTCCACAGAACTTATGCTCATAAACTAATGATAGCAAACCAGAAAAGTAGCATACATGAACAAAAAGTTGTGTGGTAGACTGGAGCCTGAAACTCAGCTTTGCTATTTTTAAAGCACCAGACCACTCTCCGGACGTATTAATTAAATACAAGGAATTAATTAAATGCCAAATTAATAAGAAACAAAATAGGCTGATAGATCCTCTTTCTATTTACTGATGTATACAGATTTAATGTCAAAATGTGTTTAATTATATGAGTTAGAAAGAAAACTATTGGATGGAAGTTTCATCATCATCATCCATCTTTTAAGCTATTAATCTTCGTAAATGTTAATCTACACAGGTCTAAACCTTATTGTTAGCAAACCAAAACAGTTTACTGTTTTATTGCTAGATCTTTCAAATTCTCTGTTTTGCTCAAGGTCAGCTGGGAGAGAATGCCTTATGGCATTAAGCTCGCCTTTTTGTACGGAACATTCTTATGTGTGTGCAATAAAGTCTTTAAATAAATAAATAAAACTTAAAATAAATATGCAGTTATTTTAGATTTAGCATCATTTATTTTCTCTCTGTAGTTAAATATCAAATCACTTTTTTTTAAAGACTTACTTAATACTTAGCAAATTATTGCACATAATTTAGTTTATTAAATCCTACTTCTATACGTGTACTAATTTACAAGAAAACAAAGTTTCTAATAATTTTAATTAATATTTTCAAACCACATCCAGTAGCTCTGCATCCACGAACAAGTCTACAAGTTGCTTGTAGCTCCTTTTACTGTTACTCGCGAACAGAGCAGATATGTGTGAGGTAGATTAAGGATATAGCTACTAAGTACAGTCCGCAAACGACTGCTTTGACCCTTCTGTCTATTACCTACAAGCTAAAATAAAAGTTACGCTTGCGGTTGACTGTACAAGAAGTAAGCTAGAGCCAGGGATGTTAAGGATATGAAGTTTCGGTTATGAATACGGTTACGGATATTAGAATAATATTATACCAGTTTCGGTTACGGTTACGGATATGAAATCATTTCGGATTATCCGAAAGTTTCGGATAATTTCGGTGACGGATATTAGAATTTTAAAATGTTCGAGTAAAATTCAAATAGCAAGATGCTGCGCGACCCACATAGCCACTTTATGTACTTTATCGACATCTATGTTAAAGGTAAAACAGGCAGGGATGCTAAATTGTGCCAAGGAATGCCAGACAAGTAACAAATACTTATTAAAAAATATTAAGATTTAGACTCTGCCTTTATCTTAATCTATCCGAAACTTTTGAATCGGTTTCGGTCACGGATATTTTTTTATTTCGGATATCCGATAGTTTCGGTTACGGGTACGGATATCCGTAACATCCCTGCTAGAGACGTATAAGTTATATCATTATGTCGCCGGTTTTATGATTATGCAAACTGTATAAATAGATATTGTTAAGGAAATGTTTTTGAGGCACCAATAATGTGGAATGGTCCGATTGTATGATGTACTGTTGGAAAGTTTAGTCATTTCAATTTAATATCGATAGTAAATATACGAGAGAATAAGGGGTTTCCTTATGTAGAAAACAAATAAGCAAACTTGACAATTTTACTCAGTACCATCATAGTTTAGGACCATCTGAATTCAATCTAAGGAAAGCTTTAGTATGGGTTTGTTACATGAAATGGAAACAACAAATATGTTCACGCATACAAATGTTTGTACTCTGTAGGAATCGAACCCACAACCTCTATAATCAAATCAAAGTATAGTTCAATACGGAAAACCCTCAGCCAGCTTGCAATCACCTGGGTTTAGATCGCACGTGGGTTTCAAATTCAAAATCAAAATTTGTTTATTGTGAACCACAGGTACATAGGTTGTCAAATTATAAACGGGTGTAGATGGCTGCGTTCCACCTTACATTATTATAATAAAAAGCTTGTAAATACAATAACAATTTTGATCATAAACCTACTTATTCGTTTTGTAACAGCTCTACAGCTGTACAGTACTGCTCAAATGGTTTTCTCTGTCTTATTTAAATCCAACAATAATAATATCTTCTTACAGGTAAAACTAGAGATATTACGACGTCCATGCAGTTCTCTACAACACCATGAGATGGCGCTAACAGCTCACTGTAAGTAGGTACGCCGTACGCCAGTCAGTCAGTAATGAGGGTTTTCGCGAATGAAAGTTCCGCTAGATGGCGGGAAGTAGATGTGGGGTCTGAGTGCTGCGACTGATTGGTGGATTTTGACATGTCTGTCAATGTCATGTCAAAAATAACCCATCACGCAGCATTCGGACCTCGCGTCTACGTATTGCCATCTGGCGGATTTTTCATTCGCGAAAACCCTCATTGGCATACATTTGCATTCTACTATAGGTTGTTAAAGCTCGATTCTTACATGGCAAAAGCTATGACATCACTTTTTGTCGACTAAATTGAGCTTAAAATTTTATTGGTTTTTAGGTTGGTTGTAGGATAATAATATTATCTATACTTTGTAGAGAAATTATGCTTTCGAATTACTGGTTTATGGTGTCTGTCAAGTAGTTGATTGTTGGGCCAATAAAGAAAGTGAGTTAGTGATGAGTTGTTAGTTAGTTTGCGTATATTATCACATAATACTTATTTACTTATTTGGTAAAAGTTTGATAGTATGTAGAATCGTTATATTTTGATGTTCAAATAGTCAACGAACGTGAAATCGCTATAAATGGAATAGGTAGTAAGTACCTACGAAACAAACGATACGAAACAAAAATACTTAACTAAAAGTTTTACGTCATAAATCCATAACATAAAAAGCAACAGGACGCCGAAAATCGATTGGCATAACACAATATATTTCCTAATGCATTATTAAAAGCATTTCGGTACAATAACTATTGACCTGAGGTCAAGAAACGACCTTACATTTCAACTGGTTGATGACCATTTAAAGAGCTGTATAATATTATGCTATGGCTGCCGTTTGGGGACAAAATGTATGCTTATTCCAATCGAATATTTCATTTTATTATTCAGATTTCGCATTTCTACTCAGCCTTGACCTTGCGGTAAAGCGAATTTATGATTTTACTACGAGCAGACAAATAAAATAAATATAGTAAGTTTCATAAACTAAAAACATCTCAAAGCTTTTACGTTTATATATTATACGTTTTAGTTTGCTTTTAAAGAAAAGGCTATTCTAGTAGAATTCAATGTCCATTATAGAATTAAAGTCTTAGTTTCTGTTAGTTCACTTAAAGTTTAAAAGACCATCACTATTGTTAGATCAACATTGATATTTAGGATTCATCATCATCATTCAAATTCAATATATTTTTTTTCAAATTCGAATTCTTAGACTAAACTAAATAGTTTGTGAATTATGATGATTGTAATTTGTTAGTTCCATAAGTTTGGTTAAATTCTTTTAGGTGATCGACTATATGGGTAATGTAGGCTTTGAAGCTTTTTGCTGTGTATTCTTTTTTAATTATGTCTGGTAAATTATATGGGTTGATATTTAGCAAGCGGGATGTCATCATTATTTTCATGGTTATATCGGGCAAATATAGCAAATATAGGGCACTGTGTTAAGAGGTGTTTCCAAGTTTGTGGAGTCTGGTCATCACAGGGATAGCGGAAAAAATGGGTTGGGTAGGCTAAGTTCGTACGAAAATAAGTACACTCTTTAAGTTAAAGTAACTTAGTTCAAAACTAAGTGGGCCTACTGCAGTACCTTAGATTATAAAATTGTAGTGAAAATCATTTTATTTGTTATTTTTATCTTTTGGCTATTAATCATTAGGTGCTTTAGTGCTATAAACGTGTTTTACCGTTGAACACAGAATATAGCACGTTGTAAACTTGTAGGTTTTGAAGCTCGTTAGGATACTATGGAGTTGTGCAGTCGTTAAATTATATTATGCTAATGCATTGTGTTGAAATAGTGATTGGACAATATAAAAAACTATACGATTTGATTGCTTGGAATGCATTGTGCTAAAGTCACATACTTAAAATTAATATTAAGGAAATTCATGGATTAGCTGTGCTTAAAACTATAATATTGCTCAAACCATTATTTTCCACCGGGTCCATGAAATTTTAAAATATTCATAGTAAATGCTTTTTTATTTTTGATGTCGTGGACCCGTTAGGAATAAAGTATGAACTAAACAGTAGAGCTGTGGACCTTTGGGAATAAGCTCCCACAGGGTGGACCGACGACATCATAAAGGTAGCAGGAAGGCGCTGGACGCAGAACGCTATTAACCGGGCAACATGGAAAGCATTGGGATTTGGGAGAGACCTATGTTCAGCAGTGGACGTCCTATGGCTGAGATTTTGATGATGACGATGAAGTGTAAAAAGGAGATGCATAGGTATTTCATGTTACATAAAACACTACACGAGAGGCATGTTTAGAAATCAATAGTGCTTATTGTTGTTTCTACAGTAACCCTTCGGCCACATACATAGCAATAACACAAAGATTCGCGCTATCCCGCTGTGTGTAGGTATACTTCGGTGCTTTTTTGCAAAGTCGCAAGGACTTTGCTCCGCTGTCAAACACTGCCTGTCGCCCACACGTTATCACGATGTGTGTGGCCCAGGGGTAAGTACTCGCTAAGCTCCCTTTATTCCCATCCCTAAAACTGTTTTTAAACAAAAAAAGCTGACAGTTCAACGTCCTCACACCCAATACCTATTAAAAGGTCATTATCGACTGTATCCACACCGCCATTGTCCTGGCTTACGAGAAAAAACACAAATTCCCAAACTAATGACAATATTATTATAAGTCGGGTATGCCAATAACGCTATGGCGGTAACTCTTCGTTTTATACAGCTTTTATAAAGGCAGCACATCAAGCTTTACATTGTTGCTGCAAAATAGCATCTATCATAATAGCGTAAGGTGCAGATTTTGTAGCTGGATGTGCCGACGTCCAAACGAAACGCGATGATGGTTTAAAACGTACGTAAAAACGTACTAAGTAATCGCTTATGAATGTAGCGTTAGGAAAAAAAACTTATTTGATTATTATTCGAGTTGTATAAAAAAATATCAGTAACTTAGGTATTATTTCTCAATAGACCTGCATCCAAATAAAACATATATTGTCGAGAATTTCTATAGATCTTACTGGGATGTATTAAAGTGCTTTTATAAAGTTTATTTGCAGAAAATAAATTTTAGACTTGCTAATACACGGATAAGTGTTTAAGGCTGGGTTGTACCATCTTACTTTAACTTTAACAAACGTCAAAAACCTGTCAAATGCCATACAAAAAGCACCGGTTATCGTTATAAATAGTTACGGTCAAAGTGACATGGTGCAACTCTACCTAAATCAATTAAAAAGATTCAGTTCACAAAAAATTGTAGTAATGTGGCATTTAAGCCAGCAAATAAACATAAGTATTATCATCATCATCAACAGCCCTTTACAGTCCACTACTGGACTATGAGCCTCCTCCACTATAGTGGAGGGTTTTGCCATAATCCCCACGCTTGGCAGGCGATTATATGTATAATCAACGCCTATCTTACTTAACATTGGTTAAATAAATACTTGAAAGGCAATAGGCGTGTAACTTTAAGTGACTTATGCGATGTAAGTACGAGTAATATCAAATTCATTTGCAAACAAATTACCTACTCACTGTATTCGAGTATTTTACTGAGTTAAGCTACTCAAAACATCTTTTAAATATTTGTATTATCCCAATATAATTAATGAACTCTGAATAGCTTTGGGTGTTTTATTTATCTATACTATACTAATATTATAAAGCTGAAGAGTTTGTTTGTTTGTTTGTTTGTTTGTTTGTTTGTTTGTTTGTTTGTTTGTTTGTTTGTTTGGTTGAACGCGCTAATCTCAGGAACTACTGGACCGATTTGAAAAATTATTTTTGTGTTGGATAGCCCGTTAGTTCCTGAAGGCTTTAGGCTATATATCATCACGCCAATAGGAGCGGAGCACCAATGAAGAATGTTTCAAATCAGTGATTTTTTTCCTTTTGAGAGCTGACGCTGCGTAAACGGTTAAAGTTTCGCAAAAATCATGTATGACAGCTATAACAGAATTAATGGAAGATGTGTTTCGTATTTTAGTGAAATGCACCCCCTAACTATGTTAAAAAGGGGTAGAAAGTTATTTTAGTGGTGATTTGCTTCATAACCTCGGAGTTGGTGCCCGCTGCGTGCGCTCGCCTAACAATGCATAGTAATGCATGACGGTCAAGCCGCGGGCACCTGCTTGCGCTGTATACATAAACTCATTTTCGCGCGAGAGTTTTGGCGGAGGCCCTTGAGGTAGTGGGAGTAGTCTTGAGGAAAAGCTCCTTCTCCCACGGCCAGTGGCATGTTAGAAGCTTGGTGATTCTAGCACCTGTAGGAAAATACTTAAAAATCGAATGAGATCGTTTTCGACTTCTCCGCGGACGAAGTCGCGGGCAAAAGCTATTTGTAAAATAATTAGACTAAATTATTAAAAGTGCCTACCCAAAGTCATTATTCCACGCGGACGAAGTCGCGGGCACAGCTAGTGTATGTATAATATTTAAAACAAGCCTGGCCAGCTACCACCATCTTTCCTAAGTCTGTCGCCATAACAATATTGTAAACAGCAAACAGCAATGTTGTGTTGAGAATTCCGGGTGAACCGGGTGTCCACCTTTCTGGTTGGCTTCCATCATCACTCCATCTGGTAAGATGCAGGCCAAGAGCTACCTCGTCTTTCTTTTTATCCACATAATATTATAAAAAGATTGTATTACAAAAAGTATTATGTAAATAGGTATTTCACATATCTTGTATAATATTACATACTTACTGCAAGCTAAACTTACAACTTGACCGAGCTAGCTGCTCACGTCGCTGGAATGCGACACTTCCCCGCGTTCACCCTGTCCGTTTCAGAGCGTCAATGTGACGTCACAGCTGCCAGGTGCGCAGTTAACTCGACCGGGTTACTGGCTTGGGGGTCAAATTAAAAAAAGAATTAACTAAGTAATTTACTTCAAATTGATTTATCTGCTGACCCTACCCCGTGAAGCCGTCAGCGCAATCGTCAAATCAGAATACAATCTGACAATTAGATTATCAAGCCCAAATCGCCAGTCATCGCGCATTGTTGCGCCCGCGCATTGTACACTGCTGACCGTACAGTAGGAACTACACAGTCATCCGAATAAAAAACTCGCCTATTATTTTATTATCACAATGAATTGAAAACAAGTTTTTTGGTGTTTTGGCTTCTTTAGTTGGTATGAAGGTTTTAATTGGGAATTTACGTAATTTTAAGATGTGGTCAGAGAAACTTTTTCTTAGAACAGGATCTACAATTTATTGTCTGCTTCAGGACTCGAACTCAAGACTTTTGGCTTACTATTCGAGAACTCTAACCACTGAGCAATAGATGAATAGTTCAAAGTCGGTTACGATCCGTCTCATTTTTAGTAAAAGGCCTATCATACATCATTAAGTCAGTCATAATAACACTCGTATTAACTAAACGGATCAAATTAGAAAGTATAAATAGCTAATAATGGCAAATTGCCATTGCCAATTTTGAAACAATAAAATCTTTTAATCATGAGCTGCCTCCGGCGGTAATATTCGCTTTCTTACATATTACTAATAGGTGTAAAACTACAAGTTTGGTGCGGGAACCGAACGCGCGACCCCAGTTCAGATAGTACAGTCAGCTCACGGAGAAGCTGACGAATTTCACAAAAGGTCATATTATTTGAGAAGCAGCAACGTTTTACCTTATTACAAGCTTTTTATTACTTTTTACAGTTACCAGTCTCAAATAATCTACTATTTTTTTAAATATGGGACATGTTATTGTCTTTAACTACTGGATACTACTGACGTTAACCTTAAGCAATTTACCTTGTGTTTGAAACATTACTATTATTGTTATAAAACTATCTTACTTAATGAGCCACATCTGTCACATCTGAAGGAAAAGCAAAATGTGCCCTTGTGTGTGCAATGTGAACTCTTGGAAGACGAATTTATATTTTTTTTCAAACAATCTGTAGGCCTAGAATGCGCACCGGGATAAGCGTTTATCACACCATTTTATCGGTTTTACGCAATAAGCTCATACATTTGTCGTCTAAAACATCCATAAAATTTTATCACTACTATAGCAGGCGCAGGTGACTCAAACCTGCTTTTGTGTATTACATGAATTAAGTCAAGAGTGTTTCAATCCCAACCACCATGGATAAATGTTAACTTCTTATCTTAAGGCCACTAAGCCCTAAGATTCTTATCACTTACCACAGAAAACTTAAGGATGCGCTCAGCTTGTGCTGGCTCTTCTCCCGTCCCTATGCCCCGACCCCCACGGGTCACGCACGATAATTGATTTACGCCGCGCCGGACTATGCATTAACATAAGATAATGCTTAACCTCTGACATTGGTTTTAAAATTTCACTTGACCAGTTACCAAGACACATGAGAACGATTATTGTTGTGCTATAGATATTGTAATGATCATTGTTTTGTAATATGACCTAGATTGTGATGAAATTAGATAGTGAATTTGTAGGTAAGATTTTGATCGTGCATTATTTGTATTGCAGAGATATTTATCTTGAGATGGTGACGAGTGGTGATAAAGAAATTATTTCAGTAGCTTATTTCAGTCTATTCGGAAAATGTTAGAATATATTTTCAAATGAATGCAAGATTCAAGCATGAACGCTTGGATTGTAACACTTTGAATGAATTATATAATGTAAGTTTTCGTTTGTCGCTTTCTTGAATTCAATCATCTGCTCCTGTAGATATTAACCTAAAAGTTCTTCAAAATTAAGAGGAAAATGGGTCTGATTGGATAGGTAATAAATATTAAATGAAGCCTAAAATATGAATTGAACATAAGTTAGAATAGAGTCATTATATGCATCTTCGTTTCGAAGTCCGAAATTGTTTTACCACAACCATTTAGGATTTGCGAATGTTTGGAGATTAAAACCTAAAGCTTTAAATTGTTTAAAGTTCCAAGATTATAAAAACTAGAGACATGTCAACGAGCATAATACAGTCGTGCAAAATTGGGTAAACAGTGTTTTATTGAACAAACTGTATGTCTATGTGTAAACAAATTTATAAAACCCACTTACTGGATTTGTCGGAATGAAACTAAAGCTCAACTGATGCAAACCCAGAACGTTCGGAATCATAATGTCTAAGGCTAATTTCTGCACTCCCTGCCCTGCTCTAACCTCACAAAACTGTCAAAACACACCCCTGTTTAATCTGTGGGAACCAGAGTTGAGTAACAGTCAGACGTCATCTCAACACCGAGGGGCCAGCCCTGACTGGTCGTGGTCAGTTTTTTGTAGCAAGACAATGCCTGGTGACCTCACTTCGAGCATGTTGAGTGTTGAATTATTGTTGTTTATTTTATGCGAGCAGGGCTGTCAGTGGAGGGTTTTATCAACTGTTTTGACATGTAGAATTGGTTCGAGGAGTAATGGTAAAAATTCCGAGCTTGTTTGGTGTTTTATTTGTTGTAGGTCTACTTTCTATTGTATAGTTAAATTGAGAAAATATCTATAAATTAAACTTTATTTACATAGTTTTTAAACCAACCTTATTTAATGCGACTCCAAAATAGTTCAGTTCATGTTCATCATCATCATCATCATTTCAGCCACAGGACGTCCATTGCTGAATATACGAGTAGGCCTCCCCCAATGACTTCCACATCGCACGGTTGGTAGCGGCCTGCATAAAACGCCTTCCTGCTACCTTTATCAGGTCGTCGGTCCACCTTGTAAATGTTACTAACTTGAAAATTAACTATAATTTTCAACAAAGTAGCTATACATAACAGAATAAATAACAAATTACATACAAATTAACGTGTTTTGCTTAGCCAAAAGTTATAACCCTAACTGCGAATGTGTGTGTGGGCTGCGTCAACAGGTAAGTTTCACAGTTTACAATTTATAAGTGATATTTTTGATGTTGGTTTAAACTTTAGCATCATTGTAAGAATGAGACTTTGACATTTCAAGCAGTAGGTCTATAACCCACATTTTTCAATTTTTTTACGTCCTTGACTACTTGGTACTTACCAATAGGTCCGAGCGGTTCCAGCATAGTAGAACATGACCATCCTCATCTTCTCTTGGATGTCGTAAAATGCCACTAAGGAACAAACCTGCGACTACTTATAGATCGTTTCATCCACGAAGACGCGCCCCACCATTCCGCGAACGTTTGAGTGTTATCGGTGGGGCTCCGTGGATGTAACGAGTTTTCGTGGATGAAACGATCTAGATCAGGCTACCCCAACCTGTCTTGCCAGCGTGAAGAGTCTCCTTTGGCCTACGCCAAATCTTTTTCGATTTGCCTCTGGAAGTAGAGAGTCCGTCGAACTCCTGCAGTGTAGACTTCTTCTTCTTTTCGTGTCGATAACAAACCTACACAGTGTCAGCACAAAACTCCGCCACAAGAGTGGCGTTGTCAGTTAGCACTCATCAAATTCTCCTGAGTGCAGTTGCTTGGGCACTCAGGGCATGACATCAGGTGCTTCATCGACTGGGGAACAAAACCTAACAAGTGTAGACTAACGCCCGTATTCACAAACATTACTATGAGGTCTCACAGTGCGCGTGGACGCACATCACAGAAGAACCAATCAAAGAGCTCTATTCAACGCTGTGCGTTCGATTTGCTGCTTCACTTAAGCAAGCATCGGGTGTTACTCTCTCCGAAGATGTCGTAAGAGGCCACTAAAGGACAATAACGAGAACATCAGGCCTCCTCTACCTGTCTGGCCAGTGTAGACCAAATCCTCTTCCATTTGCTTAGAGTTTTTTTGCTTAGAGGATCCATCGTACTCCTGCAGTGTAGACTGAGTGACGTGACGTCACGGTGTATGATAAGAGGTCGCGCCAATACTTAGAAATCGATAATTTTATAAGAACAATCGACTCAGAAAGACCGAAACTATATCAGTATTTTTACCTTATTGTGCACACAATCATTAGTTTACTTTGCACACAATCATATTCATAGTTAGAGCTAGATACTACATAGACAGCTCGATATCCACGTTATTCCGCTTTTTACCCGACTGCGCTAGAAGGAGGGTTATGTTTTATCACAAAAATTGCCCGTATCCACCGGCCCGGAGTTACTATCATAAACGGTGACGTCATCTAACTCGCCTGCCTTTCGCGTCCACAAGTTAATTTCTAGAAAGTGGGCAAACAATGGCGACACGGTGGTCCGGACAATGCGGACCACCACAAGTGGGCAAACACATTCTGTTGTCTTATTAGCGTGCTGCATTGTTTGGATGGAGGTTAGGTGACGGGCGAAAGTGTGGCGTAATGCTGAGCTTTGAGTTTTTAACGTTTAGGCATACATTAGCTATTACATAGGACCGCAAAGAAAAAGGTTTTGCTTCATAAAACTAGGTCAGACTTTTGAAGATTTTATTTATAAGATTTTAAACTTCAATTAAAATAATAAGATACGGGTCTTAACGCGACGTTTATTAATGAGTTACATTATGTTCTCACGGCTTGACGTTTCGGCTGCGATGCTGCAGCCGTGGTCACGAGCAGACGCCGCGAACCGCCAGTCTTATTTTCACCAACTAGCGATTTAGAACTAGATATAGACAACTAGCGATCGCCTGCGACTTCGTACGCGATGATCCTCTTTTACCCCCTTAAGGGTGGAGTTTTGTAAAATCCGTTCTTAGCGAATGTCTACACCTTATAAGGAACCTACCTGCCAAATTTCAAGTTTGTAGCTGTTATAGTTTCTGAGATTTCGTGATGAGTGATTCAGTGCCTTTTTTCTTTGCGACCCAGTCTATTATACTAGGTTGTGCATACATAAGACCACATATTTATGTTGCAAAATAGTTCTTATAATAGCTGTATAAGATGCAGTTCAAATTGATTCCAGTCCCTAGCTATTTTCATGTCGCATTATAAAAGTGTTGTTAGTGCGAGCTGGTGGAATACAGGGGTAAGGATTGAGGAAAGTAGGGGTGGTAGGTACGCTAACCTGCGTCTGGTTCCCCGATGATGGAGGAAGCTGGTGGAATTTAGGAGCAAAGAGTATTATGTCCTTGACCACCGCCGTATTCACAGTCCAATGATATTCAAATTTAAATTTTGTTGAACATAAGTTACTTTTATAATATGGTAACATCAAACCAAAAACCAATACATAGCCCAATACCTAATGATTTTTACCATAAAGAATTTAGGAAAGTGACAGATCAAATATCCAATTAGTGACTAAAATTAATTGGAGTATAGGAAAATACGGATAACATTCAAATCAGTTCGGCAACTAAAAAGCATGAGTCGTGATAGAAATAGATTTTATTGTTTCTATTAAAAAGTTCTGATTAAAATTAATGAATTAGGTTATACAGTTAACGTCAATAATAACTATACTATTTTGAGGGCAACTTTTTCGAGTTTTGNATATGCATCTTCGTTTCGAAGTCCGAAATTGTTTTACCACAACCATTTAGGATTTGCGAATGTTTGGAGACTAAAACCTAAAGCTTTAAATTGTTTAAAGTTCCAAGATTATAAAAACTAGAGACATGTCAACGAGCATAATACAGTCGTGCAAAATTGGGTAAACAGTGTTTTATTGAACATACTGTATGTCTATGTGTAAACAAATTTATAAAACCCATTTACTGGATTCGTCGTAATGAAACTAAAGCTCACCTGATACAAACTCAGAACGTTCCGAATCATAAAGTCTAAGGCTAATTTCTGCACTCCCTGCCCTGTTCTAACCTCAAAAAACTGTCAAAATACCGACCCCTGTTTAATCTGTGGGAACCAAGAGTTGAGTAACAGTCAGACGTCATCTCAAACGCCGAGGGGCCAGCCCTGACTGGTCGTGGTCAGAGTTTTTTGTAGCAAGACAATGCCTGGTGACCTCACTTCGAGCATGTTGAGTGTTGAATTATTGTTGTTTATTTTATGCGAGCAGGGCTGTCAGTAGAGGGTTTTATGAACTGTTTTGACATGTAGAATTGGTTCGGCTATGGAGTTAGAAATTCCGATCTTGTTTGGTGTTTGTTTTGTTGTAGGCCTACTTTCTATTCTATAGTTAAATTGAGAAAGATTTCTATAATTTAAACTACTTATATTTACACAGATTTTAAACCAACCTTACTTAATGCGACTCCAAAATAGTTCAGTTCAAGTGAATGTTCATCATCATAATTTCAGCCACAGGACGTCCACTGCTGAATATAGGCCTCCACCAATTACTTCCACATCGCACGGTTGGTAGCAGCCTGCATCCATCGTCTTCCTGCTACCTTTATCAGGTCGTCGGTCCACCTTGTGAATGTTACTAACTTGAAAATTAACTATCATTTTCAACAAAGTAGCTATACATAACAGAATAAATAACAAATTACATACAAATTAACGTGTTTTGCTTAGCCAAAAGTTGTAACCCTATCTGCGAATGTGTGTGTGGGCTGCGTCAACAGGCAAGTTTCACAGTTTACAATTTATAAGTGATATTTTTGATGTTATTTTAAACTTTAGCATCATTGTAAGAATGAGACTTTGACATTTCAAGCAGTAGGTCTAGGTATAACCCACATTTTCTAATTTTTTTACGTCCTTGACCACTTGGTACTTACCAATAGTTCCAAGCGGTTCCAGCATAGTAGAACATGACCATCCTCATCTTCTCTTGGATGTCGTAAAATGCCACTAAGGAACAAACCTGCGACTACTTATAGATCGTTTCATCCACGAAGACGCGTCCCACCATCCTTCCGCGAATGTGTGTTATCGGTGGGGCTCCGTGGATGAAACGGGTCTTCGTGAAAGAAACGATCTATAACTATAAAATAAATAATAAATATCCTTGGACATTTTACACTGCGCCTCTAGCCCCAAACTAAGCAAAGCTTGTACTATGGGTACTAAACAACGGATATAAACATACTTAAATACTTTTTTTTTGTAAATACATACATATTATACATAGTAACACCCAGACCCGTTACGGAAATTAAAATTCATCATTTCAATTCCTGCCCGGCCGGGAATCGAACCCGGGACCTCTCGGAATAGTAGTCCGTTCTGAACCACTACACCAAACGGCCGACAAATAATAAATATATCAGGCTACCCCAACCTGTCTTGCCAGCGTGAAGACTCTCCTATGGCCTACGCCAAATCTTTTTTGATTTGCCTCTGGAAGGAGAGAGGATCCATCGAACTCCTGCAGTGTAGACTAACGCCTGTATTCACAAACATTACTATGAGGTCTCACAGTGCGCGTGGACGCACATCACAGAAGAACCAATCAAAGAGCTCTATTCAACGCTGTGCGTTCGATTTGCTACTTCACTTAAGCAAGCATCGTTTGTGAATACGGTTTTACTCTTTCCGAAGATATCGTAAGAGGCCACTAAAGGACAATAACGAGAACATCAGGCCTCCTCTACCTGTCTGGCCAGTGTAGACCAAATCCTCTTCCATTTGCTTAGAGGTTTTTTGCTTAGAGGATCCATCGTACTCCTGCAGTGTAGACTGAGTGACGTGACGTCACGGTGTATGATAAGAGGTCGCGCCAATACTTAGAAATCGATAATTTTATAAGAACAATCGACTCAGAAAGACCGAAACTATATCAGTATTTTTACCTTATTTTGCACACAATCATTAGTTTACTTTGAACATAATCATACTCGTAGCTAGAGCTAGATACTACATAGACAGCTCGATATCCATATTATTCCGCTTTTTACCAGACTGCGCTAGAAGGAGGGTTATGTTTTTATCACAAAAATTGCCAGTATCCACCAGCCCGGACTTACTATCATAAACGGTGACGTCATCTAACTCGCCTGCCTTTCGCGTCCACAAGTTAATTTCTAGAAAGTGGGCAAACAAAGGCGACACGGTGGTCCGGACAATGCGGACCACCACAAGTGGGCAAACACATTCTGTTGTCTTATTAGCGTGCTGCATTGTTTGGATGGAGGTTAGGTGACGGGCGAAAGTGTGGCGTAATGCTGAGCTTTGGGTTTTTAACGTGACGTTTAATGCGTGTATTAGATACCTAGCAATAGTTTCCATTACATACTCGTACGTGATATACTTACCACCCTAGACTACACACACGCCTTTTGTAGCATAAAAACCTTTTTATCTGAGACAGAAGTTACTGCGTTTGTAATGGCGTTTTTTCTAGCTTACCACCCCACCTAACTTACCAAATACATAATGGGGACCTGTCGGCTCCTACATTTATTAGCCGTATAGATTTGACGATTTCTAACTACTAATTAGTCTAAAAAAATAAACATGTTTAGAGTGGTTTTTAAATCGTCGTTATTGTTACAAGAGAGAAAAAGCATGTCAAATAGTTATTCCTTCACGCATAAACTACGGATTTTGATGTAGGTAACTAGATGCAAGTTATTCATCACGCAAAAAGTAATAGAAATTGTAAGCTATGTTGTAACTTCTGCATTTGTGAATTGCGATTCAACATACGCACGCACAGACTAATTATCATCATCATCATCAACAGCCCTTTACAGTCCACTGCTGGACTATGAGCCTCCTCCACTATAGTGGAGGGTTTTGCCATAATCTCCACTAAGACTAATTATATTTGAATTTAAATGTTGTTGAACATAAGTTACTTTCATGATTATGGTAAAATTAAACCAAAAACCAATACCACCTAATGACTTCTACCATAAAGAATTTAGGAAAGTGTCAGATCAAATATCCAATTAATGACTAAAATTAATTGGAGTATAGGAAAATACGGAATACAGATAACATTCAAATCAGTTCGGCAACTAATATGTATGAGTCGTGACAGAAATAGATTTTATTGTTTCTATTAAAAAGTTTTAATTAAAATTAATGAATTAGGTTATACAGTTAACGTCAATAGTAACTATACTATTTTGAGGGCAACTTTTTTGAGTTTTGACAACATTTTTATGAATCGGACTGTACAGTTGGGTTTTTGCTAATTACCTAGTGTCAAGTTACAATCAGATAACAGCTGATATGTTTAATTGGAATATGTATTTGCAAAGTTTTAAGGTTGCTGGTATATGATTTATTTACATGCTTTTTAGGTTATCTAAGTTCCATCATTTAAA
Source organism: Ostrinia furnacalis (assembly GCF_004193835.3). Taxonomy (NCBI): domain Eukaryota; kingdom Metazoa; phylum Arthropoda; class Insecta; order Lepidoptera; family Crambidae; genus Ostrinia; species Ostrinia furnacalis. The sequence continues at coordinate 443,268 of NW_021130551.1, forward strand.
TATTTAGGATACAAATGTTTCGTAGAAATAATACCAAATTAAAATTTATAAACTTTGATATTGATATAAGTGTAAATTATGGAAACATACCTAATAATCACCAAGCCAAGCCATTATAACATTCATTGTTGGCTTTTCAAGTAAAACTACAAAAAAAAATACTTGCAAGTTTATACAGAATATTTTAATATAAGCATTGCCTTATCATGATCAGAACTGTCAGCAAACAAGCACAAGGTTCATAACCTACCTGAGACAGAGTTTATGACAAACAATGAAAGGCACAATCCATGAAATACATGGAAATTCTGTAAATTGACAGGGACCCGTAACTTAAATGACCTCACAAGGCTTTTTCAAAGCTTCTACTGAACCCAAAAACACCAAAACCAAAGAATAGTTTCCAAAAAGCCTCTACCAACATTCCAAATGTGTCAAGCGCACTAACAGTTTTGAAGTATTATTTGAACAAGCCTAAAAGTGGGCAAATGCGAAAAAGCTACAAAGGTCAAGTGGTCTGTGACAGTTGATTGTTGAGTATCTGCTTAAGATTTTTTCTTTCAAATAATAGTACGCAATTTTAAGTCTAAACCGCAATGACGAATCAGTGGTCATTGTGATTTGAGCCTAAGATGGTTTATTTAAGGGGTTTTAATTGGGATTACGTCCAGTAAAGTGGTTATTACTACATAAGATCCTATGTAACCACCATGCACCACGCAACAATGTACTCTAGATTTAATGTGTATAATGTGCTCAGAAAATAAAATAAAAAATTATAATCCATTTATAAGTTACGGAGTCCATAATATCAACATACAAAAATTATCGTATACTGATCCTAAAATTAAAAGAGACAACTATTTTTCTCAGTAAAATTCTGACAGTGAGGTCCAAACTCAAACTTTTCTACAAATAGGTTCCATAATACAAGCATATTAGTTGCTTACTTGAGGACTAGGTGACGCTGAGTGAAATTGTTCAAAAGATAAAGAAAGATACTAGGATAAAGTCACATTTAAGTTCGATAATTTAATTTACCGACCATAACAACTTCACTTCATCTTCCTTTCTGTGTCGAGAAAAAGTTTTCATTAACACCCTTTTTGAGTACCCAACTATCAAAAGNAGCACAATCCATGAAATACATGGAAATTCTGTAAATTGACAGTGTACTTAAATGACCTCACAATCCTTTTCCAAGATTCTACTGAACCCAAAAACACGAAAACCAAAGAATAGTTTCCAAAACGTCAATACCAACATTCCAAATGTGTCAAGCACACTAACAGTTTTGAAGTGTTGTTTGAACAAGCCTAAAAGTGGGCAAATGCGAAAAAGCTACAAAGGTCAAGTGGTCTGTGACAGTTGATTGTTGAGTATCTGCTTAAGATTTTTTTCTTTCAAATAATAGTACGCAATTTGAAGTCTAAACCGCAATGCCAATGACGAATCACTTGTCATTGTGATTTTGAGCCTAAGATGGTATATTTATGGAGTTTTAATTGAGATTACGTCCAGTAAAGTGATTATAACTACATAAGTTCCTATGTAATCACCACGAACCACGCAACAAATAGATCTAGAAAGTGCGCTCAGAAAATTAAAAAATATATAATCCATTTATAAGTTACGGAGTCCATAATATCAACATACAAAAATTATCGTATACTGATCCTAAAATTAAAAGAGACAACTATTTTTCTCAGTAAAATTCTGACAGTGAGATCTGGTCTGAAACTCAGACTTTTCTACAAATAGGTTCCATAATACAAGCATATTAGTTGCTTACTTTAGGACTAGGTGACGCTGAGTGAAATTGTCCAAAAGATAAAGAAAGATAGTAGGAATAATGTTACATTTAAGTCCGATAATTTAATTTACCGACCATAACAACTTCACTTCATCTTCCTTTCGGTGTCGAGAAAAAGTTTTCATTAACACCCTTTTTGAGTACCCAACCATCAAAAGTAACTTCAACCTTATTTCTTAATATACGTGCAACGTATCGATTTGAATAATGATTCCGGGGGTTTTGTTGTGGGCATTATCGATAAACGATTAATCGAGACGCTGACACAGCGCAGGTTCAATAGACACATCACTTGTCAATCATCGATGAAGCATCGATGACTGGTTGATTGCTATAGCCCGGGCGCACGCCGCACGTTTCACACAACCATTAATTTCCCAAAATATTCCTCGCAACCAATAGAACGATTAGCAACACGCCTATTTTGTTAATAAGTTTTGTTTATAACTATTGAAACAACTAACTAACATAATCAATTATTAAGTTATTGCTCATAGTAAGACGCTTCATTAATCATAGAATAAGCGATTTCGTTCGTACGCAATAAGTGATGGTGCTTAAGCTAGGTTTATTAAGTATCAGCAATTTATCCGTAAGTTATTAACCGTGAAAATATTGTTAAATAATGGCGCGGTTAAGTATGGTTAAGTAGTAACTAACGGCTATTAGGTATGACTTTATAAGGCATGCAAACAGCCATTGATAACTAGTTATTTATTTATAACCTACACTATTTTTGTTTCGGTCATAAATCTAACATTCTGCATTCAACATTGTAGTAACTAGAATTTTAATAGGTAGTTAAGTTAACATTTAATTTATTTTCTGAAACGGTAAGCACGATTTTATAATTTTATATTCTCATAAAAGTGTAATGCGTTTGACGCTTGACATTCAAACATTGACATCTAAAATTGAGAATTTATTATTTACTTACTAAATTATTTTCTATTGTTACTGAAGATTGCTTCTTTGGCTCCTGGACTATAAAATATTAGTTTTTCCCAAATCCATAAGCATTGTGTTCGAGGTCCATTGTTGCTCGGCATCCGACTGATGTGTTTAATAAATAATACTAAATTAGTATTGTTATGAGGTACCTACTAAAATCGAGTTTTCCTTAAAGCGTTGGATTCGAGTAATTGAGCGGTCAATGCTACAAAGTTATAAAGTTTTTTACTACTTAGATAGGTACCTATGATTGTAAAATTGAATAAAATTAGCTAAGTACTTATTGCCTACTTGTTGAATTGAAATAACATGTAACCAAAAGCAACATTCACTTTAAATCCCACCAAAACATCTTTTGCGGTTCAAATGTGGCCCACGTGAAGCCATTTCTTTGTATTGTAAAAAAGTTTTCAGATCTTATGTAGAGTCAAGCTTCTAACTCTACAAGCCCTAACTACACAAACTCTATACCTTCACAGGACTATTCCCACCTCTCGTTCCCACCGCTGCAACTCCTGTGTTACCAGGCTCTACAGCTTGACCGCCAATAAAAACCCAACCAGTGAAGGTCAAGTTTGTCCCGAGGGAAAGTTAAACTGTCATTGGACCCGCAACGAAATTAATCAGAAGAACATAGGAGGAGTTCGAAGTTAAGGTTCGACTTCCCTCCATTGAAAACTCTATACCTTAGTAAAAAATATGTGACAGTATTTATTTTAAACACATACTTATCCAAATGCTTGATAACTCGATATCAAAACATTCCTACACCCACATAAGAAACTAAACTCTATTTTTGTCAACATAAAAGACCACAACGAAGCACACAATTATAATACAAAACTGTTTTGTTCTTGCTAGTCTTAACATAATATATCATCAAACATAGTGTTTAATATGTTAATTTGAAATTATAGGGACCAAACAAATTAGGAATGAAACACCTATTATAATATTAAAATGATTGAGAGTATATTTTCAATTCGTCTTAGCATAAACATTGTTGGAGTTTTAAATAGTTTATCGTGTGTTTAAATTAAATCTATATAAATAAAAATGAATTGATGTTCGTTAGTCTGATTAAAACTCGAGAACGGCTGGGCCGATTGAGCTGATTTTGGTTTTAAAATGTTTGTCGTAGTCCAGGGTAGGTCTAAACGGTGAGTAAATACGCGCGCGATATTGTTTGTGACAGACAAAATTCAACGCGGGCGAAGCCGCGGACGGAAAGCTAGTTAAAAATAAATAATAGATAGACATGTGCTATCTCTACTATCGATTATCTGTTTTTCTTTCTTTTTTAAAGATTATTAGTAATTTGTTATTACACAAATTACTAATAGTCCCGTTAGCCCCTCGTACTAAACAAAATATGCTTGTATCACGAGTGAGCAACAAGTACCTTAATAGTTATGCAAATATCAAAACTTTCCTATGTTGGTTTTAATCCACCTGTTCTTTGAGTTGACGAAACCTAACTCATTTCTTAACCTTCATGCACATCAAATTGTACACTTTTGTTTCAAAATCCTTCTTATTACAGCTGCATAAGATACCACGAAGTTTATAGGTCTACCGATTAACTTAGTGCCTGAGATACGCGTGCGGCACGGGCGGGTTTTTTGGGACGTCAACGTCAGCGAGACTTTAAATGTGCTTCAATAATTATCGTATACTCTGTCACGTCATCATTTCAGCCACAGGACGTCCACTGCTGAACAAAGGCCTCCCCCAATGACTTCCACATCGCACGGTTGGTAGCGGCCTGCATCCAGCGCCTTCCTGCTACTTTTATGAGGTCGCCGGTCCACCTTGTGGGTGGACGTCCCACGCTGCGTTTTCCGGCACATGGTCTCCACTACAGAACCTTGCTGCCCGTCATAATTTCAGCCACAGGACGTCCACTGCTGAACAAAGGCCTCCCCCAATGACTTCCACATCGCACGGTTGGTAGCGGCCTGCATCCAGCGCCTTCCTGCTACTTTTATCAGGTGGTCGGTCCACCTTGTGGGTGGACGTCCCACGCTGCGTTTTCCGGCACGTAGCCCTCCACTCCAGAACCTTGCTGCCCCATCGGCCGTCAGTTCTGCGTACTATGTGCCCTGTCCATTGCCACTTCAGCTTGCTAATCCGTCGGGCTATGTTACGTCATAATATTAATATGTAAATGTCATTCCTCCCGTGCCGCTCCCATACCTCAAGCACTGACCTAGTAAAGCTCTAGATCTCAATGTTTTTTCTGTGATGACATTAGCTTAATATTCCTAGCTATTAAAGCTATTGTTGCAAGCTTTCAATCTAATAGACATTATTAAAGTGGTGTCGAGATTGTGATCGTTCTGACGCTGCTTCAATAAATATTACTAATCCTAACTATCAATTAGTAATATAGCAGATGATTGGTACATTTTATATTGATTTAAAAAAGTTTAGAAGTGGCAATATGTAACTCTACAAGTATAAAAAAAAGTCGCCCTGTATTCTGTACGTTTAGATCTTTAAAAAAAGATGTTTAATTACATAGAGCCATAGTTACTCGTCCACGAATATTGAGATTTTTGCATTGATTCATTTTGTCTCAGACGGTAATCAAATGTGCAACTCTTTTACAAATTGTAGGTCTGATCTAACCTTTGAGCTATCGAAGCATTGGTTATCCTGCTGATTTTTAAGAAATTTTTACGTTAAATCGTTTTTTTATTCTTTTGATTTCCTATTTACTCTTGACATACGATAACGTAGAAATTGTTACAAATATTGTATTCTTCACGGATACTTCTTCTTTTGTGGGTGTTAAAATAATGTATACCTATACATTATGCTAAATTATGATCCTTCTAAGAATACTTATAGCTATGCCAAAGAACAAAAAACATTATCTAACAATCTCTCGATTGTTTGCGATTTCGCAACGAGGAGCTTCGGGCCGGCTAGTGCTATAGTGGGCGAACGCGTTGCGAATATTGAATACAGGGTGTTACATGTCTATAGCATGACTGAGTTAGTGCCTGAGGTATGAAAGCGGCTCGGAAGAGGAGACATCTGACGTAAGTGACGTGACAGAACATAAAAGTTTGAAGAAAATCTGAAGACTCCCTGACGTTTGACGTCACGAAAATACCCTCTTGTATCTCAGACACTAATTCAGCGCTAGACATATTAGTAGGTAAAATTTTACAGTTTTACACTAGCCCATTTATTGTTCCGAAGCAGTGGTAGGGTTAAAATAATAATGGATGTAAAAGTGCTTTTAAAAAGCCTTTTGAAAAAAATTAAGACTCTTTACTTTTATAACTTACCACCTTTCCGCCCGCGGCTTCGCACGCATGGAATTTTGTTTGTCACAGAAAAACTTTATCGTGCGCGTCCCTGTTTCAAATACCGGGATAAAACTATCCTATGTACTTTCCCGGGACTCAAACTATCTCTATGCCAAATTTCATCAAAATCGGTTCAGTGGTTTAGGCGTGAAAGCAAGACAGACCAGAGTTACTTTCGCATTTATAATATTAGTATTGATAGTTAGTATATCATTTTAAGTTGTTTTGGTTATGTCGTAGTTTCGTTTCAAAAATTACATACCTACTTAATAATTATTCACATCACACACATTACAGAAATATTTTAAACTAGTACATAATACAATACAGCTATCCATAAACACCCTGTATACAATATCGGTATCTCGTAACGCAAGACAGGTTGCTCTACTTCGTTGCAAAAATAATTTATTGTGAGAAATCAATAGCCACTCGGCTGCGTTGTGCAACCGAGGCAGAGCCAGTTTGTTTGTTTGTCATTGAGCAGCTGTGAAGATGGCCAGGGTCATATCGTACACACGTGTTAAATACAGGGTGTAATCGAATAGTTAGATAAACGTTTAAGAATTTAAATGTTTGAGGTAAGCAAAAAAAGTAGCGAAAAGTTTTTTTTTTAGTTTAATTGAAAAAAGTTAACATTATAGGACCAAAATTCTTTTTTGATACTTATGCCTTAATTATAACACAATTTAATTAATTAATGACTTGTAATTTGTTGAATATTAATAATCTTAATCTAAACTAGCGGCCGCCCGCGACTTCGTACGCGTGGATCCCGTTTTACCCCCTTCATCTATCTTACGCGGTTTAGATTTTTTTATACAAATGTTTTTTCCCGCTAACTCCCGTTCCTGTGGGAATTTTGCAATATCCTGTTGTAACTAAGCTAAAGTTTATTAAGGTACCTACATGCCAAATTTCAAGCGTCTAACTTAAGCGGTTTAGATTTTTCATACAAAAGGATTTTCCCGCGAATTCCCGTTACCGTGGGAATTTCGGGAATTCCTTGTTGTAACTAAGCTTTAAGTTTACTAAGGTACCTACATGCCAAATTTCAAGCGTCTAACTTAAGCGGTTTAGATTTTTCATACAAATGGATTTTTCCGCTAATTCCTGTTCCCGTGGGAATTCCTAAGTATACTATAACCTGCCCAGGAGTATGAAGAATAATTGTACCAAGTTTCGTTAAAATCCGTCGAGTAGTTTTTGTTTCTATAAGGAACATACAGACGGACAGACAGACAGACAGACAGACAGACAGACAGACAGACAGACAAAAATTTTACTGATTGCATTTTTGGCATCAGTATCGATCACTAATCACCCCCTGATAGTTATTTTGAAAATATATTTCATGTACAGAATTGACCTCTCTACCTACAGATTTACCTATTATAAATATCTAGAAGCTTCAAATAATACCTTTAGTAAAATGTTTTTACGAAAGATACATAGGTACTAATAATGCGCAATTCTTGATATTAATTATTACTTTGTAGCAACTCAAACACTCTTTGCTCTACATATTATGCTCTCCACATATTAATTATAATTATCTATCAGCGACACCAAGTCCCGTTACTGTCGACCGGTTAAAAAAACAACAATTAATTTTTAATCCGTACCGGCGCGTACGCAGATGTAAGAACAATCGATCGGCGCCTCTGTCGGTTGATCGATTGCCCGCCTCGCGATTATGACGGCAGCGATAATTAATCGAATGGAATAGTGTTGGGTGCACGTCTGGACGAAATGCGGCCGAAACTACTGAATCGAATAGTTTCTTTTGAATGGTCGCGAAAAGTTGTTCTTGCTGTAGTGTAGATAGTTTGAATGTAATTTCCATTACTGCTATAGCATGAGTTTCAAGTCTGGCTACATGAAAAGAAGCTTAATTATACTCAAATAGGTCATTATCATTATTATCTTCTTCTTCCATACTAGTTATCGTGGGACAGCAATAAAAAAATCAGAGTAAAATGTAACTAGAGTGAAGAAGACATAAGATGAAAGTTACTCAATTGGAAATCAAGGTTGCGATTGGGTGAATTTTAATAAATTAGACAACACTCAAGCTTTATTAAAACTTGAGTATCGTTAAATATCACTTCTAATTGTCAAAGTTATTATAACATCCACACCTACAGAGTTAATATAAATTGACTAAATAGTAGAATAAATCGGCCGAACAAATTGCAGAACCCGTCTCTATTCGAGAGGCACAATCGAGTGACGTAATCGATGTTTGTCCGATTGTCTCGATTGCTAGCTGCGACTTTCTCACGGCTCGAGAAACTATACACCTGTTGTATACTTTTCCCTAATGCAAAGGTTTTAGCGATTATTATTGAATGATTGATGGATGCGATTATTTTCTGTTTGTACAGACGGAAAATCAAGGTAAATACTGGTATCTTACTCAATTGTGATAAGGGCGACTTTTCAACAAAGATTTGTAGTTGTAGTGTTTGTATTTGAGTTATGAGCGTTGTGACAATGATATGTGTAGAAAGAAAGTTTTGTTTGTTATAACGAAAATAGACTTTAATAAGGATTCGTTGTTAATACTTTTTATTGCAAACTGATTGATTAATTATCGTCTACCATGTTTAGATAATATTTGTTACCGCTATTTTTAAACGCACGGACAACATGAGTTGTAGATTTTTTGTTTTTGAATCAAAATTATACATATTGTGATCAGCGCTAAGTATTGTAGGTATATCTTTTTCCGTCTTTTTTGACAAAAGAGTAGGTAAGTACTCGTATATTTAGATAAGAAACAAAATCCCAAGACCGGGTAAAACCAATAAATAGTACATAAGTTTACTTAAAATTACTCATGATTTTCAATTCAAGTCAATTGGATTATATGAGAAGAGACTACGAGAGAAATTGTTTTCTTGAATAAAACGATATGGATACCCATAAAATTATATTAAAACTATTTTATTACCATTTAAGATATATAATTGATATGATATAATGCTTAGAAGTTACATCATTATAAAAATATGCTTTTATACCAAGCTTTTCCGAGGAACATTCCCTCAATTATTTGATATAAATCAAAACTAGTGAAACTAGCTTCGTATAACTGCATCGTATCTCTAAGATACGATAATCGTCTGTAATCTAAACCTTATCTTATCAAATAAATTTGAATATTTAAAACATAAATCTCTTTGTGGCAAACGCCTGTACCTAATAAAATCTAGATCAAACCGTCAGATACCGGTTAATTAGATTATCCAATATTGTATTTATTGAAGCAATATTGAGTTACAAGAAAGGGTTTTTGTAACTCTTTTCTGACTCAATAATTTCTCCAACAAGCATTATGTTGTTTGCTGTCATAGCTCAAAATATTATTGTCATTAATTTGCATAAATAATGAAAAAACTATAGAAAGAGTGAAAGAGCGTTAGCCACTAGTTATTGATGAAAGATATTCTTTTATCGTTTATTTATGCAATAGCAAAATTATTTTCTCTTGTGATATTGTGTTATATTGTGTTTGAACCAATAAATTATTTTTCTTTCTTTCTTACCTTCAAACAATCCACCATGATAATTACCTACAGCTTTGAACTAGTGAAATTGGGTCATAATGGGGTAGTTAAACTAGTTGATAAATACAGTCAATTAACACACTTTTTAGGAGATGTCTAAATGCGACTCTACCATGGTTCATTGGCAAGAGAACCCATGACGCCATAAGTTAATCGCCAGTTGAACAATATCTAAAAAATCATTCATGTCTCTGGATATAAATTATGGTGATCCTTTTGGGATTCGAATCCACCACAGCTGAATCCATAGTCCAATACATGAACCACTAGGTCATGCAATACTGTCTGCTTTTCATTCAGCTATATCGAACTCTCGCACGAATCTTTCATTCAATACTTACCCGTTCATAACTAACTAATATTATAACAAATTTACAGTCTTATACCTCACTGTCATAGTCAATTAATACACTTGCTTGCTCTCCCACGCTCGCTAAAGGTACATACTCACTTAGTGTAGTGTAATGTAACGCGAATTAGTGTAGATGATTTTGCGAACCTTAACCCAAGCTAATTAAAATAAAACAATCACAGCAAACAGTTTTTATTTATTACCATTGTTACACAAAAGAAAACTGTACAAAAATACATTTTAATGCATTGGCTTAAACCACTGAGTACTGCGGTCAATCTTTCAACAAACAATATTTGCAGCTATTACACTTAATATTCACAAAGATCCCTTCATCATTACGTACATTTTAAAGGTTAATAAATTAGTTAATCAAAATAGAAAACCATGCCAACTTGCTTACTTACTTTGTGTTACATTAAAACTAAGTAGGTACAAATTACATTATAGTTGTTGCAATTCACGAAGGCGAGTGAGCTTTAGATACATGTGTGGTGGCTCGCTACTGTTCCTTTTTAAAAAGTTTTGATAGACATTACACTATCGGTATGTACACACGACGTGCACACAAAACTAAAGCTCACTCGCCGTCGTGAGTTGCAAGTACTATACACAAGTATATACCCAGCTTAACAGTACAGTTACCTTCTAAATATCTTAGTCAAGATATTCACACCTGTTGCCACTTTTAACTATATTACTCCGATATAATAGTATATTAGGCCGCCGCTCTAACAGATGTAGTACGTAAATCAATTTTTCGCAACAATACCCATTGACATCATAAACTGAACGCTCAAATCGTAAAACTACTCAAACGAATTTAAACTTTAACAGTGTAGGCATAAGGCTTAAAAAAGAATAACGTGGTAAGTGCACTTAGAACGTTAATGTCGATGCAAAAGCAACAATGCGCACTTGCGTCCACGAGAGTGCTTGCGCCAGATCTGACCCTTTGCATAGTATAAATAGAATGGTATGACAATATAGTACAATATAGACAATATAGTAGGTAAAATGTGAAGATAACTACTGCAGACACTTCTGGTCAATGATTTAATAACATTAGGTAATACTATGTATTTAAATTAGATTTAAATAGACACGAAGTATTGTTAAATATTAATTTGAACTTTTTAGATTTGTCAGAATCAAATGAAATCTTATGAATATTACCTAGACCGTAGGCAGATATCAGGAGGACATTGTAGACTTCCACAGCATTCTAACCATCTATTCTGCGGTGTTTCCGGACCGATACGACCTGCAAGCTTTCAAGAAGAGAGCGTATCTTCACCTTAAAGGCCGGCAACGCACCTGTAACGCCCCTTAGACTGCGGGTGTCTATGGACGATGGTAATCACTTACCATCAGGTGATCAGTCTGCTCGGTTGCCTCCTGTCACATATAAAAGTAACCAAGTGGCCTGGCGTTTCTCCTTCGCCTACAACTCAAGTGTTTGCACAGGACCGCTGATATGATACTGTGCGCACAATAATTTATTTCATGCAGAGATTATGTCGTGATACGGTATCTAAAACGATTTAGAAACGCCACTCCAGGTTATGTCATAACTCACATAATTTAATACTGGTGGGTAGTCGATTTTAAATTGTAACCCGTATGTAATGGTTAAAGCTCGATTCAAACTGAAGCAAAAGCTGACCACTATACTGAGTGTCTTGATTGTAATGGAGTAATGACGGCTATAGAGCGACATAGCTATTTGTTCGTTCGTTTCAGTCAAAGGAGGTCCACTGCTGGACAATGGCCTCCCCTAAGGAATTTCACAATAACTGGCCATGCGGTACCTGCATCCAGGTGCTTTCTACGATCTTCACCAGATCTTCAGTCCACTAAGTGGGAGGCATATCTACACTACGTTTTCCAGTTTGTGGTCACCTCTTGAGACATTCTTTGTCCGTTGAGTTTGGGTTTATTTTGAGTCTTGTTCTTTTAGTATGGGCCGAATCTCCTGTGTGAACATGTGGTGACTCTATTAAAGATATTTATTAGGTACTTATGTGATCTATCTCAAAACCAGGTGATTTGCAATTCCAAGGATGCATGGGAACTGGTCTAACGGACTTTATCATGATGCTTTATGACATGTGAGTTACAAAATGTTAGACTGAGAGAGAGCGTTACGTTATGACCTAAAAAATAATATTTTTTGATAAACCCAATGCTGATTAATTCGTAATTTATACCCACATCTCTATCCTACTTAATATTGTTAGTTTATTTTTTTACTCCAAATCTAGTTTCAAAGTGGTGGTTGAGCGAATAAAATTAATTAATGAAACATTAATAGGCTTCTTTATTTAAGAGCATAGTAGTAAATAATATAATTAGTCCAATTATAAGAAATTTTTGATCTTCATTGTAACAATCACAAGTTAAAACCACACTTACAAAAAGCCGTTATCTAACCTACATGTCAAAAGCCTGATATTAAAGGAGCGGACGACTGGGCCCCATGACAAATGGCCATAAGTCCGCCTATCCGGGCCAAGGTCACACACGACTAGGGTTGCCAGGTGTCCGGCTATACCCGGACATGTTTGGCTTTTTACGGACTTGTCCGGCCTGTCCGGCTTTTGTTAGGCTATTTACGCGCCAGTCGAAAGTCGAGCCACAGAATAATCGGCGCAACATCCCGCTAATCCACGCTAAATTTTGGCAGTATGTGCGTGCGCGCCGCATACGTATTGGCGCGCTCACATACAAACCGCGCTCGGTGCGCTTCTATGAAGATGACCTACTCATTTGTATTTACTCTGATAATATCGAGCATACATAATATGGACATTTGATGTTGGGCTACCGATACGAAGATGATAGTTGTAGTAATAATACTAATTATTGCACCCCATAGTGGCATGCTTAAAAAAGATATGTCCGGCTGTTAGGGTTTAATGTTCGGCCAAATTAAGCACCGAGTCCGGCTTTTGTGTTTTTGAACCTGGCAACCCTACACACGACGGCTAATAGAATTCTATATTTGCATAAGCTTTATTTAATTGTCCCCGCATATGTGTATTGAGGTTGATTTCTAAACAGATTGGAAATTGTTGTAAACAGTTACTTTGAATTTTTGAACTAGCTTGTGCGCGCGTCTTCGCTCGTGTGTATTTTGATCTAACACAAATTTGATAGCGAGGAGAAAAAACATTTATTTTTTATTCATTATTGTAAAAATGGTTATAAATAACTATATTGTAAAGTGGATATGAATTCATTTCATATGAAACTTGAGAAATAAATGGATGGCTTCACCACTGAAACTTTTCGTCACCTTTAACTTTGTTGCTAGAAAATGTTTTTTCTCTTAAATCACCTATTTCTAAAACAAAAAAATATCGAAATTGGTTCAGTGGAAATTGTTACAAACAAACAAATTTCCCCGCACATTTATGTTAGGTGAAAGATTAAAACGTAGTATAATTTACAGACAGAAAGGCGCCCAGGTTTTTCCACAAATTAGCCATTTATAAATGCCAATGTGAGCCCAAATATACTCTCCTATCGCAGTTATAACTTTGCCATTACAAAAAGAGTCATAAATAAATTAAAAATTCTGGTTTTATAACTATAAACTGAGGCGATATAAAAAAAGAACATGTTTTTAATTCCACAACCACGCAATACGTAAACAAGAATGCAACAAAAAAACAAAAAAGCACTCGTCTCCACGCAGTTCCTGTGCGACCGATAAAAAGGTTGACAAAGGATATTGTATGGAGAGAGCCGCTCTATTGTTGTTTGTTTTTAGCGGTCGCAACGCGTTGACAAGTTGTTGACTTGGCCGACGACGCGGGGTTAGGTGCTCTACTTGACAAAACTTATTTTATTTAATTTATTTAGGTAAATTAATATAACAACCTTATTTAAAAAAAATGTTAAGCTTAGTACTTTTATGTTCTTAACAATGTTGTCATCTACAAAATTCAATTTTATACCTATGCTTAATTTTTTACCTCCTAGTGTCTATATGGGACCCCCAAAAACTGCAGCACAATAAATTGAATTTAAGAAAAAAGGCATGAAAAAAATACAAACATCAATAGAAGAAATTAGCTAGCTTTTAATACCAATTCAATAAGGAAACGGTTACGATTTTATTAATTCTGAACAAACGAAATAAATAATTAAGTTTGTTGCTGCTTATAATTTTTTTTGTATGCTTGCCTAGTAAGTAAATAACTTGTCTGCTTTGTAATAGGTACCTATTAATACGCAGGGAGCAAAACATTTTGAGAGAGAGTTTATTGCAATAAATAATCATTNTTATCATTTCTTTTCCTTTTAACAAAAAATAAAATGTATCCTAATGTTACCCATTAAGCGGCTTTGCTTTTTATAAACTGAATTTAATATAGAAATCATGACTTCATATCAAAGGATAACTTAAACAGACATTAGACTTAAGTAAATTAATTTATCTTAAATAATTTGCTCATTACTAAAACGAGCTGAAGCTTAATTTAATTCAGTTTTATCAACGCTGAGTAAAATAGCAGTTGTAAATAAATACTCACAATAAATTACATGTTTAACTGTTACAACTTATTTAGTATGAAATGGTTTTGCATTAGCATAATTTCTTAACGTGATCTAAACTATTATTACAAAAAGGAAAGATTGGATTGTTTGTTTGAATTAAAAAGACTCCGAAGCTACTGGGCTGTTTGATGTATTTCACTATTAGAATCCTGCATTATTTCTAATAATCATAGGCGGTACGAAATTCGCCAGTCAGCTAATATTAAATAAAATTTGAATATTAAAGTAGAGCATCAGTCGCGGTGCAGTTTAGAACAATGGCGGCTTGTGGACAACGGCTCGAGATTGCATTTGAAATATTCACAAACTCATTCTGAGCCCGTCTGTCCATAACCCTGTTACTCACCTGTTCTGTTTTGACTCAAACAACTACCAGTTTTATTGCACAGTGATAAGGTTCAAATTGCAAATTAAATAGATATGATTTGTCGAAAAATGAGAAATATGCATACTATGAGTAGTGTGACCCCCGATAACAGAGGTCAGTGACCTTAGTGAAATTTATTTGGGCTGTGTTGGTAAAGATAAAGAACTAATTTGTTTTGTTTTGATTAATAATAAATAAGTGGGAACAATAATATTGGTTGATGATGTAATAGATATTGAATAAATTTTATTTTATTCTGATCATTTTTTTTCTAAACTGCCCGTTGCGTTGTCTTTTAGTTTAATCAAAAAAATAATAACATTGAAAGTTATTGTTACAAGAACGACATGATTTGCAAATCAAGCACTTAAAATAGCTTTTTAGTAATTTAGAATAGGTACTTAGATATCATTTGAAATGTAATAGTAATTAAAAATTGAAATGAAATCTTTCATAATTGTAAACGGGTCACTAATTAGCGCTAATTAAAGAAATCTAATCGAAAAAATAAAAAAATCTACATAAAATTAAAGCAGTCCGAACATAAAATCCGCCATTTGTAATTTCATTTTATGCCCAATAAAGTGAAAATAACCCTGAAACTACTACAAATCTAATTATAATTTAACAACAATCTTAAAAGCCGTGTCTATTAAATAAAAAGCTTAATTTTAACGATTCGATAAGATTAAAATTTATAGCTTTAACTTGACTTTTAAATGTAAAAGTTTATGGGATTTTTAAGAGGCATGTTTGCACCTGTGCACAGATTTGTGTGCGCATGAGTTGATCGTCAGCTTACTACTTACTGTAAGTTGCTGAATAAAAATATGCATAATCTTATTAATATTGAACTTTATTGCCAGAAGATGAGAGATTACACTGTGTCTGAGAATGTCACTCCAAAAACTCACGTAAATTCTTACGACTACAATGTTTTCACTCATTTAGATATGAGTCTACGACGACTCTAGACTTGTAGATGATAATGGGACTATTCCCACCTCTCGTTCCCACCACTGCAACTCCTGTGTAGCCAGGATCTACAGCTTGACCGCCACAAAAACCCAACCAATGAAGGTGAAGTTTGTCCCGGGGGAAAGTTAAACTGTCATTGGACCCGCAACGAAATTAATCAGAAGAACATAGGAGGAGTTCGAAATTTTAAGGTTCGACTTCCCTCCATTGCAAAGATGACAGGTGACAAACAAAGGTTTAAAAAACCTTTAAGAAAAGATTATGCACCACGGAAAATAAATATCAATTAAGGGGGCCTATCTTATGAGCAATTAGCAAGTACCTGCCAATAATATTTTTACAAAATCGCTTAAAAGCACGGAAATTGCTTGTAGATGATATGATGATGGCCGTTGAGGCAGAAAAGTTCTGGAGTGGCGACCACGGGCCGGAAGACATAGCGTGGACAGGCACCCGACTAGGTGGACCGACGATTTGGTGAAGGTCGCGGGAAGAGCTTATTATTATTATTTATTATTTTCTTCAATGCAGTGCGTTATTAGTTACCCTTAACCCGCATGATTTCAGGAATTCTCTAAGGTGTCTAAATTATTCTAAAGTACTCTACTTTTCTTAAAAATTTAACCTTTCACTAACCTGAGAAATTAATGGTAGCCTATTTCTGTCGAATATAATCAATACCAACAAAATTAAATAAATGCTTGGATCACTCAGGCTCATTCTACTCACAAAACAATTTTATACATTCTCAAAGTTGTGTAACTAACGGTAGAAAGAACTAATCAGTAAAAATTAGTTTCCAACAAATTCACTCACAACACCGTCGTTATTTCTATAAACATCCATAACTCTTACACCACAATGTAATTACTTGTCAATTTGAAAAATACTCTATTCCAAACCAAATTACTTACACAATCTTGTTTTGCTACCAATAAATATCATGAAATTAATAATTCCTGTAGACAATTCCGTTCAACACATAACCACTCGAAATATTCCATAGTAATCCATTTATAACTTGTTTTCTACTTAACCCTACGGTGGTCGCGCTCTAAAATATTACGTTAATGGTCGCGCGGATTACATGCGTAAGCCATTTTATGGAGTAAAAAAAGAAGACATCTCTTTACAAAAACATGTTTCTTTATTTTTTTATTTATTGTTATGTATTAGTTAATGAAATAATCAAACAAAGAAACGAGCAGTTCTTCTCAGTTTTTATAATTTAACCAAAACATAAAAATCATCATTTTTCATCAAGAAAATGTCAACTTTGGTAGTTTAGAAATTATTCAGTACTAATTGCACTTATTTATTAATTATATTTTGAACAGGAGATACAGGCCATCATGGAATGATAAGGACAAGTAAATTTGTTGCATGAATTACAAGTATTTCCAGTACTTTTATTTCGCTTTCTTCCGCAGTTAAAGTAGCGACCTAAAAACTCCACTGTTTTTTTGAGTTACATGGCTAATCAACTTGTTCTCTTGTGGAAGAATGTGCACTTCTTCATCAGAAACCGATGAGTCGCCAGAAGATACGCTTTCATTGTCAATTACTTCTAGCCATTCTGCAATTTGTGCTTTTTGTCTATTGTTCATCATTTTTATCTGAAATACATTGATTTTATTGAAAACACAAATGTAAATACATATCTATGTCTATTTACACTAATAATGCAAAAACAAACACATTAAGTAAAAAAGGTAACTTAAAAAATACTTACGTAATTGGTCGCGCGGATTACACGGGTAGACCATCGGCATTTACGGGGCTCCTGCGACACATCCACAAGCGATCTGGCGCTCACACGTTATTAAGTGTGATCTGCGACTATGCAACTTAAAGTACACGAAGTATCAAAACGATCGCGTTGACCGATTTCAAAATATTCGACAATTTGCACGAGTGGATTACGGGTGTAATCCACGCGACCACTGTAGGGTTAATTTCCATATCAAATTTCATATGGAGTTGGCCGCCATTCTTCATACACCCATAACTATTAGTTAGAATAATTTGTATGGTAAACATGCGTTTGTGTACGTTGGAAATTATTTAATTATTGACCCCCTACGGGGTACATTGATTATTCATTTCTTTTATTTTATTTTCGTGTGGAAGTCGGTCTCATTATGAATAGCTATTTTCTAGTTTCACGCTCTGTGTTGAGGTATATTTTTGAGAAAGAACTAGTTTTGTGTGAGATTCCCCAAAACTTAGGAAATCTTGTTTCTACTGTTATGCCTTCAATGTCGTTGGACAAGGTCGCCATTTTAATATTGGCCAATATTGAACATTCATGTCGTTTCTTTCATATTTGTTCAAGAAAGTTATTGTAAGGTAACGTATTTTTCTAGTTTGACTGTCGTCTACAGTGCCAATATATTGCTCGATGGACTAACGACCCCAAGAAACTGGCAGTACCTACCTAGATGTAAAGAAATTGATTGCTTGTCTTCCTTAAGTCCAGCAGTAAACTGCAATTGATGAATCTAATCTCAATGCAATTTTAACAATCATGTTAACTGTCGTTTAAAGGTAGCAAACTCGGAAAGGGATCGACACCGTATCGCCATTCGCTGCGAGGCGTTTACGTTACGGTACGGATAAGACATTTGTGTGCATTGTAGTATTTGTTGCACGAAGTTTCATACAAAGCATATTGAGTTGATACGGTTACGATCCGTTTCCGGGTTGATGCGTGCTTCGTCCGTAAGTTCTCCCAAACCTACACCTTGTCTAGCAACAAAAACAAGAATCAATTTGATAATTTGTCGACTTTCTCACATCCACCGTGTCGACGGGTGGCCCGGCCCATATTGTGGGTAAAACGTAAATGTCAGAAATGTGAGATACCCTCAAACACGAACTTAAGTTATTATTTGTTGATCTCACAATTATTGCTTACTCAAATTAAATATGTTAATAGATACAATCGGTTTTTAAGCACTCGTTATAACAGCGAAATTGAATATTTGGGAGGGAATTATTGAATTATATTTGCTTAGATGGGAGACATAATAACATTTTTATTTAGGTATTTGTTATGAGTAGAAATATTAGAAAACGCAGCAGGACGTTTAATATTGTAGTCCAATTCGTATGATTATTTTAAACTCAAGCTAATCAAAATGACAATTTTATTTTGAATTGAAAAAGCCTGTATTCTTTTGTTTATTTAAAAATGTATTGTTGTAAGCGAAAGGAAGAAACACAAAGAAGCGATCACTTGCTACAATTTGTATGTTATTGTAACCATAATATTTTAATTTTTATCTCACTCGTACAATTAAATGCCCTGTAATATTAATAACAGTCAGTCAGTATGTTTAAGGTCGATATTTACTTGTTTTTTACCAAAACATGACTGTAGTATTTTATCACTAATTTTAAGTTAATTATCATCATATTATAAATAATCGGGAACGTCAAAGTATCCAAAAAATAAACAATCAAAAGTCCCGACAGCCACTGTCAAAAAACAATCAACACCCGGCCCTTCCATTTGTAAAATAATGGCCTTCAGAATAACCGGATGTTATCCCCAGCCGGGCTGCGTCCAGACAGGAAATAGATTTTTGAAAGTTTCCCTCCACGGAAAAACTGATTCGCACTCGATTTGGCGCTGTTGTTTTGTTTTGTACGGTCTGCAGACACATCGTGTTGTGATTGAGGTAGATGTGATTTATCAAGGTGCAGCCGTCTATAGTTTTTGGGGCAAATTGAACCTAAGCATTATAAAACTACGTAAGATACTGGAGTCGTCGTTTCAGCCAAATGAAGTTCACAGCTGGACATAGGCCTCCCCCAAGGTTTTCCATAGTGAACGAATGAATGAATGCGCTGCCCGCATCCAGGTTCTTCCTGCGACCTTTACCGGATCGTCGGTCCACCTAATAGGAGGCCTGCCCATGCTACGTCTTCCAGGTGGTCGCCACTCGAGAACTTTGTGCCCCAACGGCAATCTTCTCTGCGAGGTTTGTGCCTCGCTACTTGATTTGAAGATACTGGAGTGTTTGTCTTAATTTGCCGACGCAAATACCATTTAAAAGTAAGTCTTCATTACCACCATTTTAGGCATAGGACGTCCAATAATGCATATACTTCAATGATTTCCAGATAGACCGGTTGGAAGCTGCTTGAATTCAGCGCGTTCCTGTACCAAATGTAAAGTATTAATGTTTCATATTACTTGTTACCTGTCATAAAGTATTGTATACTATTGATAATGTTGTCTAGACTTTAATAATATTTTGAAGTAAATTCTTACTAAGAAGCAAAACATGCCTATAAAACTAATCGCACACAAAATTATACACCATTATAACATTAATTATTTTATTAACACCTCTAACGGAAAAATTTAGATTATGAACCGTGGGAGAAAAGTCATTGCACAATAAACCTCTTTAGAGACTTGGTAGGGCCTCAGTGGGACCCGATTGAGGTTTGGTTTATTTTTAATTAAAGGTTATCTGTAAGCTTCTAGTGATGTTCGTAACCGTATCGATTTTCTGATTGGCAATGGTAATCAATTATTCGATGAAACGGGAGATAATAGTGAGAGTTCGTTTTTGAACAATTTATGTTATTTTAAAATGGCACGGCGCTGGAATCTATATTTTTTCCAATTCCATACCCACTTACCCAGTGGCTTAAAACTCACATACCCAATGTATTTCTTACTGGATAAAAGACCTCAATATAAATATAGTGAAAAGTGACGATTAAGTTAAAATTAAAATAACTTAAGAAAATGCAGATTATTTAGATAAATTCTAATAAAGAAACAAAGCCACTCTATAAAACATTACTGCCATTATAAACATTTTGCCAAAGTAATGATAACCTCTATCATTAATTTCCAAACGTTGACAGATACACGATCATTATTCTTAACAACAACAGAACATAGCTCTCACATAAATATTTGCTAGAACATTCCTCGTTTTAATTTGCATGTTATTTTATTAATGGATCCAACCACCTTAAAACAATGTAATAAATTCAAGCCCATATAGCACGTATCAATTACACTTGGCCAAAACTGTAGGGGAAACTGAGGAGAGTTGTAAAGAGGTGGTTTGTAACAAAGTCAATTTCTCTAAACCTCATACTGTTTCCAGGAACCTCGCGCGACCTTCATCAGATAGTCGGTCCACCTAGTGGGGGTCCTGCCCACACCTACGTCTTCCGGTCCCCCCACTAGGTGGACCTACGATCAGCCAAAGGTTGTGGTGCCTGGATGCGGATGGCGCAGGACCGGTCGTGGTGGAATTTCTTGGCCTCTGTCCAGCATTGAACGTCATTCGCGTGATATTGTCATCTCGCTAACTGTCATAGGCGAAGAGAAATCGGCTTTGACAACTCACCCACAAACTCATCTCTGTTACAACTGTCCCCGGTCTCCTCTAACAATGTATAGCGTTGTTCAAATTGATATGTTACTAAAATGGTAAGAGGATTATTCGGGTCACATCACTATAATAAGTCACAAGGACTGTGGGAATCTTTTAGATTAGATTTCCAAGCTATAATCAATAATGCATAGCCTTTCTCTGTGCTTTATGGTATTGTCTGATTGAAATGATTAACGGACTTTTTTGCGTATTGTTTATTTTATTTGTTCATCGTAAGATTCAAAGTCAAAGTCAAGATTTATTTATTTGTTTAGACTATTTAAATAGTGCTTACAAATCTTCAAATATTTTGCTCTTAAGGAGCCTCTACAGTTTACATGTCTCCTAATAATTTTTACCCTACCAACGCTTCGAGACAACATTTGACAAGTGCTGAGAAGAAGCGCCGCAACTAACTCTGTTACCACAGTCAGATTAAAATCTAAATACTTATTCTTGTTTCTTTATTTTTCCTATAATTTAAAGTTATTTTGTTGACTTTACTATCCAATACTATTCATTAACATTATTTATAACATAAATTGTGAACAACTGTAGCTGATGTTAAAGCAAAGTAACTACGCTTTCAGAATATTATGTCTTTATTAACTTGGTTACAAAACCATTATTATAATGGAAAACACTATTAAACACGGCATTAAATGGCGATAAACATTTTGCAAGATTTAAAAAGCCACCGAAAACAAACTCTGAGATAATTAAGGAAGACTCACCCATTACACGTAATTCGCGTAAATAATAAAATTTTACAGTGCACTGCAACCCACATACTTGCGTTTAGTGATGGGAAAAGCCACAAAAAGAAGTGAATACTCGTAGTGCTTGTAGTAATATTGTGTTTGAAATTTGAATTACACATTCGAATGGATCGTTTTTTTTTTGCAGGACACTGCAAACGGGATGTTCTTGTGAACGTTAATATCAAAACACGTATAGCTAATTCTAAACAAGATCCTTCAAAAACAGTCCCTATGGACTAATACCGAAGTTTAAATGGTTATTGTGTTATAATTTTTACAGGAACTGTAGAATATAGAGCACTTTTTCACTACAGGTATTTAATTTTACACTACATTGGGCCTGTTCCATCCATCTTTGTTCTAATGGAGCATTTATTAGTGAAATGACGCGAAAGTTACTTCAAACAAATATACAAAATCAGTGACATTTTTATGACACTTGATTCTTAATTCGCACCATTTATTTTGGACGCTGCACATCACTAACTTTTTAACATAATGTCACTTACTTTTTTGGCACCTCTTATTTTGAATGAAGCAATTTCCCTCTCTCCTTGTAAGCAACAATGGCTCTATAACAGCCCAGCATACAGAATAATGTTTTAATACTGCTTAAATTATGTTTTAATATAACGTAATTGTCACCGTTCCGCTTTTGTGCGAGTTATAAGTGAAATTCTGAGATGTTGAAGTTTTTTTTACCTTCTGAAAATGTTTGGCGATGGTCACATTTTTTCTTTGAGTCCATTATTGCTAGCCCAAACCTTCATTATTGAGCTAGTACATTTTATTTATTTAATTAAAGCACACTATATGCCTTATAATTATCTGGCAAACCTATCCTATAAATCCATTCCTAGCTTTACCTAAGCCTTCCCAATCCCAATGCCCTTTGCATTCAACTTATCAATAATAATCGCCAATCACAATGAAACCATTTGGAAACCCACCCAAAGTTGTCACCACAAACAACCGGCTCCTTTGAAGGTTTGTTTAGCGGTAATTTATTTGTGCTATTGTGTGCTGAAACAATGCTAGACACACAGAAATCGTAAAGGCATACACGGACCGATTGCGGCTTAATGACTCCAGCTATAAGCGTTAATCGTTGAAATGAGGGATGGTTTAAGACAAAAGCGATTGACGATTTGAAACTTCTTTCATCGATGTTCTATAAGGCTTTGTCTATGTATAATATTTATTATAACATCATTCTTTATCTATTTTGATTTGAAAAAATGCTACCCATACTTTCAATTTTCCCGTGGATGTCGTCAAGGCCACTAAGGGACAAATGCCCCTTATTAACAAGAGAGGGTCGTCGCTTCTTCAGTAGAGACTAAGTAAACCGATGGTGAAGATGATTACATAGTTGGCAATAGAAGCAATATAAAATATGTTAAAATTAACATATCAAAATATCTATATTATGATTTAGATTAGAGGAAAGCGTCACACATAAAAGCCTTTCCGTGACTCCATTTGTTGTCAAAAGTTCGGTAGAGTCTAAACAAACAAGTAAAAGAGATGAGAGAGATGAATGAATACTGTTTAAATTGACTTTCAGTGTGGTAATATCATTTTAAACCAGTGTTAATCACGCATTTAACTTTTTTATAATAAGGGATTGATACTCAACTACACTCCTGCTATAAGCTTTACCCTTAACCCTCTATAGTTAATCGTTAAAATAAATCTTGCTACGATAATGCGGACTAACGAGTGACGATACAATGCGGGACAATCGTCGGCGGCCCTTTCATCTTGACACTTTGTCCCGCGCACTGACGCCGGCCTGCACTGGACGATGCTTTTATTTTATTAATATTGAAGTAATTGGACGGATATGTAGGGTGCCTCTGATTGTGGATGGATTCAGAAATAACTCTTAGATTTTATAGAGAATGGTAGGGTAAACCGTATAGTTATTGCCCACTTAAAGATTTCAAACACATTGAGATGAAAAATTAAAGAAAGTATTTTAATTATCGACCATTTATGACTTTTTTCTTATAACTCAATAAACTGTTAAACAGAATATTAACAGTTTTTAGTTAAAACTTACGTAACTTAGAAAATATTGAAATAAATTTAAAATCCTCCAAAAAGTACAGTCATTGCCCATTACTCACACTAATTGCCCACATCAAAGCACAGTAATTGCCCAGTATCTTAAAACAAAATTACATTTATCTAAGAATTGTTGCATTTAGGATAACATGTCAAGTTTTATTTAATATCTGAAAAATAAGATAGATTAAGGGCGGATTCGACCAAACAAGAGTAAATATTCATCATCATCATCATCATTTCAGCCATAGGATGTCCACTGCTGAACATAGGCCTCCTCCAATGCTTTCCATGTTGATTGATTGGTAGCGGCTTGCGTCCAGCGTAAATATTAATCTCAGAATAAACTTGTCATTTTGACATATTTCCCATACTGAAACTGTCGATGTGCCAGATATACCAGGAGTTATTCTCGGAGAAAACGGAACGGTCGAAACGGGCCTAAGTATTAATCTGACATCTGTAAGTATAATTTAGCTAAGTCTATGGAACTGATTGTTTTATAGAATATTATTTTACAAATGCAAAAACAACTCTTGTGAAATATTTGAGATAAAAATCTAGTTTCTGTGGTTTACCTATAGGTTTTCCTTATGCTTTGTTTCTTTCAAAAGTCAATTAAAGTTGACCTTTGTAATTATAGCCCAAAAACAAATTAAAAGTTTCTTATATGTGTATGCTATGTACCATTCATGGTACACAATGATTTAATAGACACAATAAATTGCAAATTCTTGGATGGACTAACCACGCCTCTTGAATTTTTATTGTACAACTAGCTTTCCGCCCGCGGCTTCGCCCGCGTGGAATTTTGTCTGTCACAGAAAAACTTTATCGCGCGCGTCCCTGTTTCAAAAACCGGGATAAAAACTATCCTATGTTCTTTTCCGGGACTCAAACTATCTCTATGCCAAATTTCATCAAAATCGGTTGGGAGGTTTAAGCGGGAAAGCGTAACAGACAGACAGACAGACAGACAGACAGACAGACAGAGTTACTTTCGCATTTATAATATTAGTTGGGATAAAACATAAATGAAGAAATTACTTTATTATAGGTTTGAAACTAGTTTTCGTTTGTGTATTTTGTTCCATTATCTTCGTCTTTAGTTATTATAAAGCATGATCTTAGGTAGTTATTCCTAATAAGGTTTTGAGGCTAAATCAGTTAATCATAAAATGATGATGATCAGACCAGTCATAAAATGATGTAAAATTTTATACGTAGTGCATGCCAAAGGATGTCCACTTCTGGAAAAAGGACTTCCCCAAGGATATCCACAGCGATCAATTCTGCACTGCCCAGATCTAAAGATAAAATTACGACCTCATGAAGGCAGCAGGGAGGCGCTGGATGCAGGCCGCTGGCAACCGACCACATTAGGGAGGCCTATGTTCAGCAGTGGACGTCCTATGACTGAATTATCATGATGACGATGAGACTATGTCGGACCTAGACCTCAGATATTGAATGAAACTCAAAACAGCTTTCATAGCTTGGTTAGGTGACTCAGTTTCTTGCGCTGCTTCTTCCTACCACGGGGCCCCTTAGTTGTCCCTAGTTCCCTTGTCCCTGTTGTTAAAGAAGTGGCAGGAAGATTTAATGAAGACTCCTGACTGACAACGCCACTCTTGTGGCGGAGTTTTGGGCTGACAGTCGCCTAACACTCTGTAGGTTTGTTCTCGACATGACAGGAAGAAGGAGAGTTAACGTAATATTGGGATGTGTAAAAGTTAATTTACAGAAAAAGGACTTTCTTAAATCATTCCCTTACTAACCAATGCACTGCTTCTCCACTATACGCGTTATTGGTTTATCGGATTCTTCAGTAATCTGCAAATTTCGTCTCTTTGTCGGCGCCTTTGTTCAGTTTTTTTGCCGCCGCGAGTCGTCCGGCTTTTATCTGCCGATCAGAATTCACACGGCCACTCGAAACGCAAGCAATTTTTATTGATGCGACTTGTAATTGTATGTTTGTTATTCGGGGGTAGATAGGTCGTATGGATAATCAATTTTTGGATAAGTATTAATAATTGGTGAATATGAGAGCGCGAAATTCGGCGCGGTTGGGCAATTTATTCGAATGTGCCCAGTGTGAGAGCACCTTTATTTAGTTTTATTTTAAAGGAAATTAAAAGTTTATCTTAATAATTAGAGGTTAATAATTAGAGTAAAAACAGAAAATTACTTATACTACTACATTTTTCATTATTTTAAGTGATAGAGTTTATTTCAAACTTTAGTTTAACATGCTAATTTTTATTTTCACAGGTTCGGCAGAGACAGCTTGTTTTCAGAAGACCTCGGGATGAGTTAGAGGTGAGTTTTTTTGGTAAATCTATTCATAATTTAGTTGGTAAACATTCTAAAATTTATGTCGAAATCTGCAGAAATACAAAATCCGAAAACGTCAGAATATAACGCATGTCGTAATTAATTAACATAAAAACCATATTAACCGAAGATAATTACAGCTTATCGCTATTTGACACATATTAATAATTTACTTCGACAACAATATACAGGATGTAAAATACAGACTGACAAACATCTACTCGTATGTTCAAACCATGATTCTAAATGAGAAGCCACTGATTTATTTTACGGGAAAATTTTCGAAAAAAAATATTCCTCTCTGCTCTTACTACGAAAAACACTATTGTCCGTGAAAATACATGATACAAAATTCGAAACGGTATGTCTTGAGATTGATTAAGTTTTTGCCTCATCTAAACAGCCTGTGTAATATAATAACTAATTCGACTATACTTTTAATTTAGAATCAACACTAATTTTAGTTGAACTAACAATTACTACCACTAATGAACTATAAAAACAGTTGATGATATAATTTATTCAGTGGTCTCGAGTCTTACCCCATACCGTTAGTTTATAGAACGGTTTATGGTGAGTAAGAACAACAAAGTTATACGATTGCCTTATTCTGATTGCTTGTTAGAATTTATAATGGTACAATTTTATTTTTCTCGTATAGCAACACACGACCTATCACACAGACCTGTCAGAAAAAGGTAATTTAAAGGTACGAAGGACCAACGAATAGTGGCCAATGTCTGCATAGGAGTAATAACATAGTTTTCTTTATGTCTTAATAAGTTATTTACGATTGTGTTGAGCCGATGGTACAGCTCGATAATTGTTTCTAAATATGTTGTAAACTCAAGAACTTTCCTGCCCCAGCGGCCATCAGCTCTTCGAGCTATGTGCCCCGCCCACTGCCACTTGATTATAACGATTCTGCGGGCTATGTCAGTCACTCTGAGAGCTGGAAGACGTAGCGTGGGCAGGCCTCCCACTAGGTGGACCGACGATCTGGTGAAGGTCGCGGGAAGTACCTGGATGCAAGCGGCGCAGGACCGGTCTTTGTGGAAATCCTTGGGGGAGGCCTTTGTCCAGCAGTGGACGTCTTTCGGCTGAAACGAACGAACGAACGAACGATGTTGTAAACACTTCATTTTATTCGCGGTATAAAAGTACTGTTGTTGTCAACGGAGGATTAAATTTTAAAAATAATGCGCGAGTGTAAAATTTTGCTCGAATCCAGACAAAAGCCGTAAAATTTGTGCATAATTGTCGTAATAATAATATTTTTACGACAGGATTATAATACAAAGCACCTTTATCGTTTTGATACTATTATCCCGAGAATGAAATAATAATACACTGTGTTTATTATGTAGAGACCGAAATGTAAGCTTATTTTTGTATTACAAATTGGTTTAAGACTGTTATTTTGTATTTAAAAAACTGTTAAGTAATTTCATAATAATTATTTAGGCACAGTGGTCAATAATATTTTTTCAATAATGATGTTCTATTATTTTGAAATCATCTCTACTTATTTAGCCTGGAATGCGAAGCATTTAATGGAAAGTACTGGGAAACCACCAATACGCGTGACAACAGTCTGATATTTCCCGTTTTTGCAACATTTTTCTTTACTACTCCGCCCCTATTTGCTGTAGGGTGCCTTCCTCCTTAAATTGGCCATCCAACACAATTTTTTTTTTAAATTGGACCGGTAGTTCCTGAGATAAGCGCGTTCAAGCAGTCAAATAACAAACTCTTCAGCTTTATGATATTTATATAGCGAGGTAAATAATACATTGGTATAAAGACTTAAAAGATTGATCTTCGACTGAAGCCTTCAAAAAGCTCTCTGAAAGCCCCAATAGTGAGGGTAAAAGAAAATAAAACGCGTATCTGAAACCTATCGAAACCATCTTCGGCCATTTACTAATTACTATACTGGCTGTGCTTTGTGGAAAGCTTTTAACAGGAGCTTTTGGAAAAAGCTTTCGGTCTGTGGCAAGTAGGGGCGGGGAAGCATTAGGGGTGCTAGTGTATTATGAGTATAGTTGCAGTGATGTGCAAAGTTACGGCATCGGCTTTAAAAGTTAGTAAATTATTAATAAATAAACACTTAAGTTAATTCCTAGAATTTCTGTAAAATAAGTATTGAAATCGGACTGGAAACAAAAAATATACAAGCGTTTAAACTTTGTATGGAAATTGCGGAGCATGACGTCACATAACACCCGCTCGTAGTAACTTAAGAGACAGCGTATTGTGTTGTTCCAACATGTTTTTTTAGTTAAATGTTATAGAAAATCACTGAATTTTTTGATAATGTCTGAAATGTGAGAAAGAAAAGCACAATTTTAACACTCTTTATGAAAATGATCATTCTTCGATATCGCTATTGTTTTAACTAATTAAAAAAATCTGAAGAAAAGTACGATGAATATTTTGCAAAAAATCCACAATAATAAATTAGCAACTTTAACAACAACAAAATAAAACTTAATTGAGTTGTACAAAAAATCAGCGCTATAATTATGATTATTAATAACACTAAAACGTAGCTAGACGGAAAGTTCGTTGACCCGTGCTAGACCAGCTAGACCCCGCGCCGCCGACCTTCGTGAGAAAAAGTCGGACGATCGAATATCGCGGTCGTGCCTTACCATTATATTGACTATATTGTCTATTGATGTCATTTCCAGATTTAAATGACTATGCGAAAGTCAGGGGTGACACTCGTTTGTGTTGATGGCAGTTTTTACCTTAATAACTTAGATTATATCTATATAGAAAGGTAGTAAGGCACTTCAAACTTACACCACTGGTACAGTAACAAAGTCAAACACCGGTGTAAGTAGAGTTTTTTTTTAATTTATTTTTGTTTTTAAATAAATAAAAACACTAGTGAAAACGTATGAAAGATGACATTGGGTTATTTTTTATTTTTGGATTATTTTTATTATTGGATTTTTTTCATTGGACTTTGGATTTTAGACTCCAAAGTCAGGTAAAAATCATTATGTCACCCTCCGTCCATCGTTTAACCAACTAACGTTTAGACTAAGACTATCCATCTAGGCAGTTTCGGATCGGATTAGAGCCACTTGATGCCTTTTGCTCTAAGTTTGGTTTGGAATTGGAAGCTTGCAACGACCTGATTTCCTGAAAAGAAATACGCTAAATATGAATGAATTGAATAAAAATTTGGTGGAGCCGTTCCAGTCGTCTTCCAGAGAACAGAGAAAGAAACATAAATTTTAATGTGAACTACAACATAAATTAGGTACCCTTATTTTGTGTCTGTTTTCGTCATAATAAATCGTAACTATGTCTTGATAGGTGCTCGCTACGATGGGATCTCGCAAAATTCAACCCCTAATAAAGGGGCTAAATGGGATCCACGTGTACGAAGTCGCGGACGGACGCATAGTTACCTATATTTCTGTAAAACAAATTGCATAGACACATCCCTAAATATATTTTAAATACAAAGGTCAGTAACTTACAATAAACAATCTTTAATAAATTCAACCAAATTAGAATGCAAAACGAGTTTCTCCAATAATATAAAGTTTACAATGCTCAAATTAGGTAGCCTTCAGATTCATAAAAACCTTATTAGTATTCTATGCACGCTATTTATTTAATTTCGTTGAAATACAAGCACACAAAATGTGATTTATACGCACACTTACAATCCGGCTGTTATCCTGCTGATAATAAATTTGCACATCCAGTTTTACAATCTAGGTTTTGTATTTCGAGAACAGCAATGGTAATAACATAAATCGATATCGAATCAGTCACGTGATGTCATGCTAATCGATATCGTCACCGTCGTGGCAGAATTAAATAACTGACAAAACCAAAGTTGCGAGATATTCACGTTTTTGTGTTTTTTTTCGTTAAAAANTCCCTCCACTATAGTGGAGGAGGCTCATAGTCCAGCAGTGGACTGTAAAGGGCTGTTGATGAAGTATACTTCATAGTTCATACTTAAGAATAGATTTAAGCCTGTGATTGGTCTTGATTAAAATTAAACCAATTGTAATACTTGAATCTATGCTTTAAAGAGAATCTAGCTTGGAACTTAATATTATATTTGAGGAATAATACGAGTATGAGCCTAAAACTGTCTGATTGTATTCTTATTCATATACCTACTTTATATTTTAAATACATTCATCAACTTCAGAACTTGTGATCCAAATAGTGATTGCTTATTATCTCTTACTAAACGAACAAAACACTGTGGTAGGTGTGGTGGTGCGGTGTGTTAAAGTGATATGTACCATTTTGTGACAAAAATGTGAGATTGGATATTATTACGTAAATTATTCTTAGTTCTTCTTAATATTGTCTTATAATATATCTTCTTAATATTGTAATATCTTACCTTTAGTTGTCTTCTTTAAATTCACACGTGTTTACAATTCTGGCAAGATGACATAACTCTAGTCCTATAGAAACACATCTCTTCCTCCCACACTCGGCCAATAAAAATTGTAAAATATAAATGGGCAATGTTGTATAAAGTAGCATCCATCCCCTAGCGTCGATAAAGTACCGATCACTTTATTGTATCTGCCTTGAATTATGCCGACTGCCGGCGCCTTTGATGTCTAAGAGTAAACGCGGAACAGACAGGCTGTCAGAGGAGTTCATGCCTAAAATTGATTTAGATTTTATGGCTGACTCAGGTCCTGCTGAGAACTGAATGTTAATTACGTTTTGCCATGATTGATACGTTTGTTGTGGAAGCAGTGAAATGGATTGTTTTGAATATAAAAGGAAACATCAAGAGTAGAGTTCACATTGAGATGTTTTATTGAAACTGTTTACATACAAAGTTCTCTTGGCACTCTTAATAGAAGCATACTAATTGGAAGTGTTTGTAATTTTTCATCAGTTGGATTCGTTAAACATTACATTGGATTCATAAACTGAGGCCCAGAGCCTTAGTACACAAAGTTAAACACCCGTTGAACACTTGTTTAAATTGGTATTTAGTATGCAAAAGTCATTTTAAACCAGTTTTCATAGCGCGTTTTACTTTTTGTAATAAGACCCTTTGAACTCTTCCCGATAACACTAACATTCATTAGTTTTTTTTTATATAGCGAATTATGGCATCTTAGGTATAAAAGTATATATACTCAGTGTTCTTTCTGTACCCACTAATCTATGACCGAACACTACTCCTATATTGGCGGTAGGCTTTCTTTGTGAATTATTGCGGGTTCAGCACACTGCCGGACTACCCGCGTCAATACCTTAATGGCGGCCATGTTTTCACCTGCGGAACTCTAAAAAGTAAAAAATAGGGCCGCCCCGTTTGGGAAATAGAAACGATTGGAGATATCTTTATCCAAAGAGATGTATGGTTTGATTTGCTGAAAGTGAACTGTGGTTTACGAAATACGAGTGAGGATAGATGAAAATTAAAAGATTGACCTGAATATACATATTTTGTAAAAGGTATTAAGAGAGAAGTGAAGAAAAATTTTGCTTTTATTTTATTTTGCGCTCGTCCTTCCAAGATACTGTCCATAGTTTTCTTTCACTGTGATTTGCTTAAGGTCATTAATTCGTCATGTAATTTGCAAGTATTTATATGAGTTTAGAACTTATGATACTAATTATTATTAATTACTACACAGTATCAGAACATTTTAAGAAGTTAAACTATTATTAGTTTAATCAGGAATCCTAAACAACTAGACCCTAACCTATAGGTTATTTATATTGGTAGGCATTAGGTATAGGAGTAGCTCCTAATTAGTACTCATGAATATTCCTTGTCAATAAATAAATTTATCTACGGTTCTTAAACACTCTTAAATCTTCGTTTACTTAAACGATATCTACCAAAATGCAAATCTTACAAATTCCGATAATATACAATAAATTGTCTATTTCTGTCCAACCAAATTAAAAATTCACACATCCCAAGATAAACGCCGGCGAAAACCAATATCAATTTACAAAATCGACTAGAAAGGGTAACCGAAACATAGCTTAAGAGCTTCTTGAAAATTTTATATGTATTTTAACTGGAAAGTCCAGTGTAACTTGGTCTCTAAGCTTTGATTGCGCCGCCCTTTTTCGTCTTGTTTCTTCTAAGTACAGGGGGGATTGGTGGGTCCAAATAAACTGGGGGTAGTACATCCCTAGTAGAAGGGGTTTAAGATTTACTACCCTGTGGCTGCAGATTTATGTCCCGTATTCAACCCCACACATGCAGAAAAGATCGCGTTTCTTTATTTTATAAATTATCTACCAAAATAGTCTGGGTCCGTTTTCAAACGTGTGGGTGATTGATTTTTTACCAACCCGTTTTGGGTTAGGGTTATTTCAATTATTGTTACGGGTGTGGTTTCATAAAATGTGGTCTTAGAATGTTTGTATTAAAAAATGGAGGAATTTTAATTTATTCCCAATAGATTTTTTATTAGGAAAATTTAGAACTCTACATCTCATAAACTTCGAATTTTGCTAATAAATACTAAGATACAAAAGTTAGGTAAAACAAAAAAAATAGGATTATAAGACCACGAAAGTCAAAACACTTCTTTTGACTTTACATTTTTAATTCACCTTTAATTCCAAAATACTTTTACTTTTTTATAAGAAACGGTCAGTCACTTTCTATTAAAATATTAATGCATGAAACAAAAACAGTTAAATGCTATAATTTTAACGTGAACACTGTTTATAATTTTAACGTGTACTCAAATGCTTTAAAGACAAAAAGTACGCCAAATTGGAAATAACAATGCACATGAAACTTTTCGATACTCAATTCAATTTATTTTTCAAATCAAATTCAAAGTAACGACAAATTGGTAATAGTAAAAATTCATCTATCTAAAAACATTCTGATATTCAATTTCATTTCAATTCAAATTCAATGATGCACATTTTTTTATCCACAACGAGGAAGCTCTTGCCTGTATCTCACCTGATGGTAAGTGATGATCAGGCCGAAGGTGGAAGCGAGCTTCACCCGGAATCCTCAACCACAGAGGAGGATAAATGCCATCTCCTTTAAAACCCTTGTAATGTCCGTCCCTAAATAAAGTTCTCAATCTAAAAGTCCCTAATTAAAACCTATGCCCTCTAGTACAGTGGCGTGCACTAAATACGGGATATCGGACTCATTACGGGCATGTTCCGCGTATCTGGTTAATTTTCCACCAAGTGTAATTACCGTGCTCGCTTTGTTTTTGCTACTACTTTATTTGCATAGTTAGGTGGAATGGATCTGGTTCGATTGGACAGAGAAATCTGTGGAGTTGTCAGTTTTTAATTCTGTTGTATTATAAGTACCTTTTCTTTATTGAAAATAACAAAGATTAAAAATGGTGATATTTGACATATTTTATTAGGGTATAAATCATAATTGAAGTGATATTACCTATTTAATTAACACAACATTTATTAAGATTAATAAAACATTAAAATAATTAGATGTCACACAATAGTATGTTACACAATAATCAACAAAGTAGGTAATTCACAGTATTCATTAACTACATAATATTATTCCCTTCGGGTTATGAGATTGTGATCTACCAATACCAACCTTTCAATATAAATTATTTATGTGTTTTACTATTTCTTGTGTCCGTATTTACAAAAGTATTTAAGTATGTTTATTAATACTAGTTTCCTGGCACCAATACTACACGCTTTGCTTAGTTTGAAACTAGTTGTCGCAATGCCGAAATATTTATTTATTTCAAATTTCCTCCACATATTTTCATGTTATAATTTCCCACCTGATGCCAAATTTTTATCTCTACCTACTTGATTACAATTCATAACTAATTTCTTACCCACTCCACCCCACTCGTGTTCCGATCTAAAACCCCAGAATAAGCTAATAGAGACATTGTTCCTGCGCTCGTTAACCGCATCAGATGCGCGCGCCGGGGGGCCGCATCGCGGCTGCGATCTGCGCCTTAATAGACGGACTGCAACAATGAGGGATACCACTTCTGACTGGGACTTCTTTGGGTTCTTTCTTTGGTTTCTGGGATTTGTGAAATTTCTTGTAGACTATCTCTGTGAGTATAACCGCATCCGATAATATGCGCGCGCCGGGGAGCAAGATCGCCTTAATAGACGTGCTGCAACAATGAGGGATACCACTTCTTCGGGTTCTGTCCTTGGTTAGATCTGCTACTGAACAATGAGGTATAAGACTTTTTACTAGGACCTTTTTTGTTTTTTTTCCGTGGTCATAGGATAAATGTTTCAGACTTCAAATATTTGCTGTAGTTTATTTACATCTATAAATATAACCACATCAGATGAGCGCGCCGGGGGGGCCGCATCGCGGCTGCGATCTGCGCCTTAATAGACATACTGCAACAATGAGGGATACCACTTCTGACTGGGACTTCTTTGGCTTCTTTCTTTGATTTTTGGGACTTGCAATAGAACTTCTTAAATTGTACAAACCACTAAGCGCTTGCGGGTACGTGGCCTTCACTCCATAACCTTGCTGCCCCATCAGCCGCCGGTTCTGCGTACTATGTGCTTTGCACATTCAATTGCTACTTCAGCATCCTTCGGGTTATGTCAGCGACAGTTCGCTTACGGGTCTATCGCCCTTAAAACTTATTGTAATACATAATTAGATATACGACTTTTGACTTCTTTTAGTTCTTCTAAATTAATGTGCATAGCCTATATCTGTGAGTATAACCGCATCATATGCGCGCGCCGAAGGTCCGCAACGCGGCTGCAGTCTGCGCCTTAATAGACGTACTGCAACAATGAGGGATACCACTTCTGACTTCATTGGGCTGTGTCTTTAGTCTCTGGGATATGTTACAGACTTCGAAAATAGTTCTTTGGATTCTTTCCTCAGTTTCTAGGATCTGCAGACTTCTAAAATACGTACATTTAACGGGGGTCCAATCTGCGCCTTAATTGCAACAATGAGGGATACCACTTCTGACTTCTTTGGGTTCTGGCTATCACAGAACAAAATTGACCTTCGCTGGTTAGGTTTTTATTGACGGTCAAGCTGTAATGCCTGACTACACAGGAGTTGCAACTCAAGGTGGATATAGTCCATATTTTTTCCAAAGTGATATTATTTTTATTAAAAACATCAAATAACTAAATGTTTAATATATTCAACCGTATGGTTCGCGTACTGCATTGGACTCGTGCGCCGCGGGGGTTCCGCAGCGTATCTAGATCTAGGAGCTAGGAACATTAGGATTGTTACTAGCTATAATAATTGGCTAGTAATAGTAATGTTCAGACTTTGATAGAACTACTGAGTTTTGTACTAGTGAAAGTTCCGCGAGGGTATGCTTATCACAAAATGCTCTATTTTAGATTGGAGGTAAAACGTATAAAAACCAATCATGGATCTATCCGATGAGATCACAATAGTTATTTTCTCAACAGAAAACATGTTTTTTTAATTCAAGGAACGAGGAAATGACGTATAAAGCTATGTAAAATTACAATAAAAATGCAATTTAGACTATTAGTTTGACATAGAATCTCCACAGGTTTAGAAATAGCTACCTATTCTAACTGTTAAGATAACAGCCTTTTAATGCAGGGTATGATATATGATGCATCCTTTCAGCTAAAGTAAACTGGGGAGGTAAAAGCTAAGTTTTCAGTAAAATACAACCAAAAAAATTAAATCTTATTCTCAAACAGGACAAAAAGCTTTAAATATACGATTCATAGAGCTATGTCATAATATATGACAAGTTTAAGACAGTCCTTTGAAAGATCTCTCAACCAACATTGTCATATCAAGAAACATTGTCCGTGTGTCCATTTCTATTTCGGTCCCGTTTTAAAACGGGACACTTGTTGCTGTCACGGTGTTACGTGACAATAACAATATTCGCTCCTGTTTTGAGGACTGTGACACGGTATGTCACTTTGCTGTATGGAATTACCAACTTCTACCGCGTAACGACTTTTACCGATAGGGGCCGTCCATATATTACGTCATTCTAAATTAGGGGGGGGGGTTGGTCTTCGGATGACGGTAAATGATAGATAGGGGGGGGGGGGGGGGGGTCTAAAATCTGAAAAAATCGATGACGTAATTTATGGACGGCCCCATAGCACGGGTATACCTATGTCTTTCAGTCGGTCAAAATTTAACAAAACAATAAAAACGTCTAAAAAAAGTGCACTAAAAGCAGAAAAAATTAGGCCAAATATGGAATCGTTGCCAGCCTACCAAGACCTACAGACGAATTGAGAACTTCCTTGTCCATGGTGAAAACGCACTTTTTTATTTACTAACCATTAAGGCAGAGTTCTAACTTTAACGGTAACTCTAACGAAAACCGTTGTTTTTTGTATGAAGTTTGACGGATTTTTGACGTTTCTTAAAGTAAGAGGATGCAACCCAGCCTAAGTAACTTCTTACATACCTACATAACTAAAAAAACTGTTACCAAACATAGTCCAATTCAGTATGCGCACTACACATCAACAGCAAGACGATATTAAGTTATCTTGCCTACTTAAAAGATTAATGGTGTGAAAATCTCCAATAAAAATGCCTAATTTTAAAGTCAACTCCCTAAATCCGTAATCCGTTGCTACATTGTATACATTTTCCCACGGCTACGTTTACATACAGATCTGCATTTACATTGATGTAAATATACAGTAATATAAATGCAGAGAGACTCATAACACTGGATTGCAACTTTCGTTTGGTGTGAGTGTGGCTTTATAATGTAGCGAAGATTTTTTTTTTAAATCTTTTCCTTTTGCTATGTATCTTTTTTATTGTTAAAAGGCACGATTTCTACATTCTACATAAGATGATATTTAGATTTTTTTGTTAATCAAAGAGAACAATTTAATTGTGTACCTTCATAAGTACGAGTTTACACTCGTATATGCCTTCCTTGTTTCACAAAATCATTAATTTGCCTTTTTTGTTCATCGCTTTTAGTAAAATTACAGATATTTCAAAATTGATACACATTAACGAAAACTGTATCAATTATCACCCATAATGTAGAGGGCTGGGTTGCACCATCTTAATTTAACTTTGACAAACGTCAAAAATCTGTCAAACTCCATACAAAAAACACCGGTTATCGTTAAAGTTACGGTCAAAGTTAGGTGGTGCAACTCAGCCTTAGTAACAGTTATCTGGTCTACTACTATGTTTCTACATTACTTACTATACATGCAACTATTTCCCACAAAACCCCAACTTAAACCCAGCATTTGCATACTACATCCGACAAAATTCACTCCAACTTAAAGTAAAGCTGTATTCATAATACCACACGGCTGAAAAGGCAAATCCGAAATATCTAGGCTAAGAAGTAGGACGCAAATATTACTATCGGAGCATTGAGATGAATATTTTCGCAGTTTTCTGCTTGATTTTATGTAAGTAGGGATTTTCTATATTCGTAGAGGTAAAGAAGTAGGTTTAGTTTTGTGAAATACAAGTTTTAAATTGTTTTTAGCTAATAGCTAAAATTGTTAGTACTTTGTAACTTCATCATCAGGATTTCAGCCATAGGACTGAACAAGAACATCCCCCAACTTGGTCTGTCAATATTACTAACATGACACTGTTGTAGGAACTATGAATTTAAATAAATTATTGTGAGCCTTAATAAAAAAAAGTTTCCATACTAAATGACAATTTAAACAAGTGTTCAATAAACGTTTAACGTGATAAGTTGATAAGTCCCTGGAGGTTACATGTAGGAATTTAGATACGAGTATTTGAAATAAATCTTTTATCATTTTTGAAACGTTATTGGTTGTCTTACGTGTATGAATATGAAAAATTTTACATTGACATTTTGTTAATTAATTATCAATACATATTTAGAAACAAAACCGCGTAATTGCGTAATGTTCAAAAATTCTATAATTATTCGTAATTAAGTTAACCAAAAGAAAAAACATCCACGTGTTATTCATAAAACTCGTAAAATTTGACGCTCAGCATGCGCCGTAGCATAAATACTAAATCTTAAATCTTATAAAGCTTGTGTCACACCGATAAATTACTCAATTAGGTATATAATTACGTTAAAAAACCACTTTTATATCCGAAACTCGATTGAAATATAACTTGAGCCATTAAAAAAGAAATGCGGGGTCCTAATTGAGCCACAATGACAGGGGAAGGATAAAACACTCGGATGTACGCAAATAGAATGAATAACAAACAGATGTTGTGATTGTAAAAGTTTCGGGTAACGGGTTAGTGCTGGGGACACACGAGGTGACAAGTTTTGAAAAAGGAATTCAGAGTTTTTTTTCTCTCAGTCTGCTTATCACTTACGAGCACATTGCAGTTACGGTATTCGTTGCGGCATTTGCTATGAGGACAAACATACAAAATAATAGTAGAAGTACGAGTAATATAGTTTGGCTCCATTTAATAGCATAATATAGTTTTTCCTTGAATATATTTTTTTTAAACTTAGCAGTACCTACACAGAAAATCGAATACCTAGCTTCATATTAATAATGTAGAGTACCTACAAGTGTCATTTTCCTAACAATGTTTTCCTGTACTTCTTATTCTTATCTAAAAGAGAAAAATACAACATGTATGTAAATGCATTTTAGTTTTGTCAATTTCACGTAATATAAAGAAAAAGAAAGTGTATAATATTTTGTGCGTGTGTACCAACCCTTAACCCTACAATGCCAAAGTATATTTTTTCGTTAATTGTCACCCACTATTTATTGTTTCAGAAATCGTTTCAGGTTACCGCTCTAATTTAACCCCAAAAACTTCAGTCACCAGTAGGAAACAGTTAAAAATAACCCCACACTTCCACCGATTTGTTAATTGTTGGGGCACTTTTTTGGCAGAGTTTTTTAAACTTTATGAATTTAAATGGCCCCCAAAGATTTAGGGTTGACGCTAATTTGAATTTTATGAGGTTTATTTTTGACTCCTCAAAGGGTGAAGTTCCCTTGGGGGTTACCTATTTAAAATAATGCCACCGATCTTTGTTGTTTTTTATTGATATTATTTTAGATTGAGACAGAAGTTTAGTTTAAAGTTTTTTTTT
The DNA here is from genome assembly GCF_004193835.3 of Ostrinia furnacalis. Taxonomy (NCBI): domain Eukaryota; kingdom Metazoa; phylum Arthropoda; class Insecta; order Lepidoptera; family Crambidae; genus Ostrinia; species Ostrinia furnacalis. The sequence goes on from NW_021130551.1 coordinate 482,815, forward strand.
TCCTTAACATTTTGTTTATATTTCTTTCGTATGTGGATATAGGACATTTAATTTTGAGTCATGTTAACTTTATACTTTATTGAATTGTTTCATACTATTGTTGCAACTTAACATCGTATCTCTGTCTCTAAAAACAATGTGATCTTTTAAATCTTTAAAACTCATTAGTAATCATGTTGTTATGAGGCGTGATTAATAAAATAAACGTATTATCTTTCAGACCATGCTTTGGCATAAATAAGACTATAATTACACCGAAAAAGTAGGTATATTAAAATTGTTCTTCATCCATATGTTTACTAAGCTAGAACCCAACCCAACCCTAAAATACTAACCGTATAATATACAATACGTGCCGTATAATCCCGGGATCGTGTACACGGGAATGCGCGAAGTTTGATTAGATTGGCGCCGTAAGCCACGGGAATAACCGGGATCAGGGCTGGCTAACGAAGATTGGGATCTGATATCGTTACGATGATCTAATCGTTGAGAAAGTTTGAGAAAACTATCTGAGAATGTTAAAAAACTAGTCTTTGCCCGCGGCTTTACTCGTGTAAAACTTGCGTTCCCGTTTCAACCCTTTAAGGGGTGAATTTTGAAAACCAATAAAACCCTTTGAGGGGTGTTGATAGATCAGCCAATAAACTCAATAACTGTTGACTTTAATCTGATAACTGAATTCTTTAAAAGCCCTTTTAAGGGCACTTAAGTATACTCGGACATGTAACAAAAATAGCTTGCACTACCACCATAATATCGGTTGGTGCTGAGAAGTTGCTAAAAACTCAAATACTAAGTACTTTGTTCGTTTGTTTACCATGTTTACAATACTTATTTTTACTAATACGAGTAAAAAGTTAACCCCTCGTAATAAGCTAATGTTTGTATTACGAGTATGTTCACCACAATAATCCAGCAGCGGTGGAGATATTTCATACTTCCTACTTACTATTCATAGTTTTTTAATAGCCCTCTAGAATGAAGGCGGGACTAATGACGAGAAAATTGAACATTTTTCAACGGAAACAAAAAATAAAACCACCAATAACTCGTCCCGAGCCCGCCTTTTCTTGATATTTTCGGCTGCAGAAAACCGATAAAACTATAAAATTACGTACTGTCTTGTAGTTTCCGAGGTAGCGAAATAAACAACCTCTTTTTATATGAATTATTTTATTATGAAGTACAATAAAATCTTTGTCTATTTGTAGTTCGATAGAGCAGTCTTGATACTTGACATTCCAAAGTTTTGCTCTAAATGTGTAGTAGTATTGTTCAAAATGTATTTTATAGCTACAGTAAAGTAATAAGTAATAAAGTCTTTATTGTGTATGAATAAGTGTTAAGAATAAAAAACCTAAATTATACATTAGCATAATACATAATTATGTCTGGAGTCGCTGTTATTTTAAGAGTCTAAGAAAAATATATAAATGACTGAATACATCGTCAGTTGCAGGTTCACTTGGGGTAACTGACAAAATACGGTTTTTGAGTTAAATATACAGTTTTTCTTAGTTTTTTCTGCTCTTTCGAATGGTATACGTAAAAAAATTCTAGCTTTAAAAAAATTACAATTACACGGACATTTTCAGGTGTGAACTTTTCAGATTTCCTTCACAATTTTGGTGTAACTGACATTGTAATAATTTTACCAGGTTGAATTGGTGTATCTGTAATAATGTAAAAAAATTGCTACAAAACTTTGCAATTACACTGATTTGCTAAGGTTTATAACATGAAATACTGGCTGAATAGTGGCTCCTACTAGGTGGACCGACGATCTGGTAAAGGTCGCGGGAAGAGCCTGGATGCGGGCAGCGCAGGACCGTTCATTGTGGAAAACCTTGGGGGAGGCCTTTGTCCAACAGTGGACGTCATTTGGCTGAAACGAACGAATAACATGAAATAAAATAGGAATTTAGAAAGTTTTAAGACATATTACATTATTATTATACCAGCAGTATCAGTTAAAGAAGTTAAAGTTAGCTCAACAAAAAAAAATATTGCAATTGAGCAAACTATCCAGCCAACTAGGCGTCACTGCGCGTTGCTAACATTAACCTGTTGTTACTCTGTTACTTTTACTGTTGTAGTACTCATGACCTTAATTCAACATTGCTATAAAGAGGTGGGAAATTAAATCCATTTTGTTTTCAGTTTAAGTTGCCCCGTAGAGCTAAATACGGTATTGGTAAGTCAAAGCTTAAAAAAATATTCAAATTAATTAGTTTCACAGTAATACTTTAGTAATTTCAATATTTCTGTCTTAAAAAAATTAAACACACATATTTTCTTGGATTTTCGTGGCTTTTTAAAAAAAATTAATGAATAAAATAAAAGTTACTTCTAATAAAATTTAAAAAAAAATAAAGAGAACGACAAAATGTTATTTTTTTTCATTAATTCTCTTATTTTTTAATACTTTTACATAAATTATACAGCAACTAAGTAACCAAATCCCAGAAAATCATCAAATTGTTTTAACTTTGGGCAGTACTTACACCAATTTGACCTTTGTTTGTTCCAAAAGTTTGGTCTAAAATTAGTGTAACTGTCAAAAGTACAAAAATACATTGGTGTAACTGCAATTTATTTCCTTAACTAAGACATATTAGATAATTCTTTTTATTTAATTAGATTAACCGCGTAGAATTCTAAGCATTTCTGTAAAAACAGATCCAAAAAAGGTTAAATAGGAAAAAAGTTACGTCCGATTTAAGACGAAAAAAAACTTTAAACGGCTCTACTGAAAAACTGTATTTTGTCAGTTACCCCAAGTGAACCTGCAACTGACGACATGTACCAAAACTTTACTGTCCAAAATTTATATTTCAGGTGAGATACGGGTCAAGGTATCTCTAACATTATTTGTTAAAAAAATATTAATATCTTTTTACTAGTTAGTATCAAATCTTCCTCGTCGCCGTACATGAAAAATATGAGTTACGGCCGCGGTCTGCTCGGGAGCGACATATAAAATTATACCCAGTCTCTAAACTATTTATAATATTATAATAATTTTCTGCTCCAATTATTTCAACGGTGACACGTTTTATTGGTATATATACGATTGTTGTGCTTAACCCTGGTATAAATTATATTTTCCTTTTTATAATTCGCCTCCGTGATAGTATTATAAACAAAATTTTCTTGTCTCGGATGCATCGTAAATAATATAATTTTGTCATACACATTTGACAAGAACATGTATGTTTACATAACATCCGTAGTTAGTGGCTTCATTCTACTGTTGATTTAGGATTTAACGTTTTAAATGTTAGTTATTTTGGGGGTTACATTGAAGAAGAGGAAATTTAAGATCATTGTCTGAAATAAAAATAATTTGGTTATAATTGACAGAACAACTCTTTGGGATGTTTAAATAATCCAGTAAATTAATATTGACAATTAAGTTAAAATTAATATGAATAAGTGAAATTAGTCAGCCGAAAGATAGTGACGAAGGATACGTACCTACGAGTACTTAGATGTTTGCTACTCCTTCAGGCAAAAAGTATTGGATGGATTTGTATGAAACTTTACTTTAGAATAGCAAATAGCCTACTTATTATCTCAACTAAGCCGTAAGCTTAAGCTTAGTGTGACTAAAACACTTTTTTCTAAGTCGTCGGAGATTGTCGGTGTAATATTACGGATCATGCTTAAACATAACATGCTAGAACATGTTACAGAAGCCACAAAAACATCTTTTGGCGTGCTAATCAAACTTGTTCGCGTCTAGCTTACGTATTGTGTCGTTAAGAGCGATTGCTTTGGTTAGGACTGGGGTGTACCGAGAGCAAACGAAAAAAAATTTGCCAAATTTTTGACATGCTCTTACGGTGATTCTCTCAAAGTCAATGTTGCTTTTGTTGTCTAGTGAATACATCAAAAGTCTGAAAGTCTCTGCATTAGATACTTAAGAGAGAGAAGGAGTTGAATCAATTTTGTGTATTTACAAAGTTTTATCAAAACTGTGCTGGTTCTAATTTATTTCATACTTTGGAGGATAATAATATCTTTTTTTCCAAAAAAATGAAGACAATGAAAGGCAATGGAGGTTTGACCTACGCTTGCTAGACGGGGAGGCTTGATGTAGTGTGTCAAATAAATAAATCACGAGTTCAGTGTGTCCTTAGCTTAAAAGAGTAGTCTGCAGAATTAGCGCCCTCCCTGATAATGCGGTGTAAGCCAGGAATTATTACGACGGCTCATTGTCGCGTTTTTACGAGGGTCACTATACTTTTGTATTAATAATTCACAATATTGCCGTGGACCTGTCTGGTTGAGATTAAATATCGTTGAGATCAAAAAAGAAGATTATTCTTTATCCCAATGGGGTTCAATATAATATTGCAACTCTGTTAAGTGATTCATCATCATCATCATTTCAGCGATAGGACTTTAACTGCTGAACATTATGCCCAATGATTTCCACATTGGCCGGTTGGTAGCGATTTAGTTCTGTGATTGCACTACCAGGGTACCAGACACCACCTTAAGATATCGCTTGTTTCATCTCTAAAGCATTCATCATCATCATCATCATCTCAGCCATAAGACGTCCACTGCTGAACATAGGCCTCCCCCAAATGCTTTCCCTGGTTCCCGGTTGGTAGCGGCCTGCGTTCAGCACCTTCCTGCTACCTTTATGATGTCGTCGGTCCACCTTGTGAAAGCATTTTAATGATGATAAAATAAAATATTATCTATTAAAGCTATTAAAATAGAAACTAAAAATCCAAAACGGAAAAATAACTAACAATGTAAACAAAATCTTACTCAAAAGATTTTTTAGACTTACAAAACTTCATGAATTACCAATATTCATTTCCAATCCCAAAAACAGCACTTAAAACCCAATACAGAGGGATTGTTTTCGAAAACACTCGAACAAAGTTACAAAACCCTTTGAAACGCCCTTGATGTGAAGGGAAAACCAATATCTGGGGGTAATGCGTTGTGCCGACAAGTTTATTGAGGTTACCCGCGCTGCTGAAAGGGGGAATGATGTACATGCAATATGAATTAAATTGAGTAGTTTATAACACGTGATAATTATGTCCACAAAGCGCTTGGTGTGCTTTAAGCTCTCAAAATGCCATTAGGTTCCTATTAGATTTTGTATAGCAAAAAGGCTCTTATGATGTTCCTTGTTTGATCACTCTTACCTATCGACTTTTCATATATTTCAAAAGGGTAACACACATCTACACGTCTTGATCATTGGGTCGACATTAAACCCATAGGTCGTCCACTGCTGGACATAGGTCTCCCCCAATGATTTTCGTATTGACCGGTTGGTAGCGGCCTGCATCCAGCGCCTTTCTGCTTGCTTTATGAGGTCGTCGGACTTGTCAGCCACCACTAGACATCCTACACTGCACTCTCCGGTATTTTTAATTGGGTAAATCCTGATCCAAAAAATTGATATCCATTTCAATTATAAACTTTAATACAATACAATCTTGCGTTACATTGCAACAACGGTACCTACCAAAAATGTCAGCTACGTCTTCCCACACCACAGCACAGCTTTACTCAACTCAAAGAACGGGGAGGCNCGATTGTTGTGCTTAACCCTGGTATAAATTATATTTTCCTTTTTATAATTCGCCTCCGTGATAGTATTATAAACAAAATTTTCTTGTCTCGGGTGCATCGTAAATAATATAATTTTGTCATACACATTTGACAAGAACATGTATGTTTACATAACATCCGTGGTTAGTGGCTTCATTCAACTGTTGATTTAGGATTTAACGTTTTAAATGTTAGTTATTTTGGGGGTAGCATTGAAGAAGAGGAAATTTAAGATCATTGTCTAAAATACAAACAATTTGATTTATAATTGACAGAAGGGACTCTTTGAGATGTTTAAATAAACCAGTCGAATAATAGTAATCCAAAATAAAATGAAGAATTAATATGAAATATGAAACCAGTCAGTCGAATGATATTGATGAAGGATAGATAGATGTTTGAAATTCCTGCAGGCAAAAAGTGTTAGATTAATTTTGATAAAACTTAACAATGTTACAGCTTATACTTCAGAATAGCAAATAGGCTACTAATTAATCTTAACTAAGCCGCAAGTACAAGCTTAGTGTGACATAAAACACTTTTTTCTAAGCCGTCGGAGATTGTCGCTGTAATATTACGGATCATGCTTAAACATAACATACTAGAACATGTTACAGAAGCCACAAAAACATCTTTTGGCGTGCTAATCAAACTTGTTCGCGTCTAGCTTATGTATTGTGTCGTTAAGAGCGATTGCTTTGGTTAGGACTGGGGTATACCGAGAGCAAACAAAAAAAATTGTCAAATTTTGACAATATGCTCTTACGGTGATTCTCTCAAAGTCAATGTTGCTTTTGTTGTCTAGTGAATACATCAAAAAGTGTGAAAGTCTCTGCATTAGATAGTTAAGAGAGAGAACGAGTTGAATCAATTTTGTGTATTTGTTACGGTTAATGTGATAAATTGAAAATTATGAATAATAACCGGTTATTATGAATAATTACCGACAGTCGCGGTAAAAGTGATAAATTAATAACATTTAACAGTGATTATTTAATCATTCAACCTTAGTACTAACAAATATCATAAAAGAGAACAACATCTTGTGTACGTGCTCTTGTACAGCCAAAAATTTTGAACGTTTTGATATCATATATTAATATAATTTGGCATAATGACTTTGGAATGTTTCTTGCATAATATTACTTTTCCATGATGCTCATAACATAATGTTTTGATTTAAAGTGAAAAATAGGTTAAGGTGCGGCGGGGGTGGCCCTTGGGCCACCCCTAAGCCGCCTATTTAGTTTTATACACACATAAATGATCTCATATTAATCACATTTACCAAATCATGCGGTAATTATTCATAATAACCGGCGATTATTCATAATTTTCACATTTATCACTTTGACCGTAACATATTTACAAAGTTTTATCAAAACTGTGCTGGTTCTAATTTATTTCATAGTTTGGGGGATAATAATATCTTTTTTTCCAAAAAAATGAAGGCAATGAAAGGCAATGGAGGTTTGACCTACGCTTGCTAGACGGGGAGGCTTGATGTAGTGTGACAAATAAATAAATCACGAGCTCAGTGTGTCCTCAGCCTATAAGAGAAGTCTGCAGAATTAGCGCCCTCCCTGATAATGCGGTGTAATCCAGGAGTTATTACGACGGCTCATTGTCGCGTTTTTACGAGGGTCACTATACTTTTGTATTAACAATTCACAATATTACCGTGGACCTGTCTGGTTGAGATCAAATATCGTTGGGATCAAAAAAAAAGATTATTCTTTATCCCAATGGGGTTCAAAATAATATTGCAACTCTGTTAAGTGATTCATCATCATCATCATCATTTCAGCGATAGGACTTTAACTGCTGAACATTATGCCCAATGATTTCCACATTGGCCGATTGGTAGCGATTTGGTTCTGTGATTACACCACCAGGGTACCAGATACCACCTTGTATAACCTAAAGATATCGCTTGATTAATCTTTAAACCATTATGAAGTAAAATTTTACCTATTAAATCTATTAAAATAAAAACTAAAAATCCAAAACGGAAAAATTACTAACAAAGTAAGCAAAATCTTACTCAAAAGATTATTCAGACTTACAAAACTTCATGAATTACCAATAACATTTCCAATCCCAAATACAGCACTTAAAACCCAATACAGAGGGATTGTTTTCGAAAACACTCAAACAAAGTTACAAAACCCTTTGAAACGCCCTTGATGTGAAGGGAAAACCAATATCTGGGGGTAATGCGTTGTGCCGACAAGTTTATTGAGGTTACCCGCGTTGCTGAAAGGGGGAATGATGTACATGGAATATTAGTTATGGACTTGATAATTATGTCCACAAAGCGCTTGTGTGCTTCAGGCTCTCAAAATGCTATTAGGTTTTGTATAGCAATAAGACTCTTGACATTCCTTGTTTGATCACTCTTATCGATTTTTCATATAATATTTCAAAAGGGCAAAAAACATAAATACACCTGATCCCAATGATCATCATCATCATCATAATTTTAATAGATGGTCCACACCTGAACATAGGCCTCCCCAATGATATCCTTTTGAACGGTTGGTAGCGCCCTGCGTCCAGCGCCTTTCCTACATGTGGGTAGATAACTTATGCTGCACTCTCTGGTACGGATCATTGGGTAAATACTAATAATCCTTATCCAGGAAATTGATAATAAATTACATAATAAAATATTCATTTCGATTATAAACTATTTTACAGTCTTGCGTTACATTGCAACAACGGTACCAAAAATATCAGCTACGTCTTCCTACACCACAACACTGCTTTACTCAACTCAAAGAAAGGGGAGGCTGTCATAATCCCCAATATACCCGGCTCTCGATCATAACAGACCCGACCACAAAGGTGGTGTAATAACGCCCGCTAATCCCCTATTGTGGCGCCATCTCTTGACAGATTGCCCGCAACTTGAATGGAGATTACGCCGCCTGCCGCCAGGGGCGCTTTGTTCGGTATTATGGGAAAAGTCTATTGTGTACGCATTCCCGGATAATTTGTTTTTCCTGGTTTATTAGTTTTGAAGTGGGGATTTTGAAATTGTTGAATTTTGGACTTTATTTTTAGACTGATAATCATTTTAAATTAATCTTCCTGAAAGTTTTTAATTTCCATGTTGTTACAATAATAATAATGAACGTAAAACACAAGAATCCATTTTATGTATCATCTTATTTACTAATATACAATAATAAAAATGGCTTTTGTAGTGCATGAAAGACTTAAATCGTAATAATAATACGAGATAATTATTATAATTCGGGAGGTTCCTGGATGCGAGCGGCGCAGGACCGGTGTTTGTGGAAATCCTTGGGCGAGGTCTTTGTCCAGCAGTATACGTCTTTCGGTTGAAATGAACGAATTATAATTCAATATCCAACAATTCCTTGCCTTACGATGATATTATTATTTCCCTTTAAATGCCGATGCCATTTTGTTTTAACACTAAAACGCCACATAAAAAACAATAGTCGTCTGACGAGCCATCAATAACCCCCGCCTGCGAATTAGGCCCGCCTGACGAATTAGGCCCGGCAAGCGACGGCAATTACGACCCGATCCATCATCCGCGACGCGTTACACTCGATAATTTACGGGTTAAACATTTAATTTGGGACGGATTAAAATGGGGGTAGGTGCGATATTATGTTGTACGTAAGTGCTCGCTGAAAAATAAAAACCTTGAAAAGTTTGATCTAAGTCTGTCTAATTTAATTCTAGATCAGTAGTAGAGAAAGCACCGGAGAAAGAAAAAAGATTTATCGAAGAAGTGTGAGTTAATAATACAATAATTATAAACATTGTACAAAGTTTCTGTCTGTCACTAAGCCCATCACCAAGCTCAATCAGTATGTTTACTTAAATACTTTCCTTGTGTCACAATTCATTGTATAGCATCAGTATGGCATCTATTGCCAGGTTTAATTCGTTCCCGAATGAAAATCAGTTTCATTTCCACACAATAACGTGCTGTAAATTGTTTACATGTACTGTAGACATATCTCACACCTTTATTAAATGCGTCACAAACAACAAATTCAATAAAAATCCTAATTTTCGCCTCACCGTGGCATGGGTGCTAATTTTACATCCGAAATTGGCCATTTTAAGGGAAAATATGGACCATTTCACGGTACAGTTGCGACCCGATTAAGAAACGTCGTGTTATGCTTTATTAAATGAAGTTTACGCAAATGACTGTACTTTCTTAAGGATCTGATGTGGAATGTCACAGATTTTTAATTTGAAAAAGTCTTTGGTAATGTTGTTATGTTTTGCACAAGCGAATTAAAAGAACTAAATACCTAATTCTGTACCATAGAGTAAAGTTGGCAGTAGTGTCAGTGTATTCATAGAAACTGCACAGTAAATGTACGTGGAAATTCGCGGCAGATGGCTATATAAGAAAATATTAACTAGCCTAATCTGTACTAGTCTAATACTTCTATTACTAATATTATAAATGCGAAAGTAACTCTGTCTGTCTGTCTGTCTCACTTTCACGCTTAAACCACTGAACTAATTTTGATCAAATTTGGTATACAGATAGACTGAGTCTCGAGAAAGGACATAGGATAGTTTTTATCCCGGTTTTTGAAACAGGGACGCGCGCGATAAAGTTTTTCTGAGACAGACAAAATTCCACGCGGGTAAAGCTGTGGGCGGAAAGCTAGTACCTAATAAAGCCTAAATAGTACCAATTAGGTACAATACAGATTTGAGCAACATAATATAGCAACTAACCGCGGATATTACCTATATTAAATTAATCTTACTTATCCACCTATTTAAAGCTCAACTCCAAACACAAAAACCATTCAAGTCAACCTTAATCTCCACTATTTTCTAATCGCTGAAACGCTTACATAACAATAAATACGGCTCAAAAATACTGTGAGATAGTGTTATTATGTGGTAGCCATTAAAATAAATTAGGATGAGGTATGCGACGATACACAAACAGCGCGTGGCAAGATGGACGCGCGACGCTGGAACGTAGCGACTGCCGTTTTGTGTCGCGGGCAATAAGATGGATCACTAGAATGCAACTGTTATCACCCGGGTTAAGGGGAGGTTGGGGAGAACAGGTGTTATGAAAGAGAAAGTATTTTTCAGAATAGATGTGGTTCAGGCTCAATAAGGTAGGTATATCAGAGACCTATTTCAGCTAGAACTGTTATGACTCGAGTTATAGAGAGATTATTAAGAAACAGGCGTTGTGAAGGTTTTATTTAATCCAAAAGTGATATGGACCCTGGATCTGATTATAATGTAAGTACCATACCTATACGTGCACTCGAATGGACTCGAATGACACTGTGCCACAAACTTAAGCTCCACAAAATGGGTCTAAAACTTAAGAAAAGGAAAAGGAAGCAAAATTGGTTATGAAATAAGAATAATTCAGACTGAAGGATACGCTTCACTTTAATTTCTCAACTAATAGTTTCAATCGCTAAGAACTTCTCCTTAACCAAAATCGGCATGTCACATTACAGAAGAATTATTACATTTGGAGCATAGAAAAAAATTCCGAGCATTTGTCTGACGTCAACAATACTCTAAAATATATTGTGTCTTACAATCTATTAATTATTTCTACACAACAATTAATTATCACTTATTTATCACACCGCGTATGTTTTATAGGGGTTGACATTGAGCGGTATTTTTAGAGTATTTAAATAAAAATGTCTTCAACGCATTGCAGCAATAAAAGTCATAATTTTGCAATGAAACATATTTATAGACTTTATATCGTCAGTCTGCTGTATATTTGTATGACTGTTCGAGTGATGTCGGGTCTTTCTTAATTTTCTTTCCTCTAACTTTTAAACCTGAAGAATGTCGTAATGTTAAAGTACTGAAATATAACTTACTATTGTTATAGAAAGAAATTAATTTCATTCCATGTTACTCACAATTACTTAATTATCATTAATAGGCTAGTTTCCTAAAAAAATTTTTTTAGTCCGTCATGTTTAATATCAAAAAATATTGAACACATATTTTTTTATTTGTCAATCTAACAAATAATTACATAGTTATGGTGCGTTGAAGTTCCGCACGACGTCACAACGTGCGGCACTTTTATGCAAGCATTGACGTCACGGGCCTTTTCTTATGAACTTTGGCGCGCTTTATCTCTTTAAATTTTCATTAGTTTGAAAAAGTGAAAAATACGTGTAGAGTATTTTTTGATAAGTTAACTGACGGACTAATTAAAACTCTTGCTTTTTGACCCAGGAAACATCCCTATTTTGCTATAAGAGTTTAATAGACTGTAAGCATGTTGTTCATAATCTATGTACAGTGACAATATGATATCGTGCCTGCGTGTGCGTGGATTTAATGAATGCTGCTGACAACGCCACTCTTGTGGCGGAGTTTTGGGCTGACACTGTGTAGGTTTGTTGCCGACACGAAAGGATGAAGAAGAATATTCGACAAAAACGACTTTTCTATAAGTATCTACATTTACCTATATTTGTTATGGTTTGTTACAGTAGTAGTCCGTGTACCTATCGGACTTTAACGCAAGCTTCAATTACGGGTTCGAATACCGCTGATGCCAAACAATATGTTGCAGTATACATACTTATGTGACTACTAAACACTTGCTTCTAATTGACGTATGTGAACTACATAAGATTCAAGATGTTTATTTTCCAATTTTCCCTACAACAAACTTTCAACCTTAAATTCTCTGCCGACGGATCAATTTTCGTTGTACCCACCAAAACCCTAATCAAAGTAACATAAACACAAGAGGCACGTACTGAAAATGTGTCGGAGTTCAGTTGACATCTCTTGACATCATAATCCGGGATTAACAGCACTTGACGGTAAAAGCAGCAAATAATTCATTGTCCAAATAAGAATTTGAAACGTATTATTTGTGGATTAGAGTATTTTTGGATGTGATATTCTAGACATAGTTAGCTATAAAATACATTTAATTTTGACAATAATGTAAGGTAAGTTCTATTTGACGAAATCCAACGCAAAATGAAATTAGATTTATGTAAAGAAAACTAATCGATAAGTAGTGAATTTCTAAAATTACTTCCTTGATACGAGTATAATTATTTTTTTACTAAAAAAACTTTTTTCTGAACTTTTAAGAACTGAGTTCTACTTTCATGAAAAATGGAGGAAAGCATTTTTCTTAGTCGCAATATGTGCGCTTTTGCAACAAAAATGTGCGGTGTATTGTCGACTGTAGGTACTTGGCCACTGGACTAAGCTTTAAGTAGACGAAGTCGCTGGAAAACGTCTTAATTTTAGGCAGTAGGTACTTTGCTAAAACTCAAAATTTACCAGACTACTCTGACCAAAGCTTTAAAATGATTCTATAGTCAGTATTTTCATTCAACAAAAGGGAATCCTAAAATAAACCTTACAGTAAGCAACACCAAAACATTTTGCTCTTCAAAAATGATTTCAAGAGAATCCCACAAAACATTATTATTACAAAGACGTCTAATAAAACACCCAATTAGCTATGACAAACAATCGGTTTTTGTAATAATATACAAGTGCGATCTTGACAGTGTTCAAATATGAATCTTGCGCAGGTAAGGGTCGGAACACACTGGCGACATAAATTATTAAAGATAGGTAAGACAATGTAATGACAAGGTTAGCTAGTTAGCTTAAAGTTTACAAATCAACAACAACAGTAAGGTAATTGTGTTATAAGAAAAACGATTAAAAGGACAGAAAGTATAGAACCCAGTTTACTTGCAGCAAGTGCCATGAAAATTAAGACCAACTGAAATCAATACATAAATGTTACATACCATAACATCGAACCTATAACATCTGTCATAGTAATCTTCTTAGTACGCAAACTATTGGACCAGCTGTCTATTATAATTAGGTAGCTTTTCAAGAATCAAAATTAACTTTATTTTATGCTCTTTTTTTCTTCTGAGCGTGTCTTGATTCACACGAGGTTACTCCAACTTGTTAATGTTGCACAGCGTACGACACTAAAACCTAAAACTAATAATTTAATTGATTGTAAGTCTGCACCAGGCCTAAACTTGTGTATGTGTGCAAATCTGAACACTACACTTCGAACAAAAGCAGTAAATAACAAAAATTAAAAGTCGCACTCACTCACGCTCGGCGGTCAAATTATGCAGGAGTGATCACTCCATAACTCAGCCTAACGAATAACACTGGATTGGGATTACTTTGAGTGTGTTTTAGCCTGAATATCAGAATGGAATAAAAATGAGGTCTCTTAAATCAGTTTTATTGATTCATTTTCGCCAAAATATTAATATTTATAGTATCATCATCGTCACTGTCATCATCATGTCGGCTAGTGGCATCGACAGTGGTTCGCTAGAACTACTACTTAGTTTTCTTTTTTTCTGCATTCGCCTTGTTTACTCTTCTCTTCATCGGTTCTCTGACAAATAACCTGCCCACTGCTTGAGTTTGGTACACAATTTCTGATAGTGTCCATTATTTTTGGTATCATAAGCTCATTGTTGATTTTTGTCCGCATTTGATATCTTGTTCTTGTCGCACTAATAACATTTCCCAATGTAGGCGATGTTTACAAATTTGTTACTACTGAATTTAGATCAAGAAGACATAATTTAGTTTTTATTATTAAAATGAGACACGACTAAATGATAACAATATGTTTTGAAACTGAAATTGCAATACCCAATAATAAGATTTGATATATCAAATAATTGGGTTTTGTGATTTAGATCTTGGCAAAGAGAATAAGTATTTATGATTATGATCCCATCTGAAAATAATGTATTGTTTCTACTAATCTCAACAAAAGACAAAGTAACAATAGAAATCTTAAATATCTTAACAGAATTCAATGAGGATTATGAGGCAATTTGTCTTACTGTGACAACGCTCGAATTCTTTTGTCTTCGCAGAATGGACCCACGTAATCAGCTGTCAACGCTTTTAAAACTATTGTCATAGAGAATACATTGTTTCTAACTCAATCGCGTAATAAAACAACCAATATAACTTCCACTGACACACAAAATCCGACTCTATTTATATAAATACAAAGTTTAATTTCGATCAATGGTAGAGTTGGGTTGTTCTCCAAAAATTTCAACGGCCCATTAAAAAACTGAGAATATATCAGTTGGATTTTTAAAGTGAGGATTGAATTGTCTTCCACTTTTAAAACAATGGCGGGATATTTCGGGATTCGTTAACGGAACTGACAGGTGCTGATTTGTTACTGATTCTATGAATACCGAACTAAAGTGAGATGTCAAAACAACAAGGTTAAATGATAAGAAAATGCTTTTGTCTTAATAATAAACCGCTAATTCTCTTACAAAATAGCTTCGTGTCTTGCGTTTGGATTCTTTCGATCAATTACGGTTGCCATAATTTAAATTTTTAGACAATGTGTTTGCGTATTTCTTGCGTAAGCACGCGGGTCCATAAATTTTATTCAGTCGTCCGTTTTATAAATTTAGCCGTGAGACGAAGTAAATTTAACTACAATAAACCATAAAATATTGAACTGTAACACACTTTCAACAGATTGTATATCACTCAAAAAGTTTTCACGCATACATAAAAACTTACTTACATTTTTACGCATAATCTAATCTCTAACAAGCCTAAGTGGACCGTAATAAAATTATTATCTAATGCATTTGAAAATAATTTCATTATATTCCCATGCCTTATTTCTCAAACGACGTTAATTAATGTCACCTTATAATTATTTACGACTTGGTCAACAATAAAGATAAAATTTACAATACTGTGCGGACACGCGTAAGTAGCTTTTAAAACAATAAAAAATATTAAAAAAACAACGCGTCTACATGCGCTATCGTTTATAATCGTTAAAATTGTCACCGCAATAAAATAGCCAGTTATTGTTTAAAATAAACAATGGGCAACCGACAATAAAGAGCTGTAGAATGGCCCACAAAACGACATTGTGACTGACGTGTGAAAATGTAGAGCAAGCAAGCGCAGAGAGCCCACTTGAAAAATACTGTAATATTTGCACATGGTTAGAGATAAAAAGAGCCAGTTGGTAGAGGACAGTTAGGATACAGATCGTTTCATCCACGAAGACGCGCCCCACCAATTTTTGATCGAGGGAAGCGCGGGGTGCGGGAAGTTTGATCCGAGCAACCTGAGCGTGTACCGATAACTAAGTATTCTTCGTTCATTAACTTTCTAGAATATAAGTGTTTTGTAGTATTATAAGATTTCATAATATTTTATAATACTTATTCTTCCAATGGTATTGCTAGGCACAATATCGTTGTTCATATGTACTACATAACTTCAGTTGAGTAACATTGTATTTATTTTTAGGCAGCAAATCCAAGTGTCATCTCTGCGCATTTTCACACTTACTCTTTGAGTAAACTAAGAAGGCGGTCCCGCACAAAAATAGCCGTTCAAAAATATTGAAGAGCGTTGAAAAATAGACGTCAAACAACTGGGAAATAATAAGAGGCGACAACACTCGATATCTGGGCCACCAGATTTGTTGCTTCATTTTACTGTTACTCTGTTAAGCTGGGTCCATACGTGTTACGCGTAATGTAATCTATGTCCAATGATTCTGAAACGTCAAGTGGCAAAAAATGGATAATAATAACCCAGTGTTAATAGTAGCGCCACTCTGTAAATGTCATAATTATAAGATTGTAAAACGTGGCAAAAATCGTAAATGATAATCCAGTATTGATAGTAACGCCCCTCTAACAATGTCATAGCTGGGACGGTTCAGTGTTGGACTACTATACTATCAACTGAGAGCTGTAATTTGCTATAACTATGAACTCCGGCTTACTTTGTGATTTACCGGGAGCCAACATCACGGTGTGGGCTACCTAAGTAAACTCCGACAAACTTTACTTCGACATTACGTTACTCCGACATTTCTGAATATCGACATGACTTTACTTCGACACTACACTATCCGACAAAGGATATTCGCATTTGTCTAAGTAGTGTAGTGTCGAAGTAAAGTCATGTCGATATTCAGTAGTGTCGGAGTAACGTAATGTCGAAGTAACGTTTGTCGGAGTTCAGTTTGTGGTCACTGATGAGAAGTTATCTTGTAATGTAACGTCAATCCTGCATGTGGACAGCACTACATTGTACATGTAACGCTCCGAAGCTGGGTATCTGCACACCGCTCCGTGTGTAGCGCATATTGTATAATCTGTCTTGTATATGTAGCGCGATTCCTGTGGACGACACTATGAGCGTTACATATACATTCATGTAAAGAGCCGCCCTCGCCATATGGATCCGGCTTCAGTGGTCGGTTTTTAGCGCGAACTCAAAGGGCTCGCTATTCGCGTTACATTACAGTTACACGATACATTACATGTTACACACGTCTGGATCCAGTCTCAGTGGTCGGTTTTTTAGCGCGAAAACAAAGGGTCTCGCAGTGCCGTCCATACTATTCGCGTTACATTACATTTACACGCTACATTACACGTTACACATGTCTAGACCCCGCTTTAGGGCCATGACTTGAAGTATTGGAACATCGTGGTCATCGTGAAGCAAACGGAAGTCTTACATGACCGAATTGTTAAGTCAGCCGTCAGGTTTGCTTTCTTGTAATCGAGTTAAGACACCAATTGGGTAGTTGGCACTATTAAACATCATTTTTAGAGACATAAATAATTTTATTTTAGACACAGAGGTTAATTATGTTCAATGTTCAGAGGTTTATAGAAAAAAAAGGAAAGAATATTCCGCAAGTTCTCCGAAACGATGTTAAATGCCTCCAGTGCCGCGTAAGGTCAAAAGCCAGTATTGTAAACTCAATCAGAGCATCTTATACGGCAAAAGGCCCACTAGGTGGACTGACGATCTGGTGAAGGTCGCGGGAAGAACCTGGATGCGAACAGCGCAAGACCGGCCATTATGGAAATCCTTGGGGGAGGCATTTGTCCAGCAGTGGACGTCATTTGGCTGAAACGAACGATACGACAAAAGAAAAAGAAGAAGTAAAAGAAGAACTTTTAAATCTGTCGCTTAAATCATTTCCATTTTCAATTTAAATCTTATCCAATCAAAGCGGAAATTTCGAACTGAATTCTATTATTATTAGCTCTAAACATTATTATTACTTTAGTTAATAGCAAATGTTCGATATAATTTACTGTGCTCGGACAAACTGGCGCAGTTGTCATCTTTTGTGATTGCACTCGAACGGTTTAAATCAATATTGTTTATGTTCGCGAAATGGATGGTGTTAACGATTTATATAAACTACAGTTAGCAATAATAAATGGGGTTTTGTCGATAAATTTAAGGGCTCGTTTTATGTAATGACATTCAAAACTCCGTCTAAACTTAAGTCGAATATCAATATTGAGACTAACGGTAACGGACTAACTACGCTTCTATCTTGAGTTTAGATTCATATTTGAGAGACGTTTCTTAAAAAAAATACATAATTTGTCAAAAGTAAAAAAAAAAGTCAAAATTTCTTTATTTGTTTAGACTAATAAATAGTTCTTACAAATCGTCATAAAATATGCTCTTNTTTGCTTTCTTGTAATCGAGTTAAGACACCAATTGGGTAGTTGGCACTATTAGACATCATTTTTAGAGACATAAATCATTTTATTTTAGACACAGAGGCTAATTATGTTCAATGTTCAGAGGTTTATAGAAAAAAAAGGGAAAGAATATTCCGCAAGTTCTCCGAAACGATGTTAAATGCCTCCAGTGGCGCGTAAGATCAGAAGCCAGCATTGTAACCTCAATCAGAGCATCTTATACGACAAAAGGCCCACTAGATGGACTGACGATCTGGTAGGTAAGGTAGTCGGAAGAACCTGGATGCGAACAGCGCAAGACCGGCCATTATGGAAATCCTTGGGGGAGGCCTTTGTCCAGTAGTGGACGTCATTTGGCTGAAACGAACGATACGACAAAAGAAAAAGAAGAAGTAAAAGAATAACTTTTAAATCTGTCGCTTCAATCATTTCCATTTTCAATTTAAATCTTATCCAATCAAAGCGGAAATTTCGATCTGAATTCTATTATTATTAGCTCTAAACATTATTATTACTTTAGTTAATAGCAAATGCTCGATATAATTTACTGTGCTCGGACAAACTGGCGCAGTTGTCATCTTTTGTGATTGCACTCGAACGGTTTAAATCAATATTGTTTATGTTCGCGAAATGGATGGTGTTAACGATTTATATAAACTACAGTTAGCAATAATAAATGAGGTTTTGTCGATAAATTTTAGGGCTCGTTTTATGTAATGACATTCAAAACTCGGTCTAAACTTAAGTCGAATATCAATATTGAGACTGATCACGCTTCTATCTTGAGTTTAGATTCATATTTGAGAGACGTTTCTTAAAAAAATACACAAGTAATTTGTCAAAATAAAAAACTAAAATAAATACAAAATCATTATTATGATTAGGTTCACTTATTGAAGTATCCACCATTATTTTGTTTTAAATACAAATATTTACAATTATATTAAATTTGATTCTTAAAATTAACACAGATAATTATTTATAATTAGACATTTTGAAAGCTTGGGTGGTTAAAAACAAAATTTTGTTTCAAGATTGTCAATTTCCAAATAGACAAAATATGACTTAATGTAGACGGATGTGATCCAGACAATGACACTTTGTTAAGATGTGACAGCGCGAGATGACAATGTCGCCAGGTTAAATGAGCTGTCAAAATTTGTAATTCCACTGGCGGGTCTGAGTGATAATTGTTTCGTTGTCAGATGGGTTAATCCTTTCTTTATTTTAAATAACTAATTACTACTTTTTAATTGGAAATGTCATTGGTTTTTGCTTCTTTATTTATTAATCAATCAGAATTTTCAACTGCGTGAATTTTTCTAATCAAATGTAAAGTATACCTACATCTAATAATGAAATATCAAAAGGCGAAAGAATGATTTTAGTCAAAAATAAAGAATCGGTCCATTTTGTGACCTAATTTTTAACCGACTTTAAAAAGGAGGAGGTTCTATGTTCGGCTGTATGTATTTTTTTTTGTAGAATAGATTTAATTTCTGTTAAAAATTTTTGGTACCATTTTTTTTTCTTTCAAAATGGTAACAATTGTAAACGATAATCCGTCCATCGGATCATTTTCTCCATAAGCGTCACTAATGTGCGCACGCGGTCATCAATCTCACGGGCCGCAACAACCTTGCTGTAAGAATGTTAACCGTGTTTATTTCTATGTCCGCGAGTGTACAGGGTGTTCGAATAATTTTTTAACAAGATATTAAGTGACTTGTCCATGACCTGTTAAAAAAAGCCATGTGGTTCCAGCTGAATGGAATAGGACCTCTCCTCTTTCCTTGAATGTAGTAAAAGATAAAGATAAATATGTGAAAATCAGGCCTTGAGAAAACTGGCCTGCCAGCGTAGAGAGTGTCGGCCAAACCTTCTAGGACATTGGGTTCTTTACAATAATTAAAAAATTCAGTAATAGTAAAGTATTGGGTACAAAATTATATTATCAAGTTCTTTTTTCTTTAAAAAATCTTTTATATTGAAAAAAAAAGTTTGTTTCTTCCATTTGAAGGACAAACCCAAACACCCTATATAAATAGATGCGGAACGGTATCTTGATAAATACAGGGCGTGCCGTGACAAATGGTAACAGAGTGTTTTTATGTATTTTTAGCCGCAACGCGCAGCAACGTACTAATTGGGCAAGCCGCGCACGCGCATCGCACGTCAATAGCGTTTTTGAANCTGTCGTGTCATGACCTGTTTAATTAGCCGTGTGGTTCCAGCTTAATAGAATAAAGAGAGATCCTCTCTTCTTCACTTAAAAGTAGTAGGTATAACTTATATAAGCTAAGGAGAAATATGCGAAAATTAGGCCTTCCCAACCTGCCAGTCAGAGCGTGGAGATAGTAGGTACAAACCTTCCTACGACATTGGGTTCTTCATAAGATTTCAAAAAACAGTAATTGTAAAGTGTTGGGTACTTTATATTATCAAGTTCTTTTTTCTTTAAAAAATATTTTATATAATTAAAAAAAGAAGTTTGTTTCTTCCATTTGAAGGACAGATCCAAACACCCTATATAAATAGATGCGGAACGGTATCTTGATAAATACAGGGCGTGCCGTGACAAATGGTAACAGAGTGTTTTTATGTATTTTTAGCCGCAACGCGCAGCAACGTACTAATTGGGCAAGCCGCGCACGCGCATCGCACGTCAATAGCATTTTTGAAGAATAGTACAGCACGTTAAGCTAAATACAGGGGACTTATGCAGTTGTAATTGAAGCTAGTTTTCAACGAAAGGTACTGTGTACTCATACGGTATTTGATTTGTTATGATTGAATTTTTGTCTATAATGTAAAGATTATGGTTATTTTTCCAATAATTATAACACTGGGTACAAAATGGGTGTTGATATATATAATTCCAGTGGCTACACAAAATCTTTCAGGACTGTCAACTGAGTTACTTTTAATTGGCTGCACAATCGAATTTTGGATTGTTTTTGTATTGTAGTACCTAAGCAACAATGATTTCCCTAGAGTAGAGCCTATGGTAGAGCGAAAATGCAGAAAATGTCTAAGTAGGTATAAATAAAGAATTCCTTGTGACGAAACCGTGGGTGTTTGCTAGTGAACCATAAATAAGATAGAACGGACAAATAACAAATAATATACCCCTTTTAACCATAATAATGAGAATTTATGCTGATTCCGCGTTTGCTAATGCACATCGCAAGTTTATGAGTTGACATTTAGCTCTATCAATTGAATGAAGATTGTTATGAGTAAACATTATTATATTGGTATTTGAGAGTCGAGTTTCCATTTTATTGGAAATTTTGAGAGTAAACTAGCACCGTAAAGTCTCTTTAGAAATAAAATCATTAGGTGAGAGCCAAATCACACGATGCGTTGCGGCGCCGCAACACGCAAAGATTTCACCGTATCGCGCGACGCGGCGCCGCACCGCTCGTGTGTCCGCTACAGATATTTCTGTGTAAGTCGACGCAGCGACACCGCTCCGGCGTCGCACCGACGCCGCAATGCATCATGTGCTTTAGCTCTTAGGTGAGAAGGTTAAATAAAATCGTTATGAAGATTTCCAAAGATATCAATGCACTATAGTAGATAGGTACGTGTACCATCTAAGAATTGAACCTATATTCTCTGGCAGAAAGTTTAAGGCCGATTTTCACAATTAATCCCTAATTTTTAAATGACCCCTATTATGGAAACACTCATAACAGGATTTTTGTTTTCAAATGGGTCACTTGAAAATGAAGGATTGATGGTGAAAACGGGCATGACTCTCTTACAACTGAACCCTAAATCTAAAACACCGATAACATCCTATCCTAATAAAACGACAGAAAACGACGGATGTGTTTTGTCCGTAGAAAATTAATAATGTCATACAATATTTTAGCGATGATAAAATTTTATGACAAAGTATCATGGCTCCGATCTTTGTGTACGAAAAGAAGCCATTTGTCATATAGCCGATGATGTTTGAAGATTTCCTGAACACAACTTTACAGATTGGAACAAATTGTGTAACGGAAGTAGGAACACAGATATAAAATGTTTCGGTGATGATTTCAAGCAAAGGAAATGTAAGCAGTATCTACCTGTAAAACGTGGCCTAGTTACTTTAAAATAAAAATCTGTGCTTTTGTAATGTATAAACTATCTTAAAACTCATAATGTTTACTGCAGAATAGGTCTACTCCTCTTACCATGGATATGACATCCATGGAATAAGGATCCATGGTAAATAAGGAATAATGTGTAAATATCCCCACAAGGTGGACCGACGACCTCATAGAGGTAGCAGGAAGGCGCTGGAGCTAGGCCGCTACCAACCGCGCGATATGAAAATTATTGGGAGAGGCCCATGTTCAGCAGTGGACGTCCTGTGGCTGAAATGATGATGATGATGTTTGAATATCAGGCCTCGCGAAACCGTCTAGTCAACGTTGGGAGTGTAGACTAAATCATCCATTTGTCTCTGGAAAATTAGAGAGTCGGCACCTGCAGTGAAGACTATAGGATATGATGATAATGATGATGATGACTTCAAAATAGGAATACAAATGCCCCAAGCTATAATTCCTTCGTGAGATTAAATTTCCCTGGGGATTTCGTGGTTAGCACAAACTTTTAACTGTCATTAGAACGATTTATTTACATTTTTTCTATGTTTATTTACCATTAACATACGAGTTTTATAGCTCCCTGATACTCCTATAGTAAACAAAATATTTAGGAATAGAATGCCAATACTTCAAAAGTTTTAATTAATCTTAAACAAACCCACCACTGGGTTATGTGGTATTATGTTCATTTAATGGTTTTTGTTCACAAATTAATCTAACATGGCAACATTACAGGTAGCTGGGCGATAAAATACGAAAATTGCCACTTAATTTTATAACCGGCGACATTGTATCTTTTCTCTATGGGTGGGCCGTGGTCTATTTTTGTCTATGGCAGACAAAACCAACATAGCACTATAAATAACGTGTTTTCGGACAATTAATAATACGGGCTTTCTTCTATTGGATTGTTGTTATTTTTGGAAATATTTGAGTCTGTCTTGTTCAACGTTGGTTTTGTTTTTTGGTACACGCTGTATCGATTTGTTTTAAAATAGGGGAAGTAACAAATAATCAAAGTCAAAGTCAAAGTCAAAATTTCTTTATTTGTTTGGACTAATAAATAGTTCTTACAATCGTCATTCTATACGAGTAACAGTGTACTGTTGTTAACTACTTTTATCAAATAAGTCCACAAGGTTAACCGACGACCTTTAAAAGGTAGTAGAAAGATACTGGATGCAAGCCGCTACCAACCGAGCGTTGTGGAAATCATTGGGGGAAGCCTATGTTCAGCAGTGGACGTCCTGTTGTGGCTCAAATGATGATGATTAATAAAATTTACTTGCCTAGCACACTAACGGCCGTGTTCACAAACGATGCTTGCATAAGTGAAGCAGCAAATCGAACGCACAGTTGAATAGACCTCTGGGATTGGTTCGTATGTGACCCTGTGCAATGTGCATCCACGCGCACTGTGAGACCTCATAGTAATGTTTAAGAATACGGGCGTAAAACAATACCTATTAAAACTCTACAAGAACGTAGGTTAAAGTATTAGTTAAACTGTTAGAAGCATAAGGTTAACGTCTAATTAGAGACATGAATCGCAAGACTGTTGAAAGTTGTCAGTGTTAACGATAGGTAAGTTTTAGGAGAATAGAAATAATGGTAGCTATAGACCTAAGTTTCGTTAGATAAGAGTAAATTTAGATAAAACATTACCAAGCAATATTTTACGAAAATTTAAAAGTATTCGGATATTTTAGATGGGTTTATCACTCACAGATCAACTGTATCGAGTTATGAGATTGATTTTATAGTCCATTTAGTTAAAATTACTAAATAATACATAATTTAGGAACTATGATGATGCCAAATGCTTGTGTCCATACGTTTACGCTTAAGCTTGTCTCTACATACTTAGTGTAAATAATAACTCAGTGATATCAAAAGCGTATGACACTAATACAGACCTAAGAAAACACTCACGTGCTATAAGAATAAAATTGGCTCTACGATGGAAAGCTTATAATGTCGTTTTAAAAGCCAACTCTACATTTTCCGAAGCCTCAAGCAATAACAGTACATTCGAAAGACGTCTGCAAAGAAACGTGACTGTTCAAAAAGTAACCCCTTTTCTAGACACTTAACCCTTAAAATCTCGTTTTAACAATGAATCAACAAATTTCCACTTCACTGTAGTTGTTCATTATCTTCTTTATCTCCAGAACAAAGTATTTTGGGTGTAAAAGGAACAATTTGAAAGTAATTTTATGTCTAAAACAATAACTTCCACAAATTAACCCTCAAAATGCAGTGGGTAACGAGGCGCCGACCAAGCGGTCCTAAATCACCCAAAAACAAGTGCCAAATAATCCCACCACACTTTATTATAACAATAAAATACTGGGCGGACATTTTTAAACCACAAATTTGCCAGATCAAAACAAAACAGTGCACTGGGAGTTTTTCTTTGAGACTTTTATGGGACGAGAGTTTGGTCACATTATTTCGGCCGACCAAAGCGCGTAATTTAATTTGTGATTGACGATTATTTTTAATTATATTAACAAACAGATGGAAACAAATATGTCAGAGAAATAAACACTTGTTTTCATATTCTGCAAATGTGTCCTTTATACAAATGTATTTTAACAAGCATGAAAATTCCATTGAAGATAAAAGAAGGCATATCAAAACTAATTTAGCCTTCAGCGCACGATTGTTAAAAATAGACAAAGTAAGGCCGACAATGGCGGCAAAAAATAACATTTTAAAATTCCACCAGAGAAAATGTGCGCGCAAAAATTCTGCCGCAAACAGTTGAAAGGCGATTCAATTGTTTTTACTAACCCGTACTTACCGCACAATTAAAGACAACGAGGAATTCTCGGTGGGTGATTTACGGCCCGCGTTGCCCCGACGTCTGTTGAGGGTTAATTAGGGACGGAGCTGCGAAATTTATGCAGCCCGGTGCGGGGACAATTGATTGTGGGACATCTGACGCATAGTGCACGCGGGGCTAACGTTGGG
Source organism: Ostrinia furnacalis (assembly GCF_004193835.3). Classification (NCBI taxonomy): domain Eukaryota; kingdom Metazoa; phylum Arthropoda; class Insecta; order Lepidoptera; family Crambidae; genus Ostrinia; species Ostrinia furnacalis. Next base: position 508,049 of record NW_021130551.1, read on the forward strand.
GCCAATGTTTGTACACAGTTGGAAGCGGTTTTTAATTATCTAACTTTGTTTTGGAATTACGATTATTGCGGTGATGGTGTGGCATGATTGATTAGAAAGACACATTAATAAAGTAGAGTCTCTACTCAAAACGTCGTTGATCCTTATTCTTTCTTACATTATTATACATCCATACAAAAGTAAACTAATATAGTCATACATAATTAAAATCTAATTTACTTGGAATTTCCCTATTTGGGCTTTATTTAGATGAGGAGTAGTATCATAAAGCTATGTAATAATTTTATATGTACCTACTTATTAAATATGTATTAATTACTGTTATTGAGTCCCATTTTTTCAACTCTTGCCAAACATTTGCGTATTTGCCCAACAAACTACAGTGCGGTGTGGTCGGCCCGTCAACTCGCGGCGTGGGGCCATAAAACGGGCATTTAACTGAAACGTCCGAATTATTTATTATAATTGTAACGGGTCGCGTAGACCATCGTGAGCGGAGGACGGGTTGACCCGATGGACGGATTTATTCGAACAGCTGGTGACCTTTAATAATGGTGAAACAAAATATTGTTAGAATTATGATGCTGGCGATTTTATTTAAACGTTTTGGATTATTTTTACTGTTTTGGATTTCTTATGGGAGTTCGCAGTACCTATACCTTATGACTACCAAAGTAATTTGTTAAACTCTACCATGCACAACATTTAGACTAGGCGCAGACCACCGATTTTTAGTTGGCCGATAGTTGGGCCCGATTTTAATATTGTAAGAATCGGCCAAATCAAATCGGCGTAGTGTGCGCACTTCCATACATGCCCATACTGATCAACTGCCCGACTAAACTATCGGCTGACGAAAAATCGATGGTCTGCGCCTAGGCTTATACTTTACTTTGTATAAAGAAAGATCCTGATTTGATAAAACAACTTTTTGAAACAAGCATAGTAATTAACTACTGAAATTAAACCAATTATAGGAGACACTTATAGCACAGGTATGTACTCGTGCCATCCTAGATTGCATCTCACTAAACATCAGGCAGGTATGTGTGAATGCACTCAAATACCTACCTTGTTCTGCATGTTAAACAATAGGAATCTAATTGAGACTATTGCTGATAAATATGTACATTAGTAAGTAGGTATATCAGTCAGTTAGTACCAACTATGTTACCTAGAATCCTAGTCGATTAAGCTCTAAACTACCTCTAAATTAGACTAGTGAGGTACGCGTATCGATGAATTGTGACAGAAATGTTTATCGACGATTAAGCTAAAGACAGTTTTATGTGATTCGTGAACTCGACCTGACCCGGTAATCCTGGTGTCACGATGCTTCTTATTTATACTGCTAGTGTGAGAAAAGCATTTTAGTTCCCACTTTAGTGTAAATAAAATGGAATTATGTGCATAATTTGGCGACAGCGATATAGAATGTGAGAATATTTTAAGCTATCTTATTGAGTTGAAGGATCACAACTAATTTCACATTTTATTTTCGTAGATCAAAGAAATGAGCTTTTTTTTTGTCAATGCGTTGTTTTTTCCTTCTTTTTATCGTACGGGATGTATTTAAACGGACATAATAAATTCTGGTGTCAGGCGTTAATATATGCCTTATGGGTATCTGACATGGCTCAATTTTCTTTTGACAAACAATGTAGCCTCCTTAGTATTTGCAAGTTCTCGTGTTAAGCTAATTATGCTTGTAACTTCAATAAGACAAAACTAAATCTTTTTATTCATCGCAATCATTTTCTTTTCGATTAATCTGAATTAAACCTGATGCATCTGTGCCTTTATATCAACAAGTGCAAAACTGCAATTTAAACTGAAAAGAAATAAGTATGAAAATTTGAAAACCATCTAAGCTAAAGATACCTACGTCTAAAGTCCACAACCACTTTAAAATAAATAATTCCATCGTAAGCCGTTCAAAACAATTAACTGAAAATTTATTGTAACAGCATACAATATTATATTTGTCATGCGCATAATTTAAAAATATGAAATGAGGAACATTTAACGAAAGTCACGTAGATTTTAAATATATCATGAAGAGGGATTATCTGTGCGTCCAATTATGACGTGCTGTATGACAAAGTGCCTTACAATAATCTTTGGAGTGTATTTATACTTCTAATATAATTGTTGGAGGATATTATTTTATAAAAATAAACATTGGAATGTAAAATGACTTGATAGTCGAGAACTATTAAATTTCAATTTAGCGTTGATCTGGGAATCGATAATGTAAATTATTTTAATTTTTTAAAGTCTCGCGTAAGTACCGTTTTAAAAATCACTCCTGTTAATTTTTAAAATGCTCCGTGTTGATTTAGCGCAAAATTAAAAGACAATCTTACATGACATTTTAAGAACAATATAAAATCTGATTCTACTGGTAACTATAACCGTGAGTAATAAAAGTAACTCGTAATCACACTAATATCATGGCCAGATACTAAAATTAATGTCATCTTGAGGAAATTGTTCCCTACTGGTATTGGGACTCTTCTACACCCAATTCCATTCTCTAATGAGGACTCATCTATAAATTTGTAAGGCTTTTTAATAAATTACTTAAGAATTAAAAACACTAGGTGAAGTACGCATTACTTTATTATTTAAAAAAATAGTAGCTTGTGTTAACAGTAGACAGTAAGTACATCAGTCTATGCTCACATTTGTTGCAGAATCGAACTTATCACAAATACATAAAGAATACAATCTTATGATAAGATGCCACAGCGTTTAGCTTGATGTACAGTCAGCGTCAAATAGTTCGTGACTCCCAAAGTAGCCAATAAGATCGCAACGCGTCTTTGTTTCGATTGGAATAAGGCTGTACTTTTCGGTGACTTCGGGTGTCGCAAACTATTTTATTTTACACTGACTGTACCGTTCTTAATGACTTACTACTGCCTTTCTTGTAATTAAAGTAGCCCTGCTTCATTGATCGTCACCACACCGATACTAACTGTATATACTGTATTGCACGCTATCACCACAGCATTCAACTCATTCACAACAGCTGACTAACTTTGGGATTTCATTTAAGAACAGAATGACTGGCCTTATGTTGACCCAGATAAAGGCAGGTATTCACAGACCCAACACATTACCTGATTTCATCAGAGGGTACAATGTGAAGCTCGCAGCGCCCTGAGATCGATTGACGTATTAAAGACACGTGGGGCCACGAAACTGGGTTGTTGTGCAAGTTATTTTTTTCTTTATTATCAGCGATTATAATTATTGATTACATAAAAGTTTAAACACTATGTATTGCCTTATTCGCACTAAATGTTAGACCTAAGGACTGCGCACATTATCGTGACGGCACAGATTTTTAGGTGAAGGAAAAAATACCTTATAGTTTTTTTAACGCTACGATTGTGCAATGTAAACTGCCGCTTTGGTATTCCTAAGCATGCTGTGACTGCAAAACCATTAACATGTAACACAATGTGAGCAGCAGTTCTTTACACTTTATCATTATTTATCATAGTTCATCAGAGCCATCGTTTATCGATCACTTGAGTTAATAAGTCGATTCTTATCAGCTTACTAAGATTCTATAAAAAATCTGATGTGTAAAAAATTTTTTTTTTTAATATTAAGGCTTGGTGCATTTACCGTGAATGATTTCTCATTACTTCTTTAACGGATGAAATCTTAAATATTATTTTTTATTTAGGTACAATCATGTTCTTATTTTAAGAGAAATTCGAAGTTGTAAAGGTCATTAAATTACCTACATACAAGGCTCTACATTTCATCCGTAACTTAAAATAACTGTGTTTGTAGCCGACTTAGTGGCCCCACCTTATCTCCACAAGGCTTGTCCCCCTGTTAAGGGGTGTACACACGAGCTAATGTGAAAACGCATTAATCATTCAGTTTTATACAAGTCTGACTTTGGTTTTGTCGGGGTGGTATCAAGGATGCGATGCTATCGGAATCTTGCCTCATGTATATTTTAAAGTGTGTCAATAGAAGCTTTCAATTATGCAAAATATACATTGTAATTAAGTTTTGTGTGCTTCAGTTATTTTCTAGGAATTAATTTAGTTACAAAACACAAGTTGCTCACAAAACGTCAAAATAACAATTTATGATACCATGAAAATATACAAAACCTTGCACATAACCATGACTAGTACTTAGCAGTTTATTTAAATCTTTGTTATAATAATTGTCTCTTTTCAGGTAATGCTAGTATCCAGAAAATATTATACAAAGCAGATAATGATATTGATTTTGACCTTGTCATATAATTATGACTTTTGTAACACATTCAGCACAAAGGTGACAAAAAGCAACAAGCTGACTTAACCCCTTAGGCATCTTCGCGCAGTCAACCGAAGACGACAAATTTTTCGCATTGTGTGTCACCAATTAGTGACAGCACGAAATGACAGTTACGTCAAAAGACACCCGATCTTTTGACATTTATAATACCCAATTATGAGACAACCACACCCCGTAAAGTATTATACGGTGTGATTATAGAAAATCATTAACAATGGTCAATAGTAAATTGCTAATGCGTCCGCGGAAACTATTAAACAACTGTCACTTTTGTGAAATGTCACTAATTATTGTGTCGTAGGGTTCCCATAAGTTTTATTTATAAGATGAAGAATACCTGAAAACAAAACAATATGTATGTGAAAAAAGCGTGAAAATCTAAAAAAAACTGCTAAATTTTGTAGCATAATATTTTCCTACACATTACTATTTAAAAAGCTACCTCACATATTTTTTTTTAGTAAATTTTTATGTACCTAAGCTGTAACCACTTTGAAGCTTTTATTTTGAACTCGATTTCATATTCAAGCATTAAATACGAGTATTTCATTTGATGAATCTTGAGTGCATTTATTGCAGATTATTTTAGAATCAGAATCAGAATCAGAATCAGAATCAGAAATATTTATTTGCTTTTTTACATGGTTTTACAAGATATTATTATTACAATTGGCATGTCCACATGTTGACTTAATTAGTCGTGCAAATATTGAAAAAAAAATAAAAATAATGTAAGTACAAAAGAACAATAATAAATTACAGCGTTTGAATGTCAGGATTATTATTACAATGGATTATATTAACATGCTTTACAATAAATAATTCTAGTCGAGAAAATTAAATAGTCTGTTAATCATGCTTTAAAATACTGAAATGCAAGACATTTTTTACAGGTTATTCAAAAACACTTACGGAACCCCATTTTTGAGCTAGTTCACTCAGGTCCAGTGTCAAGACACCAATTATTGTGCGGGCCCCCAACGCATAATTATACGACAAAGTGCGGTTGCCGTCAACTCCAATAAGTGCGGTTGACGTCAACTCCAATGTTTAAGAGACTGTCATACACAATGCCTTTGACGACTTTGTCTCACTTCGCAATTATGACACCCTTATACTTCTACACCAACTTATCAAAACACCACAAAAGTATTAATTAAACTCTATTACTAAAGATGTAGAGTTGAGTTTAAATTCATGGAACAGCAAAAATAAAGTTGCAAATGAGAACAACACTTACTACAAACAGAAGCTTTTACAGAACTGTATTGTAAGGGAATAAAGATGGTTTTGTATTTGTGGAACAGCAAAGATAAGTTTGTAAATGAGAAGAACACTTGCTAGAAGAGACAGGTTTCGAATTATTCCCGTTTTAATTGTAAGACTCATTGTCAGGTCGTATGGAGGAGAATTAATGAAGGTGTGATAGTAACGACATTTTTGTGTGAGGTTGGAATTGCTGTCTTAATAAACACTGTTATTGGAAATGAGAATTTAATGAAGTGTGTATTACATGTAGTGTATGTAACTACTATTTTCGTTTACCACTTTGAACATGCATGGGTTATATTAAGCATTTATAAGTAAGGAAAGAAAGAAAAGGTATTTTTAAGGCACTTTAAACATTAATTAAAAAAAATTCTTCTACTCCTTTCTGCAAAAATACAAATACGAATCTTGTATCATTATTGATGTTGAATAATTAATATTGCTTAATAAAAAAATATCGATCCCAGATATCAATTCTACAATAGTCGTTGATACCTTACCTATATCTGTAAAGATTTCAATTAAATTAAATACTATTCTAGCTACGTGCGGTAAACATTAAATAAAATTTAATGTAAGAAAGTTATTATCTTCAAGTATCTCTACCCAAAAAAATTACGACAAAAATATCTCACAATCTCTAAATAATTCACAAAACAATACTGACCTCCCCGAAAAGCACAATAAATATAAACAAAAAGAGGGTTAAAGTGAACTTTATTTGTAATGAGAGGGCAGTTCATTCATATTTAATTGGCGCTGGTCTACTTTATGGCCCTCTATGGACGAGGGTGGTTTTCACGTTTTATTTTTCAAATACCCGATATGTTTGAGTGGTATTGTAGAGGACAGTGCGCGGTGATGCTAGTAGAGTATGGATATGACAGTATTTAAAAATATATTTTCTTCTAATGATAATGCTGCTTGTTAACATACTAATAGCACAGAAGACAACACAACAAGGTGGGAAGGTTCCTTTAGTTCGATTTCAGATATAAATTGCAGCTCATCATCATCATCATTTCGGCCATAAGACGTCCACTGCTGAACATAGGCCTTCCCCAATGATTTCCACAATGGCTGGTTGGTGACAGCCTTCATCTAGCGCCTTCCTGCTACTTTTATGAGGTCGTCGGTCGACCTTGTGGATGTATGTCCCACGCTGCGCTTTCCGGTACATGGCCTCTACTCCAGAACCTTGCTGCCCCATCGGCCGTCAGTTTTACTAACTATGTGCCCTGCCCATTGCTACTTCACCTGTTTGTTTACGGACGTTCTATCTCGTAAAGAAACACCGATTGCAGCTCAACGAGGTGAGTTTTGTGATTGTGGTCTTATGAAGTTGTAATTGGTGCTATTTTTGCGGTTGAGTTTATGTTGAGTTCGATTTCTAGTCGGCGTTGAATAAATCTGAAATTTTAAGACTTAATTAAATTGACAGTGTTTGAAATGAGAAATAATACACTAGTAAAGTCATAAAAAGTTTATTATAAAGCCAGCACATGAGTTTTTCAGCAGTTTAAAACTAATTGTAAAACATTACCTATTAGATAAATTACCTTTACCACAAATAAGTACCTAAGGTAACTTAAATCCTTTACATACGTCTGGATGTATTTTTTAATGAAAAAATAGTTCATCTTTTAGACACAGCCATGTCCACTCTAGTCTTTCGTAGACCGCCGCTAGTCGGTAGCCGTTCACGAGAAAAAAATACGCGAAATAATATCGAAAAGCAATAAAAGAGTACCGCAATAAAACAAACAAACCCGGTTGATAATCGAAGCGAGTGCTGCAACGCATTGTGAGTCTTTATGTTAGTCGTAATATTTTACATCGGAAAAAGCTTTTACACAAACGAGAATCGAACCCCGCACTTTTTACTGGTGTCGGCATGATCTTATATTTATGACAATTGTAAGTACTTACTGCGGTAATACGAGCACTGTGTAACCGTAAAATTCATAATATTAAGCCGGTTACATACCTTAAAAAGTATTATTGAATGAATAATCTGTTATTATCTTTGGGAATGAGATAAAAAAAACTAATGGACAATAGTTGTAAAGCTGTAATCATTATGTCATAACCCATGTGTCAGACATTATAACCGCCATTGGTATCTGACATGGTTAAATTAGAACAATATAAAATGTCCTACATACTTAAAGTTAAATACAAATAACATTTTCAAACGAACAAGATCACAAAACTGCAACTCCAAATGAACCAGGAAAAATTTGCTAGGCTATGCTGATAAACTTTTTTTTTTATGCTAGACAAGGCAGGTATTTGACCGCAATCGCACCTATTTTTTTTTCTGTGTTTTATTATGTTCCCGTACGTCAACCCTTGAACTTCTCGGACCGGACATTATTATTTTATTCCCAAATGTGAAGAATATTTTAAATAAATTATTAGAAGCTATGTCTTAAAAACATTTTATAATAAATACGATATGGACGATAGCCCGGATACGTTTTAAACTACAAAACATTCCGGACTCATCACACAAAATCTCATAAATAACGTATAATCCTAACACCATTAAAACTAACTATCGAGACTGTAAAATGCCGTCCCTTGTACTACTTTGTCACAAAAGTACAACAATTAACAAACCCACATGATCATTGACGACTTTGTGTTGAACTATAACGTGTGTAACTTATTAGAGGCAGTAATGAATGAGCAACAAAGTGAAGTGGTAGTGTAACGTGTGTTAAAGCAAGCTGTCATAATGCGAGGGCAGACAAAAGTACAGGCCGACTAATCCATGTATTGTTAACAGAATCCAATTTAAAATTCCATGGAGGAACCAGACAAAGCTTGATTGATTATGCCTCAAAATGCCTCTGAGGATAACGTGCGATTTAACGCAATGCCTTTGATACGTACTCGGGATATGTTTTTAACGCGTTGTTAACTTGTATTGTGATTCGGTTCGCGATGATTCATCTGTGCGAGAATAACTTTGAACTTATCCAGTTATTGTTGTCCAATTAAAACATTCATTTTGGAGTCATCATTGCGAAACAAATGTAAATCTATATTTATTTATAGCTGGCTCTGACAGAGAAAGTTTTATCTAGTACTATTCCGCAATCAAAATTCATTCCCTTTTACACGCTGTAATATTAATTACACATCCTCCACAGGTCTTGTGGTTAGACTTCTGTACAATTTTGTTCCGGAGACTCTGGGTCAGGTTCCCAAAAAGGCACCCCATTCTCACGTAATACTTACAAAAAAGACGTATATTATTGTTAGTAAATAATATGTCTGAAAATCTCTATCTCAATCTTCAATTCATTTATAAGTACCTAAAAAATTGCTTAACCTCAATATTATCATTATAGGACTCCAAACATCCCATCCCATCCCTTGCGATAGCCACAAAAGTACCAAACGATCCGATTGTCCGCATTCGCGTTCGCGAACCGCACGACCATTATAATGGTCGATTTAGTATCTAATTATATCAGTAACGTCCCGTCGTTGTAACTCAAACTAATAAATTGACCTCTCAAAGCCAATTACCCACCTTTCTCTTCACTCAATGAAGTATCTTTGTATTTCAGTTTCGATTCTGCTTCATCTTTTTGCTCAAACCCGTCTTCCGGTGGACAATTGCCAAGAACTGAAGTAAGGACATCTGCTATCCCATTCTCGCTGGTTTTGTTAGTATATTTGCATCTCTGTTTGGATAAGAGAATTCCCTGAATGAAAGGTCCTTTTCTTCATGTTGCAATACCGGTGGATCTTCGGCCAACTAGTGAGTGAATGTAATTTTGTCAGCCTGTGGGTATGTGATAATGAGGTATATCTCACAATGTTTGGCCGATGAGGTCAGCTGTTCAGAAGTCAGTTCAGTGATCTGTAATATAAAATGTTTTTCTCACATTTCTTGGCCTTGAAGTGCTGTTCTTCTCTTTTTTGAAAATTTCCAAAAGTTTTTAAGATATTTTGCAATCTCGTGGCGTAACTTACCACGTTAGAATGGACCAGGGACACATAACGCCTCTCTCAGCAATATCATGACAATACTAGGATGTTCCTAGTATAGTGCCTGATACGTGCCTAAACGTGGCGTTGTCATATACAGGTTCTATAACGGTGGTGCATTGAGCATGGAAGTAATTATTTGAATCCCAGTTGTCTTAAGTATTTAATTTAATACCTCTTAGTTATCTAAATTATTACAAAAGGACGGAAATTCCAATACAATCATTGCACTTAATCTCTTTTGTCAGGACATAGGCTATAAATAGATAGATCGGGCAAAAATGTATGAAAATAACCAACTGCGCTTGATCCTGGCAGATTTAAATGTAATAACTGACAACTTTGGTTTATTCCTATGAGCAGTTCTGAAGGGTTCAGTACAACTAAAAAATAGAAACGAAGGATTAAACGACTCTTCTGCTTCCCTTTGAATCCATCGAGGAAAAAGAAGGAAATACAGAATTTCACACGGTGTGAATGTGATAAAAATGTAAGTACCTACTTATAGATTCCTCACCACTTTTTTTAATTTGATGCTTATTTTTAAATGCAAATTCATTGCAAAAATGCCACTCATTCACGATCAGTACTAACAGTTGCTAACTCTGCAGCAGCGGATCAACTCACGCGCAGGATATTTCGGGATCACATCAATGGGAGCGAGATTCATTCAGATGCACTCAGAGCCAAATCACATGATGCATTGCGGCGGAGGTGCGACGCCGGAGCGGTGTCGTTGCGTCGTCTTACATAGAAATATCCGTGGTTTTCGGCTACTGGGACCGCAATTAACTGGGACCGCGGTCCCAGTCGCTGGACCCATATTTTTTTTTCCAGCGACTTGGACCACTCATTGGTAACTTAAAAAAGCCAAAATCGGTACAGTTCTAAAATTGATGAGTGGTCCCAGTCACCGGAAGAAAATTATTTATATACGGATCCGGCAAATGGGACCGCGGTCCTAGTTGACTACGGTCCCAGTCTCCGGAAACCTCCGGCGCTGTGTCGCGCGATCCCGCGATTTCTTTGCGGTGCCACACCGCAACGCATCGTGTGCTTTGGCTTTCGTGCGCAGGCCCACACAATCGCCCCATTTGCAAATACAAAGACATTATCCGCGACTTATTTATATTTCCCGAGATAATTAAATCGAGGGACTATCTATTTGCGCATCCGTTGTTTGTTAAAATGAAGAGAAAGAGTTGCATGAATGGATGGTGGAATCGGATCGAGGACTTTTAGAATTATAGGGCTGCCACCTGAGGTTATTAAAAACGAACGTCTAAAACAAAAATCAACTACTATTATTCGTTTTTGACTTCACTAATCCTGCAAACATGCTTCAATATCAAGACAGTATTAAAGTTAGTTGTCAAAAGAGATTTTCTAGTTAAGTTGCGATACTTGCGATTCAAAAGTGTAGGTATTAATTTTAAATAAATATTTGTTCTGTACAAGTAAGTCACCATTCTTTGATCTACGATTCTTTGTCAACTAACTTTTAATGTTTCCCGTAAACCTGTACATCTCTAATTAATTGTCTTTACCAACCGCAGACATAAACTTCGTCAACAAACGAACGACTCCACAAAACTTAAAGCGTGTTTAAGTTTACTATCCATTACTTGTCAGAGATATTTACCGCCGAACTATGGCGAATGTTGGTTTCCCTTGTAATTCCTTGTAAGTTGTCGCAATAGCTGTAAATTTGTTTCGGCACTTCTAATTGATTTTGTCTCTGCGTTTTATTGTCAGAGATTTCTTTTATCAGTTCTTTAGACCTAATGATGAGGTACTATTAGGTTTATTCTACACCAGTAGGCCTAGGATGCGCGCCGCGATAAGCGTTTATCACGCCATTTTATCGATTTTGCTCATACATTTTGATGTCGATAAAGTATATCACGGCGCGCATCCTAGCCTGGCTGGTAATAAAGCGGATAATATCACTTTGTACGTACTTGCTACTAAGGTACTTCATTATCATCATTTTCATCATGTCATCCTATTGTAGCCGAATGAAGTCTCTCATTATATGAAGATTGATTTTGTGTGAAGTTGAATCTTATTATGACGTCATCATCATCATCATCATTTCAGCCATAGGACGTCCACTGCTGAACATAGGCCTCCCCCAATGCTTTCCATGTTGATCGATTGGTAGCGGCCTGCGTCCAGCGCTTCCCTGCTACTTTTATGATGTCATCGGTCCACCTTGTGGGTGGACGTTCCATTTATTATGATACGAAAAAGATTTATTTCACTTCAAAAGTTTTAACATGAAATCACCAATGCGAAATCTAATTCCTATAGTAGACGGTATAATTCCTCCCAACTAATACAGGGCGGTCCACGATTGAACATGGCATGTAGTTCGGGCATACTCGTGTAGACTCGCGACCCCTCCAGTTTATAGCCGTCGTGCGCGCACGCAGTGTTTGCGTCGTCCGATAATATAATTGTCGACTTCGAAGGATATTTATCGATGTGATGGCGAAAAATATCAGCCAGGTCACACACAGCATTCGATCGTCTCAAGGTTCAGTCAAACCAACGCGATCACACGCGATCAGCCGGCGTGCAGCGATGGCGATCAGACTTAAATGCATTGTTCGCCATCGCTGCACGCCGGCTGATCACGCGTGATCGCGTTGGTTTAGCTGAACCTTTAGTCAAACAACGTCCACTGCTGGACAAAAACCTCCCTAAGGATTTCCACAACGACCGGTCCTGCACTGCTCGCATCCAGGTCACCAGGTGCTTCCAGTAACCTTCAACAAATTGCCGGTCTGTCTAATGGGAGGCTGCCCACACTACGTCTTCTGGCACGCAGTCGCCTCTCGAGAACTTTTCTGCTCCAAAGGTTTATGTGTGCCCGCCTACAGGATAGAATAATTACAATCGAAAGTGTGATATTTTTTATTGTACGTTTACACCTTCACGTTTGTATAGGTATATGAGTCATCATCATCATCATCATCATTTCAGTCCACTGCTGAACATAGGCCTCCCCCAATGCTTTCCATGTTGATCGATTGGTAGCGGCCTGCGTCCAGCGCTTCCCTGCTACCTTTACGATGTCGTCGGTCCACCTTGTAGGTGGACGTCCCACGCTGCGTTTTCCGGTACGCGGCCTCCATTCCAGAACCTTTCTGCCCCATCGGCCGTCAGTTCTGCGTACTATGTGCCCTGCCCATTGCCACTTCAGCTTGCTAATACGTCGGGCTATGTCAGCGACTTTGGTTCGTTATATATTCGGTTCGTTATATATGAGTCATGACAAAGTAAATCAAACCTTACACTTTCGTGTTCATAGTAATACACTATGGACACTGAATAATAAAACGTATAAAAGGTTCTTCAGCTTCAACGATTGTACAAAACACTGTGCTTCAGTACAATTTCTTACCCCAATTTTATCTCTGTACATGCTTGTCCACATCAAGGTGGCTTATCTTTATTAGATGTGCTTTCTAATATAAAATTAGGAAATAGGGATGTCCAGGTAATTATCTAATAACTACATGTTTTTGACATTTAGTGGTGGTGCGGGCAGCCGAGACGTTAACATCACCATTATTTAGACAATTATATAGGTTCAGGTATTTGTAGATCGTAGTAAAATTCTATTGGATTATTTATTGACGTTTCTAGCTGTTAATATGAAATTGCTTCAACAATAAATATTATAATACCTACTTACTGGATATTTGAATATATGGTTTAACGAGATTGATTGTTTTTTTTACTGATCGTCGTCACCCGGTGTAAACTACTAGTTACTTAGTTAGGTATACACTTAGGAGTCTTTACTCTTTAACAATGTGATAAAAGCACAAATCTTAAAGATAAATTCAAAACACCTAGCTTGTACATACATCGCTTTATCCAACCAAAAGAGCTATTTGAAACAAGCAAGCAAAGTTACGAGCAAGCGCCGTGTGGACAAGACTACACCGATTGAGTCGTTCGGCCCACAGCCATTGTTGCAAGTTTGCAACATGGCCGCTAAAATGTGGGTTTGTATTAAATCTATTGGTGTGTATTGAAATACGCGAATGTATTGTTTTCTTGTACAAGATTCTTAGAAGATCTGCTGTGAGAATGTTTACGAATGTTTAAGATAAAATGTTTATTTTGCCATCATGAGGTAGGATTTGTGTCGAAAATTACATAACAACATACAACTAGCTAGATTATTGTTAAATTATATCGATGGCAATATTTTTATTTTTTTCCGTTACAGAAAAAATATATCACGAATATTTGACTACATGCCTTGTTCAGTATGTCCTCATAGAATCGATGGCCTTTTTGGAGCAGAAAAGATCGAGTAGCGACAATGGACTGGAAAACGTGTATAGGCAAGCCTTCTATTCGATGGACCAATAATCTGGTGAAGGTTGCGGGAAGCATTTGGATGCGTGTAGCGTATTTAGTAAATCTTTGGGTAAGGCGTGGGCAGCAGTGGACGTCATTATTTGGGTTGAAAAGAATGAACAAACTCTGCGAAATATTGACTAAAACCATTGACCATTGTAACTTTGTCTAGGGTCTGTATATGCCGCAGTCAATATTCGACACTTCGGCAATTAATGTGACCGAATATTAACATCACTATTTATATTACCAGATCTCAAATATTTTTTTCTTTTACAGGTAAGCAAACCTATCACCGTCACACTCGTGAGTCCGGCGATCCGGTAAGTTTTGAATACCAATATATTTTCCTCACCCTCCATTGTGGGGGAGCAACAAGTGGACGACTTGTTACCCAAGCCTACTGTTTAGATAGGGCTGCCACAAGTATGTTTAAATTCGATTTAAAACTTGTCGGTAAAAAGATAACAGCAGCGTAGTTCGCTTGAGCGAGACAAATAGACCGATCGGTGGAGACAGCATTAGATGTGATATTAAGTACACGATGACAGACTTGTCAAAACTAAAATAAAAAAAAATTGTGGCTAAACTTTTAAAACTAAAAAAAAAAAACAAATAACGGACGTTGCTTGGTATAAATCCATATAAAACATCAAACAGAAAAATAACTTTTTATTCGTAATATTTATTTCATGTTTTACAAAAAAAAAATAGATACCATAGTTAATTACTTTTAGTTGAATACAGAAATTATAAAATAAATTAAAATAAACTATAAACATGCAATTAAATATTTAGCGTTATACTTAATTACTTTCATTTAAAAACTATCTGCTATCAAGTAACTTAAAAGCTTTTAAAGACAAAAATTAAAGCAAAATTGAACTCTTTGCAAGTGCGAACCCTACGAACAATGCTACCCCAAATAATAGGGGTGATGATCGCAAACATTTGTCACGGTGCAACAAGTTACGTGACGTGACCTCACGGCGGGAATAAATGGTTTTGGAGGCAGATAAAAGATGCACGCAACGTAGATGAAAGGTTCCGAGATTGTTTTTGGGAAATCACAAAAAAATGATAGTGCATAAAATTAATTACTGCCTAGGTAACTTAACTTTCTGATAGTGACTCAAATCTATATTTGAAACAAAGCTCAAGAGTAAATACAGTCAAGTTTAGATTCAAGATCTTAATACTCGTAATTGGTGTAAAATTCCAAATATTGAAATAAAATATTCAAAATAATTTCAAAGTGTGGGTCTGAAATCTAAATATCGGTAAATAGCACATATTTGTTTTAATTTAGTCCTGTCAACCCAATTACTTTTAGAAGGTTGGTAAATCAATAAATAAGTAGTTGGTCAATAGAGTTGGCAAACAAGGGACGTAAGGGTAGTAAACCCTTACAACTAATTCTATGGGTAAACATTTTGATAGCACATGAAAAAACCTCTACAATGGTGTGCTACTAGACTGAAATCATTATTAATTGCACTCATAAATAACCAAAAAGAGCATTCCAATAATCTCAAACACAAACAAAACAAAATCAACCGCCACCGGACGCGTCGCTTCAGGACATTTCGCGACGCGCATCCGGTCGCGCGCTGAAAAAATATTATCGTGCGCTTGCGCAGCGTAATGAGCGCTGAGGGATGTCGCTCCGGTTACGGACACAATCCCAGTCAGCCATGTCACAACGGGATTTATTAACGTGAGTAATGGATTGTAATGAAGGATATTTTGTGGAAATGAAAAACGGTTTTAAATCTTTGGAGAAAGTATGAAGGTGTGATGAATGTATCGTTGATAATGATACGGATAGGGGCCATCTTCATGAACATAAAAGTAATGTATTCAAAAGCTGAGGTGGAATTGTGTAAAGCAATCGTAATCATTTGACAGTTCAAAACGTACGTAAAGTCCGATAAACAAAGCGTTTGACAGAATAATCGTACGCTATGAACTGTCAAATGATTACGATTGATTTACACAATTCCACCTCTGATCACCATTCCTATCTGAGGCAGTCAAGCTGTAGATCCTGGCTACACAGGAGTTGCAGGGGTGGGAACGAGAGGTAGTATAGACCCGTAATCTGAGGCAGTCAAAAAATCACATCCATTTCTCTTTCACATTTAATTTTTTACTTTTCATTGCACTATTCCATTGAATATGAAGAGGAAGGACTTTAAACTCAAAAAAAGTTAGTCATTTTTTGATATGAACAAATTCGAAGTTAATCAACCATCCAGTGTTCATTAACAAACAGATTGAAGGAACCGCCTGAAAGGCTGAAATTCAATATCAAACCTCATTCATCCTTTGTTAGACCGCGTATTAATATCCATATTCGCACAACAGATATAACAAATCCATAAACGATAAATCAGCGTCTGAACACGAACAGACGGTGCATTCCCATTCTAAATTTGCCCTTTCCCTCTCTAATGTCAATACATCGATCCATAGTATACTTTGCTATAGCGAGCAGTGTCCATTCTTAAGAGAGCAGGCTGAGAATAGATCACAATAATTCATAGCGTTATGCGTGTGCGAGCCCGATAATACTGTAGAGGGGATGGCTTGCATTGGCTTGTGTCGAAGGGTATACCAATCATCATCATCATTTCAGCCACAGGACGTCCACTGCTGAACATAGGCCTCCCCCAATGACTTCCACATCGCACGGTTGGTAGCGGCCTGCATCCAGCGCCTTCCTGCTACCTTTATCAGGTCGACGGTCCACCTTGTGGGTGGACGTCCCACGCTGCGTTTTCCGTTACGCGGTCGGTATTGGTTATAAGAAAACCTTTATCTTTTTGCGGGAGTGTAGCCCAAATCCTCAATTTTCCTCTGGTAAGAGGTTGTGCTCCTGCATTGGAGACTGAATGAACTGACGATGATAATAATCGTACTTCTTGTCGTCTTTCTTTAATTACCCCAGTCCATTTGCCTGTCAATAAGAGAGGATCGAGCTCCTGTAGTGGAGAATGAATACCTGACGTTGAAGATAATGTCTTTCCAGCCATCTGTCTCCCGCAACGGAGAGAAGTTGTTAGCTAGATTTCGAACTCCTCCTATATTTATCATACACAAGCTTTACTGGATGAGGGTTTCATTGGTTGAAGGCTTAAAGAGATCCTGGATGTTTAGGAATTGCAGTGGGGGGAGAGAGAAACTGGGATAAGTATACATTACCAATATGATCCCGACCTCCTCAATACCCATATAGGTGACGTGTTATGATGATGATGATGATAATAAGCCACTTACTAGTCGGGTCGGACTGGCCGACTCGTGATCCGAGGAACGCGGGTTCGAATCCCGCCGCTCGACTATTATCGTGATCGAACTCGTGACACAAGCATAGCTTAGTACGAGGGATTATTAGTAACAAATTACTAATATTCTTAAAAAAAGCGACCAATCACCCACCCCACTATACCCGGCTGAAACAAAGCGTATGACGTTGCGGCAATAATAAGCGGAAACGATGTCGGTGCGCACGCGCATGTTTCGCGCGCATGTGACAGGTGACAGGTTAACTATAGACAACAGCGCGCGTCCCGCTAATAGCGCTGCCCACTTCATAAAGTTATGTCATAGATAACCCCGATCCATTATGATTATGCTGAGAGATGGCAGTGTTGTTGCGAGTACAATCGGTCTTGTTTTGTGCCAAGGGTATAAATAACAATTTTTTTTTATCAAGTGGAGTTTTAAAGGGTCTCATAGAGTTTTGAAAGGTTAATTGATATGCCGAAAAATGTATAAAAGGAAAATAATTGATTGACTGGTAGGTTAAAAAAATTGATTGGAAAAATGTTAAGCGTCGATTCGTTATTAAAGCGTCGGATACAATGAGTCTTGCTGGTAGTTAGCTGAATTTTTCTTCAAACTTAAAAAATCTATCAGCAATCACTATAATACATCTCTTGCTTAACTGGTAATTATTGCCTTGCTCTTTTTTAATTTTTAACATATTTGGTAGGTACAATTGATTTGTTTAAACTCTATCTTTTATACAATTTCATATAAATTTTGAGGTTCTCTTTCGTCAACAACTGCACTGATGTCAGCTTCGGCACGGACATAAGAACATGTTGCGTATAATTCCAATAAGACACAAACGCAACAACAACAAGAGAGCATTGTTGTCGCGTGTGCCGTTCCCGGAACACTTGCCCGGTATAGACGCGGATGTCAGAACACAACTCAGGGCTGCTGCAAGGCTCATTGCAAAGCCAAGCTTAAGATTTGAATCAAACATGGTTAAACCTTAGTTTATCAATTTAGACCAGTTATCACCTGCGATACGTTTTGGAGTCAAACCGTGGCGTATCATTCCAATAAGACAAACGGAACAACAAGAGAGCGTTGTTGTTGCGTGTGCCGTTCCCGGAACACAGCCAAGCTTAAGATTTGATTGTAACTCAAACATGGATTCTTCAATCTGCAATCGGTTGAACTTCGATGTTTAGAACAATACCAGCCTTGAAAATAACTAAATTTATAACATTAAAGCAAAAAATCATTTTTTTGTTACGCAGACCTTTTTCAGATTACATACATAATTGTAAAAGTTCCAATATAACTTACCTACCCTGCTTCCATCATTCGAGACACCATATCGGTTGGTGCTGAGAAGAAGTGTCGGAAGAGACTCAGCTTTGCTTATTCGAGACTTACAATGGTGCTACGAAGCGTAGTTATTATTTTATTCTATTTATTCGCAATACAATCTCTGCCTATAAACAAAGAAACATAGAGACAGACTCTATTTCACATTTTTGATATTGTAATGGCTTCTTCTGATATTGTAATCTTTTACTGATTATTTTATTTATACTTGATAAATCTATACTAATATTATAAAGCTGAAGAGTTTGTTTGTTTGTTTGTTTACTTGAACGCGCTAATCTCCGGAATTACTAGTCTGATTTCAAAAATTCTTTCAGTGTTAGATAGCCCATTTATCGAGAAAGGAATAAAACATCACGCTACGATCAATAGGAGCAGAGCAATAATGAAAAATGTTGCGAAAACGGGTTTTCACGCGTACGAAGTCGCGGGTACAGCTAGTTTATTGAATATTATGGTTTTTATTATTATTTTCTTCTTCTTCTTCTTCTTTTTTTTTGCTGTGTAACGCTGCATAAAAGGCACCCACTGTCAAGATGTTACTGAGAGGGTGACCTTTTTTGGCAATTAGTTTTTTTTTTTTGTGTATGTCTATGTTGCCTGAATTTGTTGTTGCCAAAATAAAGTTATTTTCTTTACTGCCAACCCTACCCCGATGTTACTCTGACATCATTTACAATGCAACTCAGGATCCATTAGTATCTTATCTAGAACAATCCTCTTTGAAGTCTGACGGAGTAAGACGGATAGGCACTAACAATTACATTATAATTGATCTTACAGTTATTAGGTATTCAGGACGTGAGTGAGTAGCCGTTTTGAGCTGGAAGAAAGGTAGTAACTTTAGTTAATTTTACAATAGCATGGTATTAATGAATTACTATGATGAAACATGACGTTATGTTTGACAGCTGATTTGCCGCAGTGCAGTGACTGAAGGTCGCGAGTTCGATTCCCAGCACAAACATTTTGTGAATGAAGATACCTAGATAGATACATAGGTGGTATACCTTCTAACAAAGATTAAAATATTTTGATCCTTAAACAGGACTAACAGTTATTCATAGGCAGTAAGCAGTACATATCAGGTATTTTGACTCTCTTTATTAGCCAGGTACTGGGTTCGATTCCAAAATAGAACACCTTTTAAATAGAAACTTTAAAAAAACCGTTTACGGTTTTTCTAGCACATCACTAGAGTATGTCACTTGCGATGTTTTCCCTGAAAATTTTCGCCAAGTTACCGTCGACTTCTGACCCTTACCCCTAATTTATAATTCTAACAGAATTACACCCATTCAATTTCTGATTAACAATGCCCAAAGTCACTCGAACACAAACCGGTTGTCCAAGACAATGTCCCCGTGTTAATTAATAAATACTGAGCCCACAATGACACCGCGTCCGTTTGTGTCTGACTTATGGCCGACAAAGTCAATTGTCTGAGTTAAATCTGGTTTCCAATAAGACAACAGCGGTTAAGCCAGTGGTGTAGTGTAAGCGAGGCGATTGTGGAGATTACAAGGGCAGGTTTATAAAGATTTTGACAACCTTAAAGGCACACACAGGCCTTGTAGACACGAGTGAGAGGCATTTTCTGGCAAAAGTCGCATATTTTGGACTTTTTGAAATTAAATTGTGAATTAGACCCACACTTGCACATTTTATCAGTCTTATAAGAATGTAGTTAGTATGCGCATTTACCGACTAACATGTTTTTTATCACTTCGAAAGCAAATAGTTTTTTTAACTGTGGAAAACTGTTTAGTACTTTTTAGTACACCCTCAATATCAAATTTAGGTAGAGTTTAGTAGGCATTTATTATAATCTTACAGTGTCCCCAACCCCAAAACTTAGGATAAAGGAAAGCTTAGTTCAAGGTAAGACGTCCGCCTTTATTCAATTAAACAGGCGTTACATTGTTGTTTGTTGTTTTTCTTGACCGTAAACTGTCAGCTGTCACTTTTCAAAGCACTTTATGCGACTGTCACTTAGCGGGGAAGCTGAAATGCTTCTATGCTTAATATAGTATTGTTTGACATGTTATAGGGATCATATTTATTGATGCGAGGCGTGTTATGTTAATTGGGTCTATTTATGACCGAAATTATGGTTTTCGTTAAAATAGTGTTTATGCTAGTATAGTAAATTACAATGAGCGACAATAGCCTATAGTGTATTGTCGGTGTGGGGTCAGATCCTAAAAACGCCGGGTTTTCACTGAACCGTAGCGGACTTAATGCCAGGTGGCAATCTCCACCAGTCAACCACAGGTCAAGTTTTAATCCCGCCGCACGAACTATTGCGGTACTCGTAACACAAGTTTTTAGCTTACCACGTTAACAGGACTTACTACTATACATATATTATGTATAGTATTCTTAAGAAAATAATTATGTAGGTAGGTAAATCGGTCTACGTCGAAATCCTTGGGGGAGGCCTTTGTCCAGCAGTGGACGTCTTTCGGCTGAAACGAACGAACGAAACATAAGAAAATAATAATATCATTGGATGTTAATTACACATTGCTCCCTAGCCTCAAACCAAAACGTCAGTGTTTGTACAGTATTATACATTTTTGTTGCAAAATAGCCTGTATTACAAAGAGATAAGACGCCACTATGTTTAGGTTGATGTGCTGTCGTCCGTACCTATTCATGCAAAAAATAATCATTTTCCTAAGTTGCAATTTCATATAATGCCTTATTAAAACATGCTTAAAATCAACCAATTATCTTATTTAAATAATAACCCTCCCACAAACCATCAAGCCAACCAGATCCTATTTCCTACCAGTCGACTGTGGCCAAAACACGCGTCATGGCTTTAATTAATGATGCTTAATGGCCAATAAATTATCATAATTCGTTTTGCTGCCCTCCCCGGATCGCTGCAGTGTCAATATTAGATTGGAGAAAAACGCTAAAATGATATGAGGAGGATCGCTTACATTTTTTCTTTCAAACTACCTCTTTATGAAGTCTTAAAAAATACATTTTAAAATTTGAGTAAATGTGAATGAGTGAAAATTTTATTCTTTATTTTTACACTCTTTCATATCGTAATTCAAAAACTATCCTAATATTATAAACATCCCAATTGCAAAGCTAAAGAAAATGATTACTATTTTCTTGAACTTAGCTCCTGTCTCACTCATATTATTTCAATTCAAAAGCTCACGTTAAAAAAATCTATTAAAAAGAAAATTGACTGTATCACATTCTGGAAAAACGTCACCAACGTAAATACCTATTATAAAAGCTCAGAATACAGAACAAACCAGAAGGAGTGTTCGATAACATTTCTACGCGGCAACTTGTGTCCAAAATACTTCCCCTCCCGCGCCCCTCTACCCCCTTTAGTGTTACTAGCGCTGTGTGACACCCCCATTTTTGGGGTAAAATTATGTAATTTTTTAAAGAGATGTTAAACAAGTAAAAAATAAGTAAGTGAAATAAGTACACACGGCCACAGTGTTAACTATCCATNGTATAACACAATCATCCATGTATACGAGTATGTATTATGACTACAATCTATTAATATAACTAAAAGAAGCATTGAAAAGGAAAGGATTGTACCTACGATGAACTACCCAAGCTATTAGCCCTTTATTCGCTTTCATCATCATCATCATGATCATTTTAGCCATAGGACGTCCAGTTGAACGTAGGCCTCCCCCAATGATTTCCACAATGGCCGGTTGGTGGCGGCCTGCATCCAGCACCTTCCCGCTATCTTTATGAGGTCGTCGGTCCATCTTGTGGGTGGACTTATTGGGTCTTGTGGGTTTATTCGCTTTAGCAACCCATAATAAAATAAAACCCTTAAGAAGTAATACAACTTTAACCCCTTTATTAATAAAAGTTACACCCTAGTTGAACTCTGGCTTAAATTGTCATTTGGTATGGAAATGTCATTTTAATCCTAGGTTCTTCCTAGGTGTAACTTTTTATTAATAAGGGGGTAGTACTTCTTTAAATAAAAACATTTATTTCACAATTATCCCCATCAATAATTATAGAGTTAAGGAAGGATGGTGGAGCAGTAAACTCTTCCTGCCTCGCATAAAGTACCATACGATGAACACGTATGATACTTCTTCTTCTTCTTCCTCGGTCCCTCACTGATGAGGATCGCGACCACAGATAGTGTTCCTCCACAGACTGCGGTCATAAGCTGTGTGGACCGCATGATGCAAACTCCCGCCCACCGTCTTCCTCACCGCGTCCGACCATCTCGTCGGTGCCCTGCCCCGAGCGCGTCCCCCTTCATACTGTATGATACTTAGGTTACACAAAAAGTATCTTTATCTTCAAACGCAACCAGATCTGAGGCTGGTGGCTATAGTAAATGTTGTTCGTCTTGGTAAGACCTTTCAAATGACACTACAAACATAACTATTGGAGTCGGGTACCATTCTGCAAAAAAGTATGTATATCTTCGTACACAACCAGATCTGAGGCTGGTGGTCATAGTAAAAGTTATTCATCTTGGTAAGACCTTTCAAACGATACTAGACACATATCTATTGAAGCCGGGTACCATTTTGCCCATTGTCCTTTTCAACAATTTATGTGATACTAGACTGAAATCATTATTAATTACAGTTAAACCAAAAATAACATTCCAATAATGTCAAACAAACAAAACAAAATCAACCGCCACCGGACGCGTCGCTTCAGGACATTTCGCGACGCGCATCCGGTCGCGCGCTGAAAAAATATTATCGTGCGCGCACGCAGCGTAATGAGCGCTGAGGGATGACGCTCCGGTTACGGACACAATCCCAGTCAGCCATGACAGCGGGATTTATTAATGTGAGTAATGGATTGTAATGAAGGATATTTTGTGGGAATGATGAAAAACGGTTTTAAATCTTTGGAGAAAGTATGAGGGTGTGATGAATGTATCGTTGATAATGGTACGGATAGGGGCCATCTTCGTGAACATTAAAGTGATGCATTCCAAAGCAAGTCAATATTGCAATCTGAGGCAGTCAAGCTGTAGATCCTGGCTACACAGGAGTTGCAGAGATGGAAACGAAAGGTACAGTCCCGTAATATGAGGCAGTAAAAAAATCACATTCGTTTCTTTTTTTACATTTTTACTTGTGAATAGGAAGAGTAGACTTAACAAGAACTGAAAAAAGATTAACACTTTTTTGATGTGGTGAACAAATCCGAAGTTAAACAACCATCCAGTGTTCATTAACAAACAGACTGAACGAACCGCCTGAAATTCTGAAATTCAATATCAAACCTCATTCATCCTTTGTTAGACCGCGTATTAATATCCATATTCGCACAACAGATATAACAAATCCATAAACGATAAATCAGCGTCTGAACACGAACAGACGGTGCATTCCCATTCTAAATTTGCCCTTTCCCTCTCTAATGTCAATACATCGATCCATAGTATACTTTGCTATAGCGAGCAGTGTCCATTCTTAAGAGAGCAGGCTGAGAATAGATCACAATAATTCATAGCGTTATGCGTGTGCGAGCCCGATAATACTGTAGGGGGGATGGCTTGCATTGGCTTATGTAGAAGGGTATACCAATCATCATCATCATTTCAGCCACAGGACGTCCACTGCTGAACATAGGCCTCCCCCAATGACTTCCACATCGCACGGTTGGCAGCGGCCTGCATCCAGCGCCTTCCTGCTACCTATATCAGGTCGACGGTCCACCTTGTGGGTGGACGTCCCACGCTGCGTTTTCCGTTATGCGGTCGGTATTGGTTATACCAATACCTTTATCTTTTTGCGGGAGTGTAGCCCAAATCCTCAATTTTTCTGTGGTAAAGAAAGAGGGGATTGTGCTACTGCATTGGAGACTGAATGAACTGACGATGATAATAATCGTACTTTTTGTCGTCTTTCTTTCATTACCCCAGTCCATTTGCCTGTCAATAAGAGAGGATCGAGCTCCTATAGTGGAGAATGAATGACCTGATGATGATAATGATACCCTTTGAGTCGTTTGTCTCCCGCAACGGAGGGAAGTTGTTAGCTAGATTTCGAACTCCTCCTATATTTATCATACACAAGCTTTACTGGATGAGGGTTTCATTGGTTGAAGGTTTAAAGAGATCCTGGATGTTTAGGAATTGCAGTGGGGGGAAAGAAAAACTGGGATTAGTCTCGTTTGTGGACACGTCACCAATATAGGGTGGATCAGGTCACCACCCTATATGATGATCTACCCTATTGGTGACGTGTATGGTGATGATGATGATGAACAGTAGCTGAATATTTCATCAAAGTAAAATAAGTGACAATCACCCACCCCACTATACCCGGCTGAAACAAAGCGTATGACGTCGCGGCAATAATAAGCGGAAACGATGTCGGTGCGCACGCGCATGTTTTCGCGCGCATGTGACAGGTGACAGGTTAACTATAGACAACAGCGCGCGTCCCGCTAATAGCGCTGCCCACTTCATAAAGTTATGTCATAGATAACCCCGATCTATTATGATTATGCTGGGAGATGGCAGTGTTGTTGCAAGTACAATCGGTCTTGTTTTGTGCCAAGGGTATAAATAACTTAAAAGATTTTTAGCCTTGGATCATTTGAATGTTCTAAGGGTCGTAGAGATTAAAAGATTCAAAATCTATAGAACAGAGAGGTAGATGATAATATGTTGCTTCTCTACCAATATGCTGAATCATGAATTCCACTCTTACTGTTTAAAAACTTACCTTTTACGAGTTGAATACGCTTGTTCCCAACGAGTCACATCCAAACGAGTAAGCTCGCTATACCAAATCAATACTATGGCTACGTAACTGACTATTTTAAAGAACCACGATCACTTTTTTTCCAACATTGACTTTACCAGTGTCAGTACCAGCTACGTCTTATACAAGAACATGTTGCGTATAATTCCAATAAGACACAAACGCAACAACAACAAGAGAGCATTGTTGTCGCGTGGTGTGCCGTTCCCGGAACACTTGCCCGGTATAGACGCGGATGTCAGAACACAATTCAGGGCTGCTGCAAGGCTCATTGTAAAGCAAAGCTTAAGGTTCGATTTAACTCTTATAATAATATGGATTTAAAACTTAGTTTATTGAAGATCCGTAAACTGTATCAGCTATGACAAGTCTTGTACTAAAACATGTTGCTTATAATTCTAATAAGACAAACACAACAACAACAATGTTGCTGAAAAAAGTGTCGGAAGAAACTCAGTTCTTTCAAAAATACTAACTTGGTCTTTTTGTTATCATCTTATTTCTTATGCCCGTTGTCTAATTACATATAGCTTTGCTTCCCTAGCTAATATTTACTAGTTAACCCGGCGAACTTCGTACCTCCTACGTTCATCAGAAATAATAAAGGTTTCAAATGGCGAAAGATCTTTTTAGTTTCGAAGCGCATTCAATACAAACAAACAATCAAATTCTTAAGTCTTCCAGTGACTTGGCCCATTTCATCTTGGTTCACGGGTCAAACTCAAGTAACTGGATTTTTAAATAGAGTTTCTCCTTTATAATATTAATGTAGATAATGGTAACAATAAATCTTTTATAGACTGCCAACCCTGCCCCGATGTTACTCTGACATCATTTACAATGCAACTCAGGATCCATTAGTATCTTATCTAGAACAATCCTCTTTGAAGTCCGACGGAGTAAGACGGATAGGCACTAACAATTACATTATAATTGATCTTACAGTTATTAGGTATTCAGGACGTGAGTGAGTAGCCGTTTTGAGCTGGAAGAAAGGTAGTAACTTTAGTTAATTTTACAAAAGCATGGTATTAATGAGTTACTAATAATGGATGAAACATGACGTTATGTTTGACAGCTGATTTACCGTGTGGTTTAGTGGTGGCTTGAGATCGCTAGTTCGCTGATTTGCCGCAGTGCAGTGACTGAAGATCGCGATTTCGATTCCCAGCACAAACATTTTGTGAATGAAGATACCTACCTAGATATTATAATCAATACATACTTCTAACAAAGATTAAAATATTTTTGATCGTTAAATTTAATAGGACTAACAGTTTTTCGTAGGCAGTTAGCAGTACCATTCTTTCATACCTACCATCAGATATTTTGACTCTCTTTATAGCCAGGTACTGGGTTCGATTCCAAAATTGAACACCTTTTAAATAGAAACTTAAAAAAAACCGTTTACAGTTTTTCTAGCACATTACTAGAGTATGTTGCTTGCGATGTTTTCCCTGAAAATTTTCGCCAAGTTACCGTCGACTTCTGACACTTACCCCTAATTTATAATTCTAACATAATTACACAAATTCAATCCCCGATTAACAATGCCCAAAGTCACTCGAACACAAACCGGTTGTCCAAGACAATGTCCCCGTGTTAATTAATAAATACTGAGCCCACAATGACACCGCGTCCGTTTGTGTCTGACTTATGGCCGACAAAGTCAATTGTCTGAGTTAAATCTGGTTTCCAATAAGACAACAGCGGTTAAGCCAGTGGTGTAGTGGAAGCGAGGCGATTGTGGAGATTACAAGGGCAGGTTTATAAAGATTTTGACAACCTTAAAGGCACACACAGGCCTTGTAGACACGAGTGAGAGGCATTTTCTGGCAAAAGTCGCATATTTTGGACTTTTTGAAATTAAATTGTGAACTAGACCCACATTTGCACATTTTATCAGTCTTATAAGAAAGTAGTTAGTATGCGCATTTACCGACTAACATGTTTTTTATCACGCCGAAAGCAAATAGTTTTTTTAACTGTGGAAAACTGTTTAGTACTTTTTAGTACACCCTCAATATCAAATGTAGGTATAGCTTAGCATTTATTATATCTTACATTGTCCCCAAACCCAAAACTTAGGATAAAGGAAAGCTTAGTTCAAGGTAAGACGTCCGCCTTTATTCAATTAAACAGGCGTTACATTGTTGTTTGTTGTTTTTCTTGACCGTAAACTGTCAGCTGTCACTTTTCAAAGCATTTTATGCGACTGTCACTTAGCGGGGAAGCTGAAATGCTTCTATGCTTAATATAGTATTGTTTCACATGTTATAGGGATCATATTTATTGGTAGACGTGTGTTACGTTAAATGGGTCTATTTATGATCGAAATTATGGTTTTCGTTAAAATAGTGTTTATGCTAGTATAGAAAATACAATGAGCGACAATAGGCTAATAGTCTACTGTCGGTGTCTAGATCCTAGAAACGCCGGGTTTTCACTGTACAGTAGTAGCGGACTTAAAGCCGGGTGGCATTCTCCACTATTCAACCACAGGTCAAGTTTTAATCCCACCGCACCGCTCGACTATTGCGGTACTCATAACACAAGCTTTTAGCTTACCACGTTAACAGGACTTACTACTATACATATATTATGTATAGTATTCTTAAGAAAATATTATCTAGGTAAATCGGTCTACGTGGAAATCCTTGGGGGAGGCCTTTTTCCAGCAGTGGACGTCTATCGGCTGAAACGAACGAATGAAACATAAGAAAATAATAATATCATTGGATGTTAATTATCTACACATTGCTCCCATAGCCTCAAACCAAAACGTCAGTATTTATACCTATTCATGCAAAAAATTATCATTTTCCTAAGTTGCAATTTCATATAATGCCTTATTAAAACATGCTTAAAATCAACCAATTATCTTATTTAAATAATAACCCTCCCACAAACTATTAAGCCAACCAGATCCTATTTCCTACCAGCCGACTGTGGCCAAAACACGCGTCATTAGACGAGATGGCTTTAATTAATGATGCTTAATGGCCAATAAATTATCATAATTCGCTTTGCTCCCCTCCCCGGATCGCTGCAGTGTCAATATTAGATTGGAGAAAAACGCTAAAATTATAAATGAGGAGGATTGCTTACATTTTTTCTTTGAAACTACCTATAGAAGTCTTAAAAATACTTTTCTGAATATGAGTGAATTCATTTTTACACTCTTTCATATCGTAATCCAAAAACTATCCAGTATCATAAACATCTCAATTGCAAAGCTAAAGAGCGCTATTTTGAGGTCATCGGTCTTCGTTTTCCGAAAACGTGGTCATTATTCGAAAATGATGACTATTTTCTTGAACTTTACTTAGCTCCTTTATTTCAATTCAAAAGCTCTTTATAAAAAAATACTCTACACGTTATATTAAAAAGAAAATTGACTGTATCACATTCTGGAAAAACGTCACGTCAACGTAAATACCTATTATAAAAGTATACAACACTTACGCCCGTATTCACAACGATGCTTGCTTATGTGACGCAGCAAATCAAACGCACAGCGTTGAATAGAGATCTGTGATTGGTCCGTGTGTCACCCTGTGAGTCCACGCGCACTGTAACGTAGTAACGTTTAGTAACGTTTGTGAATACGGGCGTAAATCTCACACATACTCGTAAGTATTCATATTATTTCAATTTAATATGTCCTTGTCCTATCAACATTTTCCTAACAATTTTCTCTAATTATATGTGTGGTAAAACGACACTGACCGTACCTACCGTATTCTGGAAAAACGTCACCAACGTAAATTATTATAAAAGTACACAACTCTTAGCTACAGTTTTTCTTCAAAGATGTATACACACTGCGACTGGGTATTTATACGTATAATGTGCGCATTCCTTTATGAATCAACACAAAGTGTCTCTTAATTTTGCCTCCCCAACAGCGAGCTTCACAAAGTTCTATCTGTTTTGTAGAGACAGCAAAAAAGTCGGTAAATTATTGTTACTTATTTGACTAGTGTATAAATTGATCTATAATTGCTTTATCGTGTAGTTAATTTAAAAGCTTTAAATATAAACTGCTGTGTAGGTATTCGTAGAGATAAATCCGAATTGAAAAAAGATACAACTTACTCGGTCACATAAAGCTTACAGGAGTAATTAAGTAAATTATGATATTAATTTCATACCTGTGTATGTCAATAGGGATTACATAGACACACTGCAAACTTATTATTTTAATAACTTCTTTCAGCCAAATGACGTCCACTGCTGGACAATGGCCTCCTCCAATTAATAACTTTTAATCATACTTATTTCCAATTAGTAGCTGGCGTTCCATTCTGTAATTCCATATCCGAAAATAATTACTTCTGTTTATAAGTCAGCTCACGAAGTTAAAGAATTTTTTTTTTTACTTTTACATTGTTTTGCTATCGCTACTGCAGTGGGGTGGCACACAAAGACCCAACTGCTCTTTTCCTCCGTCTTCTTCCATTTTTTACTTTTTGGCTCCATCTCCCCCCGCCCTCCTCGCAATGGAATCACTTGTAATCACTCGTGCGTTTTGTTTCGCTTTCTTGTGACCATTTATTCACATGTAGCGTTACGCAAGGCTTGTCTCTTTATTGAAATATCATATTAAAAAGGCTTCTATTTTTTTTATAGAAACCAACAGCGATACATTGAAAATGTTAGTTATAAGATTATTAAAATAATAAATATTTAAGAACTTTGCAAAAAAGCCCTTTATTACAAATCAACACGACTTACGTAATCAATCTCGCAATAATATAAGGCTTGAATTCTAAAACGATGCTAAGCCAGTGATGGTAATATATTGTATTATTATGTTTGTGTTTCTTTCACGTATTATGTCGTATAATTTTTATAAACGCAATGCAATTCATGTAATATTTTTCACAAAGTTTAATAAATAATAAAGTAATAAGTATTTGAAATTATTGTTTAGGTTAATTGAGAAAGTTTATTAATTGTTATTTTAGAAGGATGAAAGCACAAAAAAGTGATTGATTTTTACACCTCAATATTTTTATTCTTAGGAAGTTGTATTCATGAAACGAAATGTTTCACCTGTCTAAATCACCATCGCTGAATGAACCATGTAGGTATCACTGCATTTAATTGTCTCAGAGTCCAACACACTTTCACTCATTGACCGTACCTTTCCAATCGAGCCCAGCCTCCCCTAATGATCTCGTATTAATACACATAGACAACCCTCATTGACTCCCCTGCCTCCTCCGAGAGTGCAATTATCCTCCCTAAGACGGCATCTTTGCTTATGAGCAAAATTTGGGTATCAAATAAATTCCAATTTGGAGATGGACTGACCAGCCTTTGGAATGCGGAGGTTTTAATCTTCTTTTGATATTAGTACCTATATAATGTGTAGATAAAANATTCTGAGTATAAAAGTATACAACACTTACGCCTGTATTCACAACGATGCTTTCTTAAGTGAAGCAGCAAATTGAACACACAGCGTTGAATAGAGTTCTGTGATTGGTCCCTGTGTCACCCTTTGAGTCCACGCGTACTGTGAGACCTCATGGTAACGTTTGTGGATACGGGCGTAAATCTCACACATATTCATATTATTTCAATTCATGTCCTATCAACATTTCCTAACAATTTTTCTCTATTATGTGTAATAAAATGACACCGACCGTACCTACAGTATTCTGGAAAAACGTCACCAACCTAAATTATTATAAAAGTATACAACTCTTAGCTACAGTTTTTCTTTAAAGATGTATACACACTGCGACTGGGTATTTATACGTATAATGTGCGCATTCCTTTATGAATCAACACAAAGTGTCTCTTAATTTTGCCTCCCCAACAGCGAGCTTCACAAAGTTCTATCTGTTTTGTAAAGACAGCAAAAAGGTCAGTTTATATATTTATTTAGTTATTGACTAGTGTATAAATTGATGTATAATTTCTTTACCGTGTACCTAGTTAATTTAAAAGCTTTAAATAAAGATTCTAATGAAGAAAGATCACGATGGGTAATATGCTTTTTTTTTGTTTTACATTTTTGTGTCTTTTATACTGCTTTGTAGGTACTAGAGATAAATCCGAACTGAAAAAAGATACAACTTACTCGGTCACATAAAGCTTGCAGGAGTAAATTATGAATTTAATGACATACCTGTGTTGTCAGTAGGGATTACACGGACATACTGCAAACTTATTATTTTAATAACTTCGTTCGTTCGCTTCAGCCAAATGACGTCCACTGCTGGACAAAGGCCTCCTCTCTAAGGATTAATAACTTAATCATACTTATTTCCAATTAGGTGCTGGCGTTCCATTCCGTCATTCCGTATCCGAAAATAATTACTTCTGTTTATGAGTCAGCTTAAAAAATTAAAGAAAAAAAAATTTTTTTTTACTTTTACATTGTTTTGCTATCGCTACCGCAGTGGGGTGGCACACAAAGACCCAACTGCTCTTTTCCTCCGTCTTCTTCCATTTTTTACTTTTTGGCTCCATCTCCCTCCTCGCAATGGAATCACTTGTAATCACTCGTGCGTTTTGTTTCGCTTTCTTGTGACCGTTTATTCACATGTAGCGTTACGCAAGGCTTATCTCTTTATTGAAATATCAAATTAAAAAGGCTTCTATTAAAATAATGAGCATTTATGAACTTTGCAAAAAAGCCCTTTATTACAAATCAACACGACTTACGTAATCAATCTCGCAATATAAAGGTTTGAATTCTAAAACGATGCTAAGTCAGTGAAAATACACTATTGTCTATTATTTTTGTGTTTCTTTCACGTATTATGTCGTATTAATTTTTTTTCTACATTTTAACAAATAAATTAATTTGATTTGATTTGAAATTGGACACAAACTCAAAAAAAGATTTAGGTTTGCGATTGCTAGAGTCATTGTTTCAGTTAATTTAATCTGAGGCTTCCATAATATTTTTAATGAACATTGTTTAAAATACAGTCCTTTACTTCACATTTAACAGATTAATGTAATTAAACAAACAATAATAATTCATCATGATTGTTTTAAAGTATGTAGAATTTTTTTTTAAATTATATTTTTCACTAAAAAATACTTTTTTTTTGCAAAGGGGCTTTTAAAAAGCACATTTACACGTCCCAGTATTAACCCTACAACTGCTTCGGGACGATAATTGGGGCAGTGCTGAGAAGAAGCAGCGCAAGAAACTCAGTCACTGCATTTAATTGTCTCAGAGTCCAACACACTTTCACTCATTGACGGTACCTTTCCAATCGAGCCCAGCCTCCCCTAATGATCTCGTATTAATACACATAGACAACCCTCATTGACTCCCCTGCCTCCTCCGAGGGTGCAATTATCCTCCCTAAGACGGCATCTTTGCTTATGAGCAAAATTTGGATATCAAATAAATTCCAATTTGGAGATGGAACTGACCAGCCCTTTGGAATGCGGAGGTTTTAATCCTCTTTTGATATTAGTACCTACATAATGTGGAGATAAAANAGATAAAATGTATTATTGTATACCATAGAATGAACTGTTTATGATATAAAATTACAGAGCGTTTCATAATACCTAATGCAGTCTTGGTTCACAAATTAGATAATACATAGTTACTAGAGGTTATTCACTTTGTGGCCACAGCCGGTGCAACCCGGTCGAAAATCAGGTAAATACAAAAAGGTATTTCATTACTACCTAACCGAGTATCGCGTTAAAACCTGTCAAAAATAATGAAGTTATTTATCACGAAATTTTAAAAACAATAGTTAGGGTGATTTTTGAACCAATATTAGTCCAGGATCTGAACTTGAGATTGAATCGTATCTCCAGTGCGTTTCATAGTTGAATATTTGAACCAATATCACTAGAACCTAAGCTTGACCTAAGTTTCAACAGAGTTCCAAGTGCGTTTCAGAACGTTCCTAACACTGTGCCTCAATTAACAGCTTGGTTGTTGGCCGATTAAAATTTTCCTTTGAGGATTATGTTCGCAAACAGACGGGACAAGCTTAGCTGAGTCAACAGTGTTTGTGGTTACATAATCGTTCTGCCACTGTAAAATGATTACTGCATAATAATTTAAGTTTAATAACTGTTTGTCTGGTCTGGGGATACATAATTCATTTTCATTAATTTAATTTTAAGTACAGAACTTAAAGGCCTACTTTAATGTCGTTGTAACACTTGAACGTACGACAGATTCGTTATGATGCTTTGAATTTTCCCTACAATTGACGTATTGATTCTTTTAAGAGCTCTTGTGAACAATAATAGGTACATAATTCTGTTTTTTGACCCATCCAAGAATTCAAACTAGGACGTCCGTAACGAGAGATTATAAACATTTTTTACAGTATGTGTATTAATAAGAGTGTGTACTTGTATTTATTTGTGTACTAGTTTTTCGCCCACGGCTTCGCCCGCGTGGGATTTTGTCTGTCACAGAAAAACTTTATCGCGCGCGTCCCTGTTTCAAAAACCGGGATAAAAACTATCTTATGTCCTTTCCTGGGACTCAAACTAACTCTATGCCTTTCATCAAAATCGGTTCAGTGGTTTAGGCGTGAAAGCAAGACAGACAGGCAGACGGACAGACAGAGTTACTTTCGCATTTTTAATATTAGTAATAGATTGATTCAAGATATTATGCATACTAATCGAACTAAGTTAATATTGGTCTTGGAGGACCGGCGATCTCTTACAGACCGCGGGTAGTAAGTAAGTACCTACCTGGATGCGGACAGCGTAGGACCGGTCGTGTGGAAATCCTTGGGGGAGGCCTTTGTCCAGCAGTGGACGTCATTTGGCTGAAACGAAGTAAATCTTACTTCATCCCTAGTACAAACTGCCATCACAAAAAAATCTAATTCGAGGGTCAAAAGCGTTAAATGTCAAAACAATTTATTGTCACTTTTCAGCCGTCCTTTTGGACATGGCAAAGCAATTTATATTTTTTATAAGAACCCCGACATCTTAAGTTGCAGTCTCAAGTGTGAACAGATGTTTAATACAACTAGAAACTGTAGCATCTTAATCAGTTGTATTAAGACCGATTTTGCAACAAACATTTGTCTGAAATCCGGTCGACTCTACTTTAAACACAAAAATGTTTCCGATTGCAAAGTTATGAATCTCATGGCCTTTTAGGGATAATATCAAAGCATTGTTAGAGTAGCACCTACATTATAATGTTTGTTTGAAGGGAATAATATAGGCTCCGAAACTGTTAAACCAATTTGAAAAATCTTTCACCATTAAGAAAGAAAGAAAGAAAGAAAAATATTTATTCGATGCAAGTAGGTACACAGCAAGATAATAACTAAAACTAGACAACAGAACGTCTACAAGCACCAAAATGGCATCAGCTCAGTATACGCCGTGACGGCAGAGAGCGCATCACGACCACTGGTATTCTGCGGATGCCAGTTGAGGTAGAGGGCGCAGCTCGCCCAGGAACAATCGGTTAACGTAACAAGTAATTTTAAACATAGATAGCCTAGACAGATTATTTAATTACATTACTTATGTATAGCTAAGATTCTAATAATAATTAATATAAATTAATAACTACAACCATGAACAAACAACTCATGCACAGAAATTAGTTCTTACGATTTTCTTTTTATGATATGAATGGTATTTCTATTATGTGTGCTTTTGAAGGTTTAAAAGATATTTTTTGTACCTACCTACATTATTTCTGATTAACATAAGCGGTACGAAGTTCGCCGGGTCAGCTAATCGTAAATATAAGACATGTTAATAGAAAAGTGACTTTTACATACAGAGAAGTACCTAAATGTTTGTATTGGGCAGGAATCGAACCCTAGACAGTACCAACTACTACCTACTCTACCTAAGTACTTTAAATAATAAAAATAATTATTAAGATAACCCATCAGTTCCTTGTATAAAGCAAATTACACACACACTTATAAAATCAACCAAAATGAACTCTAGTTCACACAAAACATTTCCCGAAGCAAGCGTTGTATCTTTAACGCTACACATACATTATCTTACATGAAAGCGAACAAGAATAAAAGGCAAACAAAATGTCTGTAGGAGCAAGACTAAGCAGTTCCAAGACGTAGGGGGTGAGGGTAGTATGAGGAAAGGGGGTCTACACATAACTTACACCGCAGCATAATACAAATTTGGTAAAACCTACAAAAATTAAATTCAACCCTATTACAAGTCCAATAAGAGACTAACGACCGCAAAAGAAAACCTTGCAGGACTGATATCCGAACACCAATATAGCAAGACCTCTACCACTTCATATTAAACTCCCATGGTCGTATTAAGAAGTATTAAAGAGAAGGGCAGGGGAGGTCACGTGAAAATGGACGGTTGCGTTTTTAAAATTTAACCTAGTGTGCGTGGATGGGTTTATTCGAAATGAAAAGACTGAAGAGATGGTAGGTACTTTATGCGGTTTCAATAGAAGTATTGGAATCAATTTGCTTTATTACAATTATCTTAAAAAGGCTGCTAATTAAGTTTTTTTGGGTCATTTGGCAATCAATTTAGGTACTTTTCTACTTTCGTAGATAAACTTATTAAATAATAAGTAGTGTGAAATGTTCAAGGATAAAAACAAAATTCAATATTTATAAAGGTTATGAAAATAAATTGAATAACTACGTTGTAAGAAGTCTACCTATGTAGAGTTATTTAAAAACTAGCTTTGGTCGCCCGCTACGCGGGCTACAAAAGCTAGATCTGCGATGCTGGCCGCTCCGGGCTTCGCCCTACGCGGCGCTCGGCCTGCGGCCTCGCATTCGGAGCTCGGCCTCCGGCCTCGCAAAAATTACAGGGGGCGTTCTCGTTTGTCACGGTGCTCTTGTGCTTTTTTGACGCAACACAAGTAAATCTATGGCGACTGTTGGGATTTGAACCATCGCTCGGCCTTCGGCCTCGCCTTACTGCTGTCACTGCGCTCTTGTCCGTTTTTGACGCATTAAAAATAAATCTATGGCGACTCACAGGCTTTAAACTATCGCTCGGCCTTCGGCCTCGCCTTTTTCTACGTTAGCTAAGCCCCCCTGCATACAATTTGTATGGAGAATTTAGTTCCTTTAGGAAAACGGGTGAACGCTTGGCGGCCATCTTGGATTTCCAAAATTTTGCATTTTTGCCTTAATCTGGACCATTTTCCGCGCCGAACCCCATTTTTACTTTTTTTCTAACTTAACCCAATCCCGTGAAACAATTCCTTAAAACCACCCATGTCCCAAAATTTTGAGTTTCCGTAACTCCCAGTGTTGCCAGGTCATCGANGACCTAAGTTTCAACAGAGTTCCAAGTGCGTTTCAGAACGTTCCTAACACTGTGCGTCTGTGCCTCAATTAACAGCCTGGTTGTTGGCCGATTAAAATTTTCCTTTGAGGATTATGTCCACCAACAGACGGGACAAGCTTAGCTGAGTCAACAGTGTTTGTGGTTACATAATCGTTCTGCCACTGTAAATGATTACTTCATAATAATTTAAGTTTAATAACTGTTTTTCTGGTCTGGGGATACATAATTAATTTTGCATTAATTTAATTTTAAGTGCATAATTTAAAGTCCTACTTAAATGTCGTTGTAACACTTAAACGTACGACAGAATCGTTATGATGCTTTGAAATTTCCCTAAAATTGACGTATTGATTATTTTAAGAGCTCTTGTGAACAATAATACATAGTTCTGTTTTTTGTCCCGTCCAAGAATTCAAACTAGGACCTCCTTAACGAGAGATTATAAACATTGTTCACAGTCTGTGTATTAATAACTCTGTATTTATTTGGTACTTGTTTTCCGCCCGCGGCTTCGCCCGCGTGGAATTTTGTCTGTCTCAGAAAAACTATATCGCGCGCGTCCCTGTTTCAAAAACCGGGATAAAAACTATCCTATGCCTTTCATCAAAATCGATTCAGTGGTTTAGGCGTGAAAGCGAGACAGACAGACAGACAGACAGACAGTTACTTTCGCATTTATAATATTAGTAATAGATTGATTCAAGATATTATGCATAATAATCGAACTAAGTTAATCTTGGTCTTGAATGACCGGCGATCTCTTAAAGACCGCGGGTAGTAAGTATGTACCTACCTGGATGCGGGCAACGCAGGACCGATCGTGTGGAAATCCTTGGGGGAGGCCTTTGTCCAGCAGTGGACGTCATTTGGCCGAAACCAAGTAAATCTTACTTCATCCCTTGTATGTACAAACTACCATCACAAAAAAAATCTAATTCGAGGGTCAAAATTTAAACGTTAAATGTCCAAACAATTTATTGTCACTTTTCATCCGTCTTTTGGACATGGCAAAGCAATTTATATTTTTTATAAGAACCCCAACATCTTAAGTTGCAGTCTCAAGTGTGAACAGATGTTTAATACAACTAGAAACTGTAGCATCTTAATCAGTTGTAATAAGACTGATTTTGCAATAAAAATTGATAGCTCTCTGACATTGTCGACTCTACTTTGGGAAAAAAGTTTTCGATTGCAAATTTATGAATCTGAGGGCCTTTTGGGGACAATATCGAAGCACAATATCAGAGTAGCACTTACATACGATGTTTACGCCCGTATTCACAAACGATGCTTGCTTAAGTAAAGCAGCAAATCGAACGCACAGCGTTAAATAGAGCTCTGTGATTGGTTCATGTGTTACCCTGTGTGTCCACGGGCACTGTGAGACCTCATAATAATGTTTGTGAATATGACAGGCGTTAGTATGACATGCTTCAGTTAGATCTACCTTCTAGCTGAATACTTGCTTTATTAGAAAACTGACTTAACTAATTCACACAAAACATTTCCCGAAAAGCAAGCGTTGTATCTTTAACGCTACACATACGTTATCTTACATGAAAGCTAACAAGAATAAAAGGCAAACAAAATGTCTATAGGAGCAAGACTAAGCAGTTCCAAGACGTAGGGGGTGGGTAGTATGAGGAAAGGGGGTCTACACATAACTTACACCGCAGCATAATACAAATTTGGTAAAACCTAAAAACTTTAAATTCAACCCTATTCCAAAGCAAATAAGAGACTAACGACCGCAAAGGAAAACCTTGCAGGACTGATATCCGAACACCAATATAGCAAGACCTCTACCACTTCATATTAAACTCCCATGGTCGTATTAAGAAGTATTAAAGAGAAGGGCAGGGGAGGTCACGTAAAATGGACGGTTGTTTTTAAAATTTAACCTAGTGTGCGTGGATGGGTTTATTCGAAATGAAAAGACTGAAGAGATGGTACTTTGTGCGGTTTCAATAGAAGTATTGGAATCAATTTGCTTTATTAAGATTATCTTAAAAAGACTGGTAATTAAATTTTTTGGGATCATTTGGCAATATTTTTCTATCATCACTAGGTGAACTTTACTTAAGTAGTTTAACTTAAATAAAGATACGTTACGATACGTTGTAAGGTGCATATAGAGTTATTTAAAAATTACGGAACCCTACTAAGCTACCTTTATTGTTAATTTATAATAGTTTTAAGTGTTTGTTATCTAAATTAAGTATGCTAATTATAATGACACACAAAATGGTTGTAAGAATTAAGATTAGAAGAAACGGTAGCGATAATCGCTTGTAATAAATTTATTGATAACTAACCTCCATGGGAATCTTATTGACGGCTTTGTACAAATAGCCATGGGAAAATAAACACCATGCATTATAATCCGGTTTGCATGAAATCATCTTACATAGGTACCTACTTATTGGATAGTCTAGCATTCCATAAGTGTGTTTGTAATTGTGTGCTCCATCAGAGAATCGAAACCAAGCCCCTCAAGACTACTAATTCATCATCAAGCAGGCATTATAAAGCACTTAAAGCGCGTAAGTTTAGCAAATTTCTAAAAATATGATAATAATAATTACTGCTACCATCAATATAAGGTAAGTTAAATGCAGGATCTAATGGCTCAACTTAATTTAGCTCATTTCCCAAGCACATCGAAACCTCGTACCATGAAATGAACCTCACTTCGCAAATCGTATCGCTAGCCATTCCTTACTCGTGGTACGGGGGCGATCACTCCGTGACACCGTCGCTTCCGGCTCGGACACAGGGCTATTGCATCTTAATTAAACTACCAGACAGGGGCGAAAGGTTCTGAGCGTTTTGGCTTTTTACGTGTCTTTGGAACTCTTACTTACTCAGCTTTTAAATAGATACCTAACTAGCTATTTGATTAACAAGAGTAAAGTTACTTGATATGAGAGTACGTTGCAGTGAAATAAAATATTAAATTATTCAAATTCCTATTTGTAACCTTTTACATAATCGTGTCACTTTAACACACAAGATAAAAAAAACAAATGATATTTAATCTCGTACAAACCCTGCCCAATCTACGTCACGTATTCTATTTTCAAATTCAAACAATGAAGAAATTTTCAAATGCAGAACGCGGACGTCGCCAATCCGACAATAGAACCGCGCGGCATTCCAATTCGGCGCGCTATTGTTGAACGGAGCGCTTTGATTGGTCGGCGGACACAATGGGCCACGCCCACCGCACAATACCCTATTGTCGTCGCCACCTGTAGAACGCTACGCCCAGTGGTGCTTAGTGTTTTTTTCTTGGGCAAAAATTCTCTAAAGAAACCAAAAGGTGCAATATTTAAAAAAAAAATTTAATGCCCATATTTCAATAATTAATTTAATTAATCCCCTACATATAAGTTCCATGTATTTAATTAATGTAAAACATATATTGGTTACAAGCGGCAGCGAAATTAAATTAATCGTTATTCACTTATGTCAATTGACTAAAGTTTGAAAACTCTTTGTTAATTACGACCTGAGGAGATTAATGGTAATGAGCAACGTTTATTTTGCCAGGATATTTTGAGGTGTTCTTTTAAAATACATGATAGCTGTTAAAACTGAAATAAAAAGTAACCCTCACGCATTTTTAGTAAAAGTAAAGATGAGGTCAGAATCTGAACTATATTGTCAGAGCACAAAAAATACATTTAACACAGTAATTAAGCTAAGTAAAACGATCTATGTGAACGAAAAGTCTTTAATTTACACTCATCGCAAACTGTCCTAACATTATTACCGTTAACGAACAAAATCCACGTCTTAAAGCGGATCCGATATTTTTAAAAGCCCAAACACATTAGAACGATTCGGACTGGTAATAAATTCTTTTTAAAAAAATCACTCCCTAAGTGCCCCAAATGGAAATGGCAGGTTATTTTTTCCGTAAAAGCATCGTTTAAAACACTAAGTGAACGGACATCATCTGTATTAGACGAAAATAAGGACGAAATATTGTAGGGGGCGCCACTGGCCGTACAAATGAGGATTAGTTCGCTTAATGGCCCGTTTGAGGTAGGATATTTTTACGTTTTACGGAAAAGTAAGTAAGTGAATGAACATGAGCGATGTTCATGCTGTGATTTTAAAAGGACACCCGAGTTTTAAATCTTGCAGCCTTGTTTAACAGGTGCTGGTATAATGATTAATACTAATAGACATTTAGATGGGAAATACGTTAATAAACAATATAAAGAGCATAATATTTTAATTAATAAAATACATCGAAAAAAATTTAGACATTTTGCACTGTGGATACGTAATTTATGTTAGTATGGGTTGAACGTAGAACTTTTTTCAAACTTGGTTATTAAATTAAAATAATTATAAACATCTAATTAATTGGTATAGTAGGTACTTATTGGCAAAAAGGATGTAAACATTTAGGGATAATTAAACAGTAGAATCAGCCAAACAATTTTTTTTAGCCAATCGAGCTAATACTGAAACATCTTATCTAGTTGAATTAAGTGCTATTTTGCAACCAAAATGTAGCCTTATGTACTATGGTCAGTAATGCTGCTTGTGAGTCTTCTTATAAGATGTAAACCCGATAACCTTCAATGGTCGAACATAAAATGCACTAATGTTATCTTTAAATCTAATGTTTCTCGTAATCCTAAGTTACATCGCCATATTGCTGTAATGGACAATATTCTTGAGTTACTACGAGTATTTACAATCTTAAAAGTTTACTTTGTAGTATTTACTGGTTGGTTAGGTGTTCGCAATTTCATGTCTTCTTTTTAAAAAAAAAAGAGGAAATTATCAATTCACTGCTCTCATTTCGATTGCATGTATCCAAAAGTTGTGAATATGATCCCTCCTTCTAAAACTTCAAGTAAAATTTTATAAAGATGTAAACAATCTTAATAACTCTAATTAAGTGTGATCATACCTACTACGGAAACTTTGTTGATAATGGGCGTGCTGACATTACATCATAACATATCACTGAGAGTGAAACTAAAATTTAATAACAACATAATTAAAAGACGGCACGAAAGATCAAAGCCCAACTTGCTTGTAAGAGTATGTCATCAAAATTCATCAAATATTTCGTGTGGAGCGTAAGTATGATAATCAACACACACTATTACTTCCATATTCAGCACAAGCAAATGTTATTACTTTACACATTGAGATAAATCAATGGGGGTGAGACTAAGTAAAGAGTGGGGAACATGAAAGCTATTGATTTAGGCCTTATTTTCTAAGTACCGTTAATTAAGAACTGGTAATTAATTCAAGATTTTGCTGAAAATCTGTATGATAGAAAAATAATACTATACAAATACATTTACTCCTAAAGTGCTAAGTATTTCGAAAGATCCAGCACCAGACCTGATTTTAACTCTTTTTCAAATATTATTATCTTATGACTGATACTGTAATGTCTGCTCTGTTGTTCTATGTATTTTCATGTGGCAGCAAATTAAACGTTTACTACTCTATTCTATTAAAATTAGATATTCTAAAATTCTCAATATATCCATCTTGGCACTTACAAACCACAAATTTCTGCTACACCTACAGATTCCAAACCCTTCATCTACATTACCTTTATAACTTAAGTTACAAGATAAACTCAAAGCAAACTCTATGTGTGCGTTATGGGAAGACACAAAACAAGGGGAAGGGTGAAACGAACTCGTTATCAAGCCGAGGGGTATTAAATCCATGAGATATGGCGGAACAATCTTCAACTTCGCAAGTGAATTAGAATTAAACGAATGTGTATTTCAGAGAGTGTCATTTGGTTATGGCTGTAGGAAAATGGATGCAGTGTTTTGATAGTTAGATGTGAAATTTGAATGAACTTG
Organism: Ostrinia furnacalis; assembly: GCF_004193835.3. Lineage (NCBI taxonomy): Eukaryota > Metazoa > Arthropoda > Insecta > Lepidoptera > Crambidae > Ostrinia > Ostrinia furnacalis. The sequence goes on from NW_021130551.1 coordinate 550,554, forward strand.
TAATTACAACCCCATCAGAATGTTTCATCTGAGCAATTAATAAATTGGGGATCATAATAATTTATGGGACTCATATTGATATAGTTAAGCTATGAATTGCCTCTTTAACCATAAGTCGTCATCAATAACACACTCCAAATTTGAAAGTTGTCAAATCAAAAGTAATTGCTATGTTTCTTTCCAATGATTCAATGAAAGGAAATTAATTAGGTAATACAAGTAGGATCTAATTGGCAACATAAATTAGTTCCGAATCAATTGCAAGACTATATAAAACTAACCATTTTTAAGTTAAAAGAAATTATTCCGGAAAGATATCTCGTTTAACAGTTGTCGTTTTTAATCACTGTGCTATGGCCTACGTTAGTTGCTTTTCTAACACTGAGCTTGTCTCTATCGTAAAGTGCTTGAACGGACGATATTAAATTATGCATGATAAGTGATACAGAACCAATGCATTTTACATCTACCATGTTGACACTGACAGGTGGGAGCTCGTTATTACTGCCAATACTGTCAGGGATGCGTAGGGATTAAGAATGGCAGTCATACCCTTTAGTAAAAGCTTAAAAACTCTTATTTCTTCTTCGATTTTTTTGTGTGCACATCTTCATGGTTTATACAAAGATTAATAAAATGAAAAGAGATGAGGACTTTGTATTTTATGGTATAGTTTTTAAAAATATTATCAACTTTAAAGTTACTGAAGTACAGACAACGGCACGTCAAGGTAAGCACTGTGGGGTCTTACGCAGTTGTAATAGAAGCAAATTTGCAACAAAAATGGGTAGTCTGATGTGCTGTCGTCTGTGCAAGAGTAGTACCTATCAGAGAAAAAACCCATCACATAGAAAATAGTGCCTTTAGATACCTATGGTAGATTTATATTCGTGACCACATTGCGCTGCCAAGTAACTGAAACATGTAACATTGTCCCTAGACACTCAATAAACATCCCGATCGTCCGCACAAGTTGCTTTACTCAGAACATTCCAATCAAAAGTACCTTTAGCGCACTTTGTCGGCCCCAAGCCGACCGATTTAGCAGCGAGCGTCAATCGTGTTAGCCCAACCGACGGACGAAAGGCCTAACATCTACAGAGGCACCTCTCCTCTACTAATTGGCGTCACTTTGCGCGTCCGCGCTATCTATTTAAAGATCGGCTTTGAATCCAATCTTCGTCGCATTGTGGCGTTTCCGCTTCTGTTTAGGTTTAGCTTTTTTCGTTCAATTAGCCGGCTCTGTAAGACAAGCTGACGTAAAGAAATAGACGGATTATTTTTCAAGCGGGCCGTTTTAAATGGATACTGGGTTTACGGATTTGGAAATTTTGTGTTAGGTATGTAATGAAGTGATATTGATTGATGTTGCGATGGTCAATATTATTCATATATTCATGTTTATTACTTTGCGAAATATCAGCAGTAGGAAGTAGTAATGACTAAACCACGGATTAATAGACTGAAATTTTTATCTCAAAAATTCGGAGCCTCCAAAAAGCTCGACGGGAAGCAAATAAATATGATTTAATTATAATTACATTTAAATAATTTAAACAACCTAATCTTCACGATACAAACAAAGACACGATTTCCAATTTACATAAGTTCTCAATCTCAAACGTAAATACAAAACGGAACACAACTCAATACAATCATCAATAGCTCCCAAACTAAGTTGTAAAGGAGCCGCAAACATGGCGTAGCCCCGAACAACACAGAAGCAATCAAGTAATTGCCGCGGCTTCCTTCGTCGATAATCTTTGGGCGGGTTGTTATGTTCACCTGGAACGTTACATGTGTAGTACCTATGTAGCTTCTTGAAATTCTAGATGAAAATATCAAGTGTTTCTGGTAGTTTATATTGTCACTTGAATGAGATCTGAAAGTTGGTAGATTAGATAAAAATTTGGTCAAACAAAATGGTTAGGCTAAAAGAAAGGAAAACAAAAAGGTTCGACGTTTCGACACATTGTTTTACGTTACAAAATTTAAATCAGTTAAACTAAAAGGTAACTCGATTTATGGCATTATGCTCTTGCTAGGCCATGAAGGTGGCCTTCTATGGTAAAATACGGCTGATAGCATAGCAGTGTTATAAAAATTTGCACAGATTATGAATACCTAATACAAAAAAGTACATTACAATGAATAATCAAGACATCATTCCAAGAAAAGCAAGCAAACATTACGAATTACAAAAAAAAAGAAATACATTACGTCATACAAAACAAGTACTAAACGGCAACACAAAAAGCTATTTTCCGAGGAAACACAGCTAATAAAAGCCTGGAAGGGGGAACCCCCTGATAATACGAGTATAACCCCCCACACGGGTGGGGGTGATACCCCGAGACATACATTCTTCCACGCCTGCGCTGCGCTCAATGTGGGTCATATTGTCCTCTAAAGACGCTGGAGCGTTTAATATCATATCAATATTAATGCCGACGTAAATTTATGGTCTGACCTAATCAAGTCTGTCAGGCGTGAAATACCCACCTCTGTTACTATCAATATCGACTATTAAGTTTTGTAGTACCTACTTTGTGTTACTAAACATTCTTACTTGTAGCTAAACGTTGTCTTAAACATAGTTTTATGTCGATCACTTATCTTATCGTCTTCACAGACCAATGGTTTTACAAAAATATTATGCACAACTTGCTAATACACGTCTATATTTCATCAGTAATGATGTCGAAATATTTGTTAAGTGCTCAAAGCTCAAGAACCAGCTATTCATGTCACGATATTATCTTGTTAACAATATTACGATGCCTTCAAAATATCATTTCCAGTTCTATTACGTTATCAGATAGCTTTGATCGTTTCTTGTAACGTAGGAATAGTTTAGATGTAATGCGGCTACAGATTCCGAAAGCAAATAAAATAGCCCATTAACAAATATAATTTTTATAATTACAGAGATAAAATTTGGACGATCACACGTGCTTAGAACCGCCGGTCGATGTTGTAGCGACGTATTAACGTTTACATATTCATAAAGCCGTAACAGGTGCCTACATTAACATAATGCATGTTGTAAATACAAACCTTAAACACATGAAAATGACGATGACACTGCCAAAAGCATACTCGTGGAAATTTTCCCTATTCAGATTTACGGTTTGGTATTTATGAAGTTTCTTTTAAACCTGCATTCAACGTAGAAAATTCATGTTTATGCATGTGCATACTTTACATTAACGACCGTAAAAATAATTTAGTTGCTACTTTAATTAGGTGACAACCTACTTCAACAGTTCCTACTTTTAACAACGATAAGGTATTTCTAATTACCATTAAAGCGAACTATTTACTTGAAAGGGCATGCAATCCTTATCTTTACGCTGGCTAGAATTATCCAGAGGATATTAATAGATAACGCCAAGAATTTGCGCAGCTGTTACTTCAGTGTCGTCCGTTTTTTACACGACAAAGTACGAGCTAAAAATATGAATAATTCGGGCGTCATATTTCACAATCGCAACTCGTCCGGTGAGATAGTCCCAAACAATGGAACTCGCCAATCGCACAATCGCACCCCGTCACACAATAGACCGTTTTCTTGGCCACGCCTCACGACACAATAGAACAACACGCCCAGTTAGCCTGTGGAAAGAAAGAAAATTTTCTCCTCAAATACAAATGTAACAGAGATTGTATTGACTTTTTAAACGCCCTCATAGATTCAGCGCACACCCACCTGAGTCGCATTGTGGTGTGCGAAAATTTCACAATGCCCGGCTATTCACCGCTCCACGCACACTGTGCGATCAGCTAAAGACGCTCGCCTGGGCGGAGCCTAGAGAGGGACAGCGCCTCGCCTAGCCCGCGAAGAATGCGCGCGAGCGGGAAAGAGCACGCTCGGGCACGCACACATCGCCCGCTAGAAAAGGATGGGCTGATGGCTTTGTATAGATTCCGCGGGATGAAAGCTGTTATTCCGCATAGACAATTGATTGTAAGACCATTTCTAAATACAACTCATATAAATTTTGATGGATCTTGGTAGGTTATGTGTTCAGTTTTCAGGATTAGCTGTAAATTAAGTATGTTTGATTCAAATTGTGGAAGCAAATGCCGCCGAAGGACGGCATTGTTCGCAGGGCAGTGACATTAGGTCGGTGCGTCCTTGTCGCACGTGTGCGGGGGGCGGGGGGCGGTTATTGTAGCGCGCGCGTATTGTCGGCCCGCTTCGATCTGCCAGCATTGTGTATCGACGGCCCGCGAACGGCGGACGTACGCGCGTTCCGATTCCGACTGCGAACGCTCGAGATCGCGCGCCCGAACTGTTACCGCGGACTCAGTGATAGAACTATTGTTTTTTATTTGTGTTTTGTTTGTGTGTGTGGTTTTTTTTTACGGACGGAGACCATGAGGAAATAATGCCAAAGAGCCTATGTGATTGGACAGACTGTGTTTATTTCTAGTTCAGTTTATTTTATTTGCGTTTCACCGTTCGGTTTCGTAGCTGATTTTTTCTCATGTCAGTCACAGCGAAAGGAACAATGATAACGCACCTGAAGGTAAGTTCATGATTTGATTATTTCTAAGCAATTACAGCTTTTGAAAATGTTTTGTTACATTCAAACTAGGTTCTTTTTAAAATAGTGACAGAGCTTCACTAAGTTTAAACAGGTTAATAAAATCTTTGAAAGTATCAGCATTAAGTAAGTATGCAACTAAAATACTTAATATTAAATAAGAAATTGCACAATATTTCGCATAACTTCCAAAATAAATTGTCATGTCAAAACGTGCCCAGTGGGCCGGTAACGGTCAGCGTTGGACAAAAAGTTTTTACTCCTTCCCCTCTCGCAAAGAAGATTGTGGTATCTTTTTGATGCGCGTTAGAACATTTCGCAGTTACCATTCAATTAAAACTGGTTCTTATACAATACATATTGTGGTTTTTATAGTAACTTTGTACGAAATGAGACGAGAAGGACCGATTATTGTGATATCACTTAATAAGTTTAATCTACTCTTGCGTTATTGCCTGTTTTTATTTTATGATCAGATAAGAAAATGCAAATTTTAATTGATGGCGGTCAATTAAAATGTCCAAGTATGGTAAGTTTAAAATAATAAAAGTTTTTCGAACATCTTCAAGACTTACTTTTACATTACGGATTCAATTAACCATTGTGGTGTTGATGGCTGTTACCTAGGTCCTACATTGACTTTTGAGTGCTTTTGATTAAGAATATTAATACAAGCGGGGTAGGTATTAACATCTGTAATACAAAATACCTAATGTAAAATCAACAGTTTAAAACGGAGCGAGCTTTAGCTCGAGGTACCTATCGGTAGGTAGGTAGACAGTAAGTGATGAAGGTACTCTAATATGTACCGTACTCTTGAATAAATTGATATTGCTATCTTTACAAATTAATCATGATCTGTGAAACATTACTTCACGGACAACCTTAGGTATAATGATTTCTAAGAAAATTTAAAATCATGCGATCTCTATTCTGAGGCAAAATAGCCTTCTTGCAAATTCACACAATAGCTTCTACTTAAAGACAGGTACTAAACCAAAACTTCCTACTATCTTTAAGTTAGGCAATAATCTTATTATGGTAAAAGGAAATCAAGGAACAGATAGTGAACCTAAAGTTAAAGTTTTAAACCTAAAGTTTAAGGATCTATAAAATTTTACTTCTCGACAAAATGCATCTATGGATTTTATCGCGAACCGTTTAGATATATTTTATTCATGATCATTACCATATTAAATTAGTGTAGAGAACGTTGAACTGGACTAATTTTATTACGTATCTATTGTCAAGATAGCGATGATCTAATTTGACTTAAAAGCATTTTTATTGTACCCTGAGATAGATCATAAACTTTTGAAGTTCTAAACTCGTTTTGGGATCTTGTGATTGGAATCTCACGAGGATCATCTTTGTGTAAGTTACATTCAAATTATTTCGTTTAACTTTAATATAGAATTTATTATCTTACACTGCATTCAATTTGTGTATCACAAATTAATAATCACTTCAAATCTTCGGTCTCCAGTGTATTGACTTCAGATCATCAACAATGTTTCAACTACACTTTTAAGCATCAGTATTATTTATATTAAAATTCCATAATCTTCTTAAGAGAATAAACAACTACCTTATGATCCTATTCAAACTATCTATTCCTCAGAGGTCAAACTAAGCTAATCTAGTATTTATGTATTCAACATTATCTTAATGAGTTCACCACTGGAGATTTCAGAATCGTTTTCCCTTAAAACGACACTGTCTTTACTATATTTATTGCCTTCTTACAAGTTATTTTTAAATGTATCAGCTGGAAACCACTTTGGAGCCCATTTCACTTAATCGATCTTTATAACACATTTATTTTTGTTTTTGAATATCATTTGGCGTTATAATTGTATTCATGTCCAAAAGATTCTGTTAGTTGTTCGAAGACAAAGTACAATTTTTATTAATTTTTAAGAATTTTTGAGTAAATAGCTTTTAACTGTTTAAAGGATCCTGAATCGTGCAAGATTTCTTAATTAGCCTCTTACAGCCTCCAACAAAGAGTTTTTTTTAAGTAAATCGCCTAACTGTCTCCCGAATCCCATGTGACAATTGTTAATTGCCATCCTTTTCTCTTGCCGCTTCCATAAACGCAAAATTTAAACCCGCCGTATTGTTGACTGGGCAAGTTGACGCCCAAATTGCCGCATTTAAAATTTTAAATTAAGTAGGTGGTAAATTAACGTGAATTGATCTGTTGTTTGTCGAAATTGGTCGGCCGCGGTACCCGTTTATTTCGACCTTAAATTTCTTTTAATGACCTCAGTTTTTGAGCAATAAAAATGTGTCAATTTGTTAACGATACGCGTTTGGGATTACGACTGAAGCATCTACGGGTGAATTACGAAAGTCAGTCACTGCTGGAAACCATTAGATGGCATTTTATTGCGTTTATTAACTTACAAAATGTTATTTTGTGTTCGGGTTTTTTAAGTTTCTCCGAACTTAGTACACCATTTTGTAACTTACGTTTTGATGGCCACTTCTGATTCTTAAATTATGCATTGAAGAAATTCAATTACTTAGCAATTCAAGTCTTTCAATCATTTATTTCTTTTTTTAGTCCAGATCTAGAGATCTTAGAAGCAATAAATATCATTAAATGGATTCCAGTTTATTTATGGAATAAAATCCACACTTACCGACAGAGCGAGGCGTAATTCCGCTCGCGCTCGGTGACAGATATCAGTTAATGGTCACTTTTTATACAGTAATTATATGTTTTGGGCAGACAATTTTTTAAGCGATGCACCACTGGGTGTGCAATTATATTATTTATAAAATACTTCTTCGAATTTATGGCGGCATTGTTTATTATAATAATACATTAATGATCAAGGATTTCACTTGTTTCAGGCACCATGTAATTTTCGGACATTATCAAAGCTATCTCGTTTATTGCCTCCATATGAAGGAGCCGAATCCGAGCTTAACTTTGTTTTAATATTTATTAAACTGTAATATTTTATTACCCTATTATTTTGCATAAAGCAAGGCTTTTAAAGGCAAGTATCTCTAGCATGTGTTTAAGGTCTTGAAGCTCGTATAAAGTTAACAATAAATTGCTATTATATTACTTTTAGATAACCTTAGAGCCGGTAAGCTTCGCATTATCCGAATGCTTGCAGTAAATAGAAACTAGGATACATTCAATTGTTTTTAATAAATATTATTTCTGTTACTAACCAACAGGAAACCGTCTCAGATATTTATATTAAACAGTGCCCGCAATGAAAACAGTCGTAAATCCAATCGAATGTAAACCATAGAACACCGGATGGTTGGTTATAAAAAAATTAAACTATTTAACCAAACAAAAATACTAAATAGGCAACGTCAAAGTTACTGTGTAGTCGTAAAGAGAAGATGTGGTTAGTTTTAATAACGAATTTATGGATTCGAAAAATATCGATAGGATGTGGTTTTGTCTACGAGAACTTTATGTCGAATCTAACGTTTCGGTTGGGTATGAAGCTCTAACAAGTTTACGATTTAAAATATTATAGGTAGGTACTTACCTTGATACGTTTTGAAGTGTAATTTTTAGTTAGCCTGAGGTGAGAGATGTAAGCTAGTTTGTTTTTTGTTTAGTTTATCTTTAGGGGTTTGCGCAAAGAGGAATATAAATTAGAAACTATTTTATGACGCGAACTATTAAATCACGTGGTCTCAAAAGACTTAAAAGATTACTTTTGATTGTAACGCAAAGTTCTAGAAAACTTCATAGCACGTAATTATAATAAACACCTAAGTAAATATTACGTAGATACTATAAACATCTCCCAGACGTTGGTCACCATGTAAAAGTAGGTTTACGAGGATGTTTAGAGGTAATTTCGCAATTTTATGCCACGCAATAAGTAACTATGTCATATTATGAGACCCGCACTAAACTACTATTTATTAAGTTAAGATTGTCGATTACATACTGATATCCACAATAAATTATAGTTAAGTAACTTCAGTATCTTAAATATTCATCAAAAATCAACAAGAGCTAAGTATTTATGTAAGCCTGTATAATTTAGGACCGATAAATTATCTAAGTTTACAAATTGATAATTATTGTTAGTGCATGGTTAGGTGAATGATTAAAATCCTGTGTGATTGGAAATCGATAAATGTGCTGGAGCAAAAAAACGTATTTATAAACGGTGCTTAACTTTTTTGTAGCGCTACTAAATTACTTGTACAGTCGAAAGTATTATCAAATTACCTATGTTATAAAGTCGACCTTATTACAGTCACATTAAATGTCACAGTATCTACCAAGATGTGCCATCGTCCGTACCAACTGATTGACAAGCAACACCCAACCGATTTGCAGACAAAAATCATGACGACACCCGTCAAAATTAAACAGGTCGCTCACGTAGCGACTCCGTATTGTAACACAATACATCCCGACACAGCAGCGTAACCCCACCCCACGTATGCCCTCGATTTTTTTATTAATTCCCAACACGTCTCCGCGTCTTCTTTGTTCGTCCCATTGTGAATAACATATGTAATAGAAATGCTGAATAACGTTCGTACTTAGATATTGAAAGAGAATTTTATTTTGTCCCGCGGTTTTTGGGTTGCGGAGCACTGTGCGGATTGGCAAAAGGAATTAATGAGTAGGTATGAATCAATTTTTGTTGTTGCTATGTGGTTTTGTAAGACTGGTCTCACCTCTGACCACTGTGTGACGGAGATATTGGTAAATCTATAGCTCAGCTATCAGCATAACTCAGTAATCAGATCAATCATTCGGAAAGCGAAATGTCGTAGGTTCATGTCCCCTCATCTGAGAGGCAAACTNGACTTAAGGTGAAAAACCATTTTAATATGCTGATTTTCATGAAAGAAAAACTTATGTAAGTTACAACTACTCGTACTTCACTATTTCTTATTTCACTATCAGGTTTTGTTTCGGCTAATATCTAAATAACTTTAAAGTGCGTCGGGACGATGTTTTACTATTATTATTATGTACTTAGGTATTGTAATCAGATGTAATAAAGTTGTAGCATTGAGACGTTGTCAATGACTATAATTACGAGTTATCCTCATTATATGGGTGTGATTTTTACGTAACAACTTTAATGAGGTTCGGTTTTAATTGCATTATGAACAACTATAAAATAATAAGCACACGACATTGGAGATTACATTGTGTAATATGTAGAGTAAATGCAAACAGATTTGCCCAGGTTTGTTTTAGTTAGAAAATAATAAAAATAAAAAACCAAAAGATAAATAGAGCCTATACTCTGGTAGCGTATACAGTTATTGAACTATAAATGCGGTTTCAAAACATACGTATTTTTTTATCCACACTCGTTTCTAATCTCTCTCATTACAATCATATTTTATAGGATATTTCTAGTAGGTACAAGAATTGTATTGGAATCTTATTTATTTTTCTAATCGGATGTAGTTGACTTACTATGAATGACCTTGCAACAATACGTTTTATTTCCGTCAGTTCCAAGTACTTTATCACCCTTTATTACAATTCACACCCTCCAAGTGAATTTATTCCAATTTTTATGCTAAATAAACCTCATTGCTGGCGACAATAGTGTGTGCCCTTTAGACGGAACCCTTCTAAGCATTGTGCAAATTGTCCATTTTAGACAACGGTCTTCCGTTTCTTTCAGACTGAAAGAAACGAGTGGGACGGAATATCTTGAGGGTGTGGTACCAGTGGTACCATGACTAAGATATTTTTGGTTAAGTTTATTTTGCTATGCAATTGGCACAGTGATTAAAATCATATATTTATACATTTTCAAATAGCAACTGGACGACTTTTATTTAGCATATCTCAAAAACAATCAGTAAGTGACCACTGTGCACTAAAGTCCTTATCAGTAACATTTTGTAAACTAGATCAGACAGTGTGTCAAAGATTACTTTCAAAGATATTTAAATAAGAATATGTAGATACAGGAAAATATCTGCATATTTTTATTAAACATATTCGATTCATTAAAGGAGGATTTCTAGACTCAATATCTCGTCACATAGACCATACGCGCTGATCGACAAAAGAAAACTTGTTCGATTCCACTCGCCCTATTGTTTGACACCCGAACCCTTCTGTTTGTTAGCACGTGTTTTATTGTTCACTTACACGACAATTACTGAGGGCGATTGAATGTTGAGGAAGCACTATTGTTGGGGATCATTTTGGAGGTGAACTAAAGAAAAAGAATTTGATAAACTTTCAAGTCGAAGAAAATACTTGACTTTTGTTTTTGTCCAGTCCCCTATTTTTACTTGATTACCCCTCGATTGGGCACCAGGGGAATTGGGGACCCCTCGACCTGCAGTGGATTAGAGGGCTATTTTAGGTCATAGTTGCGATAAGTGCTTTAGCTGCCGTGAACATCGTTGGGTCTGTCAAGACGAATCATAATCAAATCGTCAACATAGACCAAGATGACTTAATTTTAAGACGTTGTGTTCGTCTCTGTAGAATTTGAAATATGTTTTTATTTTAACAAATAAACATGTATTTTACTTACTTATATTCATTTTTTTAGAAAGTTTTCTCAAGTTTATTTGCTCAAATACTTTTGTCATTATTCCCTATTGTAATATATATTATACATATCAATTTTATTGTTGGTTCAATCGGCAGGTACGATCTACGTGCTTGCTCGTCTCGTCGCGGGATAGAAAATAAAGAGTTTCCTGTACAATTGTCATGGCACATTTGACCCCACTGTTGGGAGGAAATGCCCATTATAATATCTACAATGGGCAGAAACACGTGCTCTGGTTACGTGTTGTTATGTGTGAGAAAGGGTTTTGTATGGCAAGGTAGATTTGATGGTACAAAGATCTGCACTAATTATAGCTTCCAAATATTTGAATATCGGCATTCGAATATACAAAAAAGGTTTCTGGGCGGAGAAATTCAAAACTGCTTTAAGACAAATTATTCTGCCTTGTCTCTCTCTTAAAAAACTGGATAGTAGCAAAAAATTTGAGCTTAAAACAATATAAAAACGCCCGCACAGCAGCAATCAAGATAATGCGCAAACAACGACCGATGTGATATATAATTATACAAGCAAATTATACAATCATCATACATTTAGCTTGTCAAATTAATCATTATATCAATGGTAACAAGGCACATTTTGTATTCTACCTCTGTTGCAGACTGTACCTCTAGACAGTTGAAAGTAAACACGTCCCGTCACGATGTCTGTTTGTTTGAGAAAGAAAAAAGCCTGACGGAACCCACCGATTGACATATTGCTTTAGAATTGTACCGGGATTGATTTAGAATTAATTAGAGAATTCCGATGGGAACTTTTATAGAAAGTTCTGCGTTTCTGGAAAAATCTGACGTTATAACAAAATGTAATTGAGTTTTGGTCCAGACTTTGACTAGGCGACGACACACTGGGTTCCCGGACATTGATAACAATAATCGCAATTTTACAGTATATTGTTATGATTCGGTAGTACAGATGAACTTTGTAGTCAATATAAGACAGGAGTAAGTGCCTATATGATTTTTATAACACGTGCATAAAGATGATGAAACTTGAATTTTACGACAAAGGTTAAATTCGTTGAAAAGAAAACACATTGTTCTTACAATAACGCGCCCATAGTCCTGCATCCTGTCACAATATAAATACGAAAAGTAGTATCTCTTACTTAAAGCTTGGAAGTAACTGTTTAGACTACTTACCTCGGTTTTCTCTTAAAAATACGTTCGTGCTGAGTTTTATTTAGACTCTCTCATTGAATACTTTGACGTAGTGCAGTTTCCAATTGCCTAAAAAAAATACTGAACCCTAAAGTAACTACGCCCTATGCCCTATCAAACTGAAGTGTAGAGAGTGAGAGAAGAGTAGACACTGTGTTCAACGATATTCACTCTAAAACATAACTCACAAATGCTTCAAAAAGATGCCAGTTTATTGTTACTGCGGGTTTGTTAAACATTATTTTTACTACCTACTGATACTACTGTATTTACTTACACTGTGGTCCTGAGAATATTTAACTATCGTTCGATGCGTAAACTCGTTAAACTCTTTATGATAAATATAACGGAGTTACATGAGCGATAGTACAATTTTATGGAAAACTGTTTTAATAATAACAATCAAACGCGTTTGTTTCGGGACTTCCGCTGGAGCGTAAGTTAATATGTAAAGTTGTCTTTGTAACGGAAAATTGGGAAAATAACATTGGTTTTTCTTAATTTTTTTCATACAATCATTCTTCTATTCTCATTTAACTCTTTGCTCAATATTAGGCCTGTTGTATTCGTATGTACAGACGAGAACTCACAGACTATACACATTTGTTGCAAATTCGCCCTTAACACAACTACATTAGAGTCTTCTGTGTTTATCTTGACGTGCTGTCATCCGTACACTCTACAATAAATAGGGCGGACTCCAAAACTCCTCTATCCCCATTTTACAGCTTTGTCGAAAGATTTACTGTCACTAAACTTCGGAAAATATCGGATGACAGTTCGTTTTACAGTCATTAAATCCATTGTTTCCAATGACATTTAACGGTTAATGATCTGGTCTGATGATGCCATGAGATGGATTGACTTCATAAGGGGAGGTTGAATATAAGTTAGTGGCTGTAAACAATGTGTATTAGTTTTTTGTTACTGATTCCCTAAAGAGTAGGTACCACTGTTTTCACTCTAAAGAAGTATCAAGATGTAGCAATCACGAACGAAAGTGACGTCTCTAGACATCATTGCTAAAAAAACTATATTTTGATAATTCTTTCGAAATGATAAATTGTCAAGTCTGATTTATTTGTAAGTCAGAGCAGCCGGAAAACCCCTTTTAGTAGAGGCTACGGGTCATAGTTCATCATTATATTTTAAAGTAAGTGAATCATCCATTTATTTGCTTTTTATATACTTTATCATTAATCTGTCTTCTATTTCGTCCAATACACAACGCGTGAAAAAAAAAAACAAAGAAAAATAAAATCAACTCGCATTGCAGTGTTAGTAATACGCTTTTATGAATCAATACGTACAAAACGAGAAACAAGAGAGCATCGATCAATCCCAAAGCTTCTAAGCCACAGAATTGATTCCAGAAATAAAATCGGACAAGACAACGATTCGTAGGGCACTCAAGCGCATTGTACTGAAAGATTAACTGAACACATGCGTTGCATTAGCGCATCTGGAACGCTGGCACGAAAAAATATCGAATTTCTAAACATTCGTTTTTGCCGATTTTTTCGAGTGGCCTGCCCACTGTGCGCAGCTTTGACTATTAATTTTATTGGATTGTCGGAATCAGTGTCGGGTATCTGAGGGTAATTCGATTTACATATTTTGTTATTGAATTGTCTAATATTTTTTGTACTTTGTTTCAGGTAATTGATTTTATAAATCTTTATCAATAATTCTTAAACGGAGTACATGGGTGCCCGAATAAATTTAAGGTAAGTGAGCATGAAACTGCTGTTCCAATTTCGTAATTTTACATTTATTTCGTTACGGTTTTCAGTTTCATTGTTTAATCTATCAAAAACACATATCAATTAGCTGACTCAATGAATGAACTGGATGTAATAATTTTTTTTACTAAAATTCATATAATAAACTCTCACATCTGGTTACAATACTATAGTCTTAATAAAAAGATAATATTAATACTTATCAGCATAATTAAAAACAGCTCATCAGTCTTACGTCATTCATTAAAATACCTCTGTAATCACAAAAATCTAATTGATCAAAAACCATATTGAATTACGGATGGCGCCTCCGCCACAGACTTTACAAAGGCATTTTGTCTCTGGTCAAGTGTTGGCAGACGTCTGGGCCATAGAGAATAAACATCTTTGTTCCACAGTGGGCAGAACCAACAGAATACTGATTGTATGGATCAATTAAACTATAATGTTCTCATTGTGGGCAAACGAAACATTGTCTTAATGTATCTCTTGTATGTTTTTATAGTTCTATTTATGACCGACTAAATTTATTGGCCAGATATGTACCAGTGGCGCTCGGTTTAGTGTAACGAGTGATATAAAAATGTCTACAACATTTTGATTTGGTTCAAATGTACTGGGAGAAATTTTATAACGCACTTTCGAGATTGGTTAGTAAACATACGAATAACTAACAACTTTTAATAAGAAAAGCGAAAAACTAAAGCACTTAATAAATCTGTAATAATTTCTGTCAATTAGAAAAGAGGCAAAAAACAAAGGTGTTTATTTTCAAATTAAATAACTGTTTTGATTTTTATGAATAAAGCGATAAGTAAGAGTATAATTTATAAATCCTTTTGCGTTATAAGCTCGCTCAAGTTCAATCTGAAATGCATTCAAAATCTCGACAGCCTCAATCCCAACTCCCACCAACCGAAATCCGAAGTTTCGTACACATGCAAATCTTGTACAATCAACAAAAACAAAAAGCCGACAAAAAATAAAGACTACACGTGCAGAAGCGACGGCAAAAAAGGTCAACAATATGCCTAATCTACAATCCATGTCACAGGCTAAAGGTTACGGAAGGTTGAGCAAAAAATCATCACAAAACGGGCCTGTTTCTGTGAAATCGCCCGTAAATCCTCCATCTTCATTAGGAATATCTGCCTTATTAGTTTTTGGTAAGGTTTAAAATTGCTGTTGGAACCCAACAGGATTTGAATACAGCATTGTTCGTACCTTAGGGAGTAGTGACAACAGATTTTTGTCTTTTTTCTTCACATGTGGCGCAACCCTGGACGATATGTGACACATGTGTTGGTTTTGGATTACCTACTCGACAATAATGACTTTAGTTCGCTCATTCCTGTCGGCCATTACTTTCGTGTTTAGTCCAAATTCTAAGTCAATGCACTTTCGCTTTGATCTTAAAGTGTTGCAATACGATACGGCTCTTAGATACGACAGGTGAGTTTTTTGCTTTTCTTCAATGACAGGTGAAAATATTCCATTAATACATTAAACTATTCATAGATCCAAGATATTTATAGTATTTTCTTGCAAATATTTTATTTTCCTTCCTTGTTGAATAGTTTTATCTTATAAGAATGGTTTCATTGAAAGCAATTTAATACTTAGTTTCTTTGAAAATAATTTTGAAATCTAAATTTAGAACTCGTGTCTGGATAACATGTCCTACATGGTACCTACCTATTTCAAAAGGATAATTTCACACTAATGATCTAGAAACCCAAAAATTTACAAAGAAGAAAGAAAACTCAGTTTAATTTAAATAACAATCCAAAACTCTTCGGCCATCATCGCCCAGCTTGCAATGTTTTTTGTTCCAACGCGAACGGAAGTTCTAATACTGGAGCACCGTCCAAGCGTGGAGGCCGTTGACAAAATTAATGCTTTATTATGAAACAATGAACGGAACGATATAAATACAGGGTGAAATTCAAATCTTTGGCATCCTTTTAAAGAACTTTGGAAAAACCTGGATGCGGGCAGCGCAGGACAGTTCTTTACGAAAATCCTTGGGGGAGGCCTTTGTCCAGCAATGGACGTCATTTTACTGAATCGAACTAACGATCCTTTTAAAATAACTTTTAATTAAATAAATAAGTCTTTACACATGATACATTCTCCAAAAATGAGATAATCCAATGAAGTAAAATTTCAATAATTAAAACCTTGTACAGACAACAGCACATCAAGCTTAACACTGTGGCATCTTATTTCGATGTAATAGAACTTACATTGCAGCAAAATGTATAGTCTAATGTGCTAGACTTTCAATCGTTTTAAACTCTTAAGAGAACTAATGCAAATAATAAATAATAAAAAAATACAATAAAAACTCATTGAAATTGTCGCGTATTTGGGGAATGTATCACGAGTGAATCTTATTTCAAAAGAATGCCAATGATTTCAATGACACCCTGTATAATGGAGATCCGGATGAAAGATGCCCCGGTCATAATGGCAAGAAAAGTCAAACAAGTGGTCTTTATAAATGACACTGACTGAGGAAATCAAATTGGTATATTTAAATAAATCCAATAGCAAGATCATTAGCTTTATTGTAAGTAGAGGTTGCAAATATTCGATAATTTTCTATTTCGAATATTCGAATATTTTTCCAGTGATATTCGAATATTATTCGAATATTCGAATACTTTCAAAAAATGAAAAGTACTTAAAATACCAATGTTTTTATGGCTGGTTTTATTGCTTTGGGAACTATATTTTAACTATTTAACAATACAGTTTTTAAAACAGTTATAAAATTCTCATCATCATCATCATTTCAGCCATATGACGTCCACTTCTGAACATAGGCCTCCCCCAATGACTTTCACAATGACCGGTTTGCAGCAGCCTTCCCGCTACCTATACGAGGTCCTCGGTCCACCTTGTGGGTGAACGTCACACGCTGTGCTTTTTGGTACGTGGCCTCCACTCCAGAACCTTGCTGCCCCATTGGCCATCAGTTCTGCGTACTATGTGATCTGCCTATTGCCATTTCAGCTTGCTGATCCGTCGGGCTATGTCAGCGACTATAGTTCGTTTAAGAAAGAAGAAAGAAAGAAATATTCAGGATCTCCACATTTCTGATTCGATCTCGTAAAGAAACACCGAGCATAGCCCTCCCCATAGCACGCTGTGCAACTTTGAGCTTATTTATAAGGCCTATTCTATTCTCGGTTGCCCAGTCAAGTTGGATTCGACGATTTACCTTTTTCTCGAAATTTGATCTACCTAGCCGAATCGTTTGTCAGAGGTAGACATACTTGTCAACAGTCTCCAGAATTGAGCTCCAACCGAAACATGGACGCTGGACAAAAGCTTCGTTTTGTACATGTTCATCCGAAGGCCTACCTGTTGGGAGACTCGATTAAGGTCTTCGAGCATTGTGCCGAGGTCTTCAAGCGATTCTGCCATGACCGCAATATCGTCAGCAAACCGCAGCTGAGTGATGTATTTGCCATTGATAGTTATTTATGGCGAATCCTTTCCATTCAAGGAGCTTGAAAGCGCCTTCCAATGCAGCGGTCAACGGTTTCGGAGATATAACATATCCATACTTCACGCATCGCCGCAGAGGAATCGCCCTCGTGCTTTGCTCCTGTACTCGGACGGACCGACATGGTAGCGTTTCTGTACAGGCATTTTAGCACCTCGATATACCGATAGTCGGAGAGACTGCAGCAGTGCTTAAGTCTTGATCGAATCAAAGGCCTTGTCATAGTCCAAGAAGAGCACCACCACGCTTCTATCCCATGCCTCTGGCGTTGTTCCCTGAAGTAAGACGGAGCTAAAGAGTCTCTGAACGAGTATCGGTGTTCCACCTGCGTTCAGAAGCTCTGAGGTTATCCCGTTAGCACCTGGTGCCTTGTTGTTCTTTAGCTGTTTGAGAGCCTTCCTAATCTCGTATAGGCTGATATACGGGATGTTGACCTAGCTCTTGCGTCTGTTCCTGAGCTATTAACAAATTTGGAGGTATATAGCTGTCCATAAATCTTTTCGATCTCACCCAAAACCTCGGCTTTTGTTGACGTTACCGTCTGCCGTCTTCAGCATCGTCAGCTGACTTTGCTCAATAGAGTTGTCTCTTTGAAGTTATTTGGAACTTTGGTTTCGCTCCATCGCCTCTTTTATACTATCTGTATCAAAGTTGCGAATAATAAAAATATGATTGAAAAAACAAAAAACACAACTACGTAAAAATGAACAGAAAACACAGAAACAAGACAACTTAGTGTTCACAAATGCAGTCGGAAGCATCATGACTAATTCTTTTAGCGGGTGATATGTATTTGATGCCTCCGACTGTATTTACAAACACTAAGTCGTCCTTTTACTATTTTTTCTGTTTATTTTTGTAATATTCGAATATTCGAATACACGAAAATTTACTATTCGAATACTAATTTGAAATAAAAATTCGAATATTCGAATATTCGAATATTCGATTGCAATCCCTAATTGTAAGACGTCTGTCTCGAATCTATTACGTTTGTAGAAGCTTTTATTTTAATGGAAATATTTCAGTTAAAAAGATTTTGTGATTCGGTTCCAGTTGATATTCGAATATTCGAATATTCGATTGCAATCCCTAATTGTAAGACGTCTGTCTCGAATCTATTACGTTTGTAGAAGCTTTTATTTTAATGGAAATATTTCAGTTAAAAAGATATTGTGATTCGGTTCCAGTTGGATTAGATATATTTTCGTGATTGTATTCTAGATTAACATCATTTTGCTGTTTGATGTAAATAAAAACAAAGATCATCTTAATTCATTTTTATTTTGAAATTCAATTTTCATAATATGATTTTCAATTCAAAACTGATTCTCAATTCAAAAACATTCTAACGTACAGAATAGACCCAAAATTGTAGGCAGTGAATGAATACGTAAACATGCCCCTGAATTACTTTATTTTTTTGGATTTCATCATTCGGTTGTTTCAAGCCTTCGAAGTTCTAATGTTTCACGGAAGAACTACAAAATTTCTCGATTGGGCAGAACAATATTGATTTTACCTTGTTGAGGTAGCTCATTCAGTTCCCTATGTCCTTCTATTTCCATTCTATTAGAGGTGGAAAC
The DNA here is from genome assembly GCF_004193835.3 of Ostrinia furnacalis. Lineage (NCBI taxonomy): Eukaryota > Metazoa > Arthropoda > Insecta > Lepidoptera > Crambidae > Ostrinia > Ostrinia furnacalis. The sequence goes on from NW_021130551.1 coordinate 569,669, forward strand.
GTCTGCCACCACAGATTTACGAGCAGATCTCCAAGATGTGTTACGAATAAAAATAATAGAATTGTCGTATCTAATAATATACACTGGGCTTCCGTTAGCTTTTGGTTTATTTTGGTTGTGGACGCGAATATTATAACTCTCATTCAGATGGGTATTTTAGTCAATGCCCGTCCGTGATTCTTAATGTACGCAGATTTAATTATTCTTAGCTATTAACACTGTTTTATTGACGGTTTAATGTTGTAAGGTTGCTTAATTATATTTTACATATACATGTTTATCTGGTTTATAAGTAGCTTTTTTTAAAACAGGTTTTAAAGTTCGCAAATTCTTACTATCCATTTTAATGTAATTAATTATGTGAAAGTGTGTTTGTTCTTCTTTAATGTGAAAACGGAGCGCTGGATCGATTTTATTTTTAACTGATACTGACTGACAAACACTTGAATCAATGACACAAAATATTTCCTTTTTCAAGGCGGAAAAATTACGTACATATTCGTGCAGTACCTAATAGACAGTTGAAAATTATTATAATTTATTTAATTCCATTTGCTAATCTTCGTAAACAACCTTAGCAACAAGGTACTTCTGTAATTCTGTTAAACCATGTTTGGCCAACAAAACAGTTAACTATTAAATTATAATTATTGTAATAGGAAAACGTTGAGCACTAGGATATTCTAGTAGCAACAGAATGTGCTTTACGTGAATCGAGATGTCCCTGTCTTATAGACCTTTCTTTTAATAGGACTTCTGGACGTACAATTGCAATGTTTACGTTCTTCAAATATTTTTTCTTCGAAATTAACTCCGTCGTCAAGCCCAACGCCATACCACTCCGAGCCCCTAATCCTCCACTATTCCCATGAAACAAAAGCAAATCCTATGACTAATGTTGTGATCTCCCCTCTCACTCCCCCGCATTCCGAAGACTGAAACAATAATACAGCAAGCATGATGGATGCTACCGGTGCCAGCACAAAAGAAAAAGAGATCATATGTATGCAATAATTTATAAAAACAACAATAAAGTGGTAATTTTGGTATGAACAACATTGTTCTGGGTTGATTTAGTGCTGACAGATACATCTCATGATTCTTACTGGTAGAAGCATGTTAATGTATACGAGAACACACGATTTCTGTGTTAGTAGCGAATTAATAGATTACGATGAAGGATGAATTTATTGCAGTCGCATGATCAGACTTTTGTTCTGAAATTCTTTGTGTTATATTTTTGATTGGTGTAACAAGTGGTGTATCGCTAATTTATGGGTAATATTTGTCAGTGACAACATATCTTTTGTAGTGATAACTCTATTTTTAATGAGATACGATTTCAACAATACTTATAAATAATAATCAGTGCCATTGTTTTGATGTATTTTACGATCGTTGCAGTACATGCAAGTAAATTCGTTTTGATAAAAGAAAAAATAGAAAAGTAACTAACATCATTCGAACAGTACAAATAATTATTTCACTTGTAAACCAAATAATAAAGCATTCATAGAAAAAAACTCTGGTTTGCAGCTACAAATTTACAAGAAAACAGTTTTGAATTTCACGAAGTAGAAAGCAAAAGAAGCATTTAAAAGTATACATTCTAGTATTGTTTTTTCTCTACACCAGCTGACATTATCATGTTGTCCCGAAACAGTAGTAGGGCAAGTTATATTTAGGGCATGTGTGCCCTAAAAATGGCCCAAAATTTTAGGATCACTATAGATTTGTGGATAAAGGAATTAAGCTGTTCCCAGTAATAAAATCATCGTTCTTAGAATATGGAGCACTTTCGCCAGTGTGGAGTAGAGCGAGCACTCCTGTTTTATTGTTGGAGCCATATTTTATGACTGGATTGTGTACGGATTTAGAATAAGGGACAGGACACACTGGGGATGAAGCACGCTGCGACTGCGCAGGATCTGTTACAGCTATCAACTAAGGCACAATTCCAGAAATTTTTACAGTGAATTTAGTTTTATGAAGTTTACTAGTGGAAATTAACCCGGCGTCAATGACGCTGGGTCATATTGACCCGAGGCATTTTCAAACGTTCATAATTTTTTTTTGCGTCCATTTTGTGGTTCGAGCGTTCGTATAGCTGGAGATAGAACCTCCCTAAATCTATTCCGTTAGTTAACTTATTATGACTCCGCTTGCGTAGCGAGATACACAGGCTTCAAATTAAAACGGGTCATTATGACCCGGCGTCATCGGTGGCGCGGTGATTTTGTGACTTACTTTTATTCGCTTATTTTGTGTTTAGTGCTAGCTTATGTTGTTCTTTTTTAAGTTCTAGTCAAAATGTCTTTGTTAAATGACCCAGCAAGAATGTAGCGTTGCTGGAAGAGTCGGATTCCGAGATTGAAGAATTTCAGGCTGTAATAGCCAGAACTTAGAAATGGCAACGAATGTGAAAAAAACGCAAGTAATGGGGACTCAGTCTTCGGATAATATCGAACTTGCATTAGTACGACGCCGGCAAGTGCGTCTTGCCACATTTACATCCCCAGACCATTTGATTACACACTGCACCAGTTGCAGCAGTTCCATGGCTCTGAATGATGAAGTAGAAGACTGATCTCATTGTATCTGCATATAAAAAGTTGATTTTATCTCTTTTTCACTATATAACATTGTTGATTCCTATTAATACTAAAAATCTTTACCAAAAACAAAAAATACAGACTCAGATGTGTTTCTATACATGATTTTTTCATGTTTTGTTTAAAAATTCATAAAAAATTATTTATTTCATGTATTCGTTTTATTTTTGTTTTATTAGCTCAGTAAAGAACTCTATATACATAGACAGTAATTAAAATTAAGATTACTTGTACAATTTCCTGAAAAATTATCGATGAAATGTGGGTCAATATGACCCGGGGTCATCGTCTTTGCAATTATTTTCACGTCATTGGCGCCGGGTTAACTATTAATTATAATAAGCACTAAATGAACATCATTTTCTGTTTAGTTGTTTGGCTAAGTACCTACATACCTACTCCACATCAATAGATTATGTGGATTTTAGTCACGTCCCATGCAAAACTAGTTTCGTGTAACTACATCAACAAGCCATGTCGTTTTTATTTAAACGCGTCATACAATATAAGTTCGAATTTATTATAAGTTGTATCTTTAGCTTATCAGTGGTTTCATAAAAGCCATCAAAACATTAATGTCGTGGTAACATTTTTATTGCGTATAAAATCGAAACGTGTTTCAGTCAGTGTGCACTCCCCTTTATAATTTCAAGATAGTGCGCACTACGTACGCGCAGTGCTCAATCATACGACTGTTCTGCTATCGAGGAGATTATAATGAAACTTTTATGACTTCAATTTCGATATGAACAAAACATCGTCCGAACAACGATCTCTTACAAAACTATTGCTGTTACGCTTATAACCCCAAACTTCTTTCTATTTTTTGTAATATTAAGCACGTTGAAAAGAAATAATCACGTTGTGATTTATTTGACTACAACCATTATTATTTACCAAAACGTCGGTCTAACTAAATCTAATGACGATGTAGAATCTGTAACCCTTTAAAACACAACAATAACTATTGTGTTGTCTGTTGCAATCATTAGTATTGATGACGCAAACATACTGACAAAACATGCGGTGAAAAAAGATTAAGAGCCAATCGAAGAACGGGAGCCGCAATGTGGTGTCTAATAAAGAAATGCTCGTACAAAGAAGTATTACTGCGTAATAAAGGCCGTACAAAGGTAAGGAACGTAATGATTTGGAAGCGAGAGATGTAAAGCGTGAATGCGTGGATTGAACCATGAAAATTACAAGAGACCGGGCGGACTCAATCCCAGACAGCTTTTGTGAGGAACAATACGCGGTCAAGGGCTTAAGTCGGAGGACAAAGGACGGTGGGGAATTCGAAATTTGTTTTGATAATACATCGCAGAAGTAGCGAATACAAGTGCGTGATTGGATAGCAACAATGTCGACATGCCAATAATGTTTAGGAAAAAAAAGTGGGAGATTTGTAAAGAAAAAATCAAATTAATATTGCAAAAATAAGACTCGGCGTCTATCTATTAAGATTTTTTGAAAAATAAATTGAAACAATTTTATTAAATGGGTCAAGAAAATGTATCAGCCTTAACCATAATATTTGTAGGTATGTCAGCAAAGGGAGTGAAAGAAGAAGATAGAGCTTAACTCATAAAAATATTTTAGGAATATTGTAGGTACAAGATTCACTAGACACGAATAAAAAAACTACAATTTGGCACGTTATGGATATTTCAATAAAGACCCAATTGCTAGTCCAATTAGATAAGCACTGCCCAAGGTCAACTTANTAAAAAAAAGTGTTTGGAAGATTTTTAAAGAAAAAAATCAAATTGATATTGCAAAAATAAGACACTATCAGGTATTAGGCGTCTATTTATAAGATTAATAGAAAAATAATAGAAATCAATTTTATTCAATAGAACTTGAAATATTGTCAGCCCTGTCCACATCAGCTTTGTCTGCCAGAAAAGGGAGGGAAAGAAGTGGATAGAGCCTTACTCATAGAACTATTAATATAATTCTTTCCAAGTTTTACTAGAGAAGAATAAAAACTATCATCAACTTTGGCACGTAAAAGATACGAGTATATCAATAAAGGCACAATTCCTATTCCAATTAGATAAGCACTGCTCAAGGTCAACTTAAAGAAATCAGTGAATCTAAAAATGCAAATGAACTGGCCCAGGGCATTGTACGTTAGAGCATCAAAGTGAGATCACGGTAGACGTCCATGGTCCAGCGAGGGGTTGGCACAATGTCGGCGAGGGCCAAACAAAAACTGACAACACAATGCGAGTGGCCCAACAACAGTGGCGGCTCATAAATCAAAACTAACAATAGTATTGAGGGTACCTTATAAGAGATCTTAGCATTGTGTGTACTCTTTGATGTTCACTAATAAAACCTTTGATTAATATCGTATAGGACCAGTTGGTATGCAAATAGTGGTACAAAAGGTGAGGTAGTCACACGTGCTTTGGTAACGACAAAGGCTAATGCTACATCTTCCTCACAATGCTTTTGTTGACGGTAGACGTTTTCGGCCGTTGGGCTTGACCGGTCACATTTTAAAGAATCTAAAAAGGTTCCCTTTGTATTGAAAGCTGAAATTTCTTAGAGGCTTAGTAGATGATGTTATTCAATCTGGCCATCTTCCCTGTCAGTTTAAAATAAATCTCACTGTCTGAAGGTTTTAGAATTCAATACAAGATACTGTGAAGTAATTTCAACAAAGGAAAATTTGTTGTAGAATTGCTGAAGAAAAAGATGACAAAAATTTTCATTGTAAGTTTAGTAAATACATATTTCCATTTCTTGTTTTTTCGTAATGTTTCACCTTAATTTCGTTTTTATTAATTCTTATCTGGTATGTTTGTCTTAATTTAAAACATAATAAATATGGGTCAGACAATCGTCTGTCTGACCCGAAGATAAACAAAATTTTTGTTTTGTGTCAATTTTATTGTTTCCAATCTCTGCTTTATCAATTAAATTATGCTAAATTTGGGTTACTGCAGATAATTATGTATGCACAGTTGTTTTGTACCGAGTCACGTGTAATAACATCTTTATTTTTCGAAAACATCTTATATTATTGCATGAACAAATAATATAATCTTGAATTACTTAATTATGAGAGCCCCGAAATTAAGTGTTTTTGTAGGTAACATAGTGTATCTTAATGAAAACAAAGAGAAATGTGAAAGCAAAAACAATATATTTACCTACGTTGAAAATGTGAAACGATTGTCAAATCCAAATTTTCCTTTTTGCTTCATATTAGTATTACCAAAGTTCTAACTTGCTGAAGTTTATAAAATAGTATCTCTACTATGACTACAATAGAATAATTAATAGACCTTGATTCTTCGTATAGTAACCGATAAGGCATAGAGAACTATTGTTGCGAAATAATGTAATTTCTAGGTTATCTCGCCGATTGTCGTTTCCTATTTCTTGTGAAAACACTGTTGTGGGGTTATCTGGTTATCGTTTATTTTTGTCATTGTTCGTAAAGTCGTGTGTCGTGACTTTTTTTGTTTATAATTTAATTGTTGTATCAATTAGTTTATTGTATTGGCTATCTTGCATAATGATAATATGCACTTTGGATATTTATACTGTTGATTTTCATGTACAAGCCATTAAGATATTTTTTTTATTAAAGATTCAATGCAATTAAGTCACGATCACTATCGCTTTTCCCGCGACTTCGTCCGCGAAGATTTTTGTAAAACTAGCTTTTAAATTAAGCAAGTTGCATTGTAAAGTTTAATCAAAATCGTGGTTTTTGCATATTGAGTAACAAATAACATCCCTATTTACAAGTTTTGCGTTAGCCCACAGTAAATAAACGAACTATGAATGATTATCTAGAATTCTTGACAATGTCACAAGCAAGATGGCTTCACACAATAGATTTCCATTGTCCTTGCGTATGCGCACGTCAAAATAACAACGAATTACTATGTTTTAATCGTATAAACAATGTCTATGTTATCATAAGATGGAATGATGTAAATGACGAATTATACTATTCTTTACATATCTTTGCAGCCTTGATCCATATAAATCTTTTACGATTAGCTAATTCAGTTCATTCGGGAAAGTAAGCGTGTTGTTTTATTTGATTCTAAACAGACAGACACACAGTCAATGTATCAACATCCGCTTCCTATGTCTGTGAAATATGCACTGTTATTTTTAATAACAAACGAGCGTTGAGTGAAAAGTTTTATTATTTTAAAGAACTCGACTTCACAATAGGAAGTTTACATGAAAAGTTTAAACCTACAGGAAGTTGTTGCAGAATTTTCCGTAATGATCAAGATTTTTTTAACATTTTTTCAATTATGCTGAAGCTTGTTGATAAGGTATTCACTTCACAACAATAATGTATGGTGACATCATCAAACAACTGACATACACTATAATTGTAATAACATACAAATTCGAAGTTAAGAAATTTAAAAATAATAATGATAATAATAATAATGATTTATTTCTCACACAAAAATACAGGATACAATACATTAAAGAAAACTCATTAATGAGTGTGTGAGACCGGAGCCTGAGCTAGGTAAATAAGCCTGTGTTACAGGTCAAAAACAAATACTTACCAATAAATCAATTTGCAATGCTTGCCTAAATCAACCCTGGGGAAAATATTTCCCTGAAGTGACAGTGCGGCTCAATAAAACTGGGAAATTTCAAATTGTTAAAGGCCCTACCACGCGACTACACAAAACATTATCAACAAATACGGCACGAATTCCCAGAAACTAGTATCCTACCAATCTAAACATTTCAATCAGTAATAACAGTATAAACCGAAACAATAATTAACGATTTAGCCATCATCAATGGACAAAGCAAACATCAAAGTCCAACAAAGAGATGGGACGGACTCGTGCTGTCATTGGAACAATATCATAATAGAAGAGTTATATGACAGTGTTTCTATGAACAAGCGCCCACGTGTATCATATTTGTGACAATGTATGCAAGTGTCGCTAGGGATGGGAAGTGGTGACACGTTGAAGGACTAGCAAAAGACGTATCCTGATTGAATTATGTACCATAATTGTGTATTTTTACAGGCAGAATTAATTAGCTTCAATAAAAGGAATTAAAAGACCATGAAAAACATTTCTTCAACTGACTTTTTGAGCCCTGTAGGTACTAAACTAATATTACTTAAAGTTAGAAGTCGCCTTTCTGTTAAAAATAGTCTGTAGGTAGTCTACTTGTTAATGGAGATTTAATTCGTAAGACTAGCTCCATCAATATCTTCTACAGCATATACATTTTCAACAGTTTTGAAAGTTTATGTTTGAAAATTCCTGTCAAACGTTTTCTCATCCTTATCCACCAGTTACTAGTTTTCGATAATTTTATTTGTCATTTCTTTGTCTCAGAACCGCTGCCAAGTCATCCCATTTGTATTGAAATAATTCTTTTGATAAATCCGCAAGTGATGTTAAAATTGTTTTGTGTTTTAATTCTGCGGTTGTCACGGTAAAGTAAACAATGTTTCGGTAAACATCGATCAGTAAGCTCGGTACTGATGCAAAAGTGAACCAGAATTGGTTGCTTTCTTAGGCTGTTAGTATTAAAACTTATTGTTGTTAGTATTAAGATATTATGTCGTGGAGGTTTTATACCAATGAAGATCCACCAATGTTTCCATTATAATCAGGATTTTGTGCAGTCAGAATTCAAGTCATAAGATAATACGTCAAAAACGCGAACTTTAACCTTAGTTTTAAACACCAAATTGAATTTTTGTCAATTGGTTTTACACCTTCTAAGGAAAGTACAAAGGTTCCAAATCCATTGGAGATATTTGTCATTTTGTAAAAGGTCACTTCTGTCGACGTTTATTCGTCTTTTTTACGTTACTTTCTCTTACAAATCCTTCTGCGTTTCTTTCTACTACAACTGAAGGAGTGATGCGCCCGCGCCGGCGGCTCTTAAGAGCCCAGACAATAAATAGTTATGCTAAAAAATAGAACAGTGTCTATTAGTTTGTTAAAAGCTTTGTAGAATTTCGATACTGCGATGACATAAAGGATGCTTTGCTATGAAGTCAATTTGCTATTAAAAAGATCACAGCGAACTATGTCTAATGTTATGAAGATGTCATAAAATTGGTGCTTGGTAAGAAATAACTTCTTTTTCTTTGAAATAATCGCCTTTTTATAACTTTTTAGCGTGATAATTTGTAGTGCTGTACGAAAATGTTTGGACGATATTTTTCCAGGTGATATTACAAGTACAAGTATTATGTATATGTAGGATTTGTTTAAACCCCCAACCGTCATAAATAACAAGTATAGAATAAATAACGCACGTCAAAATAAACATTTCTTCCTAATTTCATCATAAAAATAACAAGCGAATTAAAAAGTCCGCGCCAAATCGGAGTGTGACAAAAAGATCCTCGGTCCATGTATTTTGGAGAGTGCAGGAGATAAATCTTTCGTTAATAAGACGCATTAAACAATGTTTTTGTTCGTTTGCCAATGCGCCTGCGACGGTGCGCACGAATGGGCAAGCCTTTGATGTCACTTCGTTTGCCACTTTTTAATTCATATTTTCTAAGAAATGTAATTTAATTAATTCTAATTTATTTACGCTGTTTCGTTTATGTGAAGTGAAAGTTCCGTACTTTAACGATAATCATGAGCTATAACTATGTACAACCAATATTACAGTTTATTTAGTCAAATCTGTTTAAATAGTACATTTTTCGTGAAATGTTAGGTACCAAACGTCCATCTGTAACTGTAATCACTAACATTGTGATACCTACATGATTTGCAATCTTACGTAGGTATTCCAAAAAATCTAGTAGAAAAAAAATCAAGATAGCATTAGATAATATTATAACTCCTGAATACTATGATGTATCGCAAAGATTACAATTAGTAAAGTTTGTACACTTTTTATGTGCTATTTTGTACACATGAGCCGAGCTAGTCATTGTAAGACCATTTTTTACTAACCATCCTAAACTCTAGGTTCCAAATTGTAATGGAGAATAGCTGCTTATCATATTATTATTCAAACATCGGCAATCTATACGTCATTACGTGCATATTATTATAATTATCTTATCAACGTGCGTCTCAAAATCTTTGACAGCGCATCGGCTAATAGTGACAGCTCTGTCCAATTAGCTGTAGAAAGAGATGGCTGTGCAGTCACACCTGTCGATCTTATCCATCCATCATGCTCAAAAATTTACCCTAAGATTATGACAATAGGAGTAAATTTTCAACAAAGGCAGCGGCAACAAAATGCATGATTGTCAAGCGTGAATCGGGTAGGAATTTCCAAAATTTATGTAATCAATAGATTTTTTAATTTTGAGGTCAGCTTCATGATGACCTTTGACCTTTTTTTGCACGTTCAGCGTCGAAAAAATATCTTGCGTACTTTTTTTATTTTCTTAACTTTATTTTTTTTACTTTTTTGTTAAAATTCACAGCTAAATCGCCGTTAATATTCTAAACCTTGATCTTGGCTATAAACCCGTGAGGTTCCGTCCGCGAACCCCAACGGTGATCCCCAGAGAAAACCGATGGAAATATAGTTATTACAAATAACACAATGCTCTGTCGGACCTTTGATGTGACGTAATCAACTTCATTGATGAAGCGTTTTGATGTCGAAGCCTTACTGTGGAATAATGTCATTATATGAGGTCAAACATTTCTTTTACCAATCGCTTTAAGAGCTTTGGTACGTATCGTAAGGTATTTTCTTAGAAAATGTATTATTAAGGGAATGAAGACATGTTTTTCTATCTAGGTTTTCTAGTTATACAAAGGTCAATAATTGAGCAAAATACTCATACTTACAGTCAGCGTCATATAATTCGTGACACTCAATGACCAAAAAGTTGATAGCACAAACTTTATTCTAATTGTAACAAAGACGTAATGCGAACTTTTTGGCTACTTTGGGTGGCATGAACTATTTATTAATGCTGACTGTAAAAGGAAACAAAACACGGTGGATTTTTTATTTACAAAACCAACGCAAAGGCATTCAACGCATAATGCCAATAACAAACACAGACGTCACGGAAATCGATTCTAATCCGATGTCTCGATAGTGTCGCGATGAATCGAGCCGCCCTCTTGTTTGTCGAATCGATTATTCCACCTCATCTCACACTTATTGGGTTCAAGCAAGACGGTGGTGAGTTGCAGCAAACGGGCGGTTAAAAAAACGCTCGCTTTTTAACCGCACGAATTTCGAAGTTGTAATTACCACGCGCTTTTAAAATAAGACTACGTAGTGCGTAGTACTATTTATTTACTGAGTGATGTTCTCGACGTAGAATATTTGAAACGATTTTATTATTTTAAGTAAAGTAGACACCGTATAAACCTACAATAAAATTATAAGCTACAATTTATTTTAAATCATAAGTAAAGTTCAAAGTTATTCAAGCTGTTTAAACCTGCTGATGAGTGTACCATCGGATGATTACTTAAAAAATTAATGCTGACAGTAATTATAATTTTTCATGTCCATAATGTTCCGGTAACCGCTCATACAATCTTCAAAGGCACGCCCAACTTTTATAAAATACCCATAATAATGATGACATTAATTAACTTATGTAAGTAACAATACGTCATTGCACCTTGACATTTAATTTTTACGTTGCCAATGATGGATTGCGTGCATGTCACAGTTTCACGGGACAATAATCACATAAGAATAATTATTATCTTAGCCGTTGTTTTTTTATGGAATTAGGTCATGTGACACATTCATCATTTTTGCGAGTGTCATATTTGCTCACCGACTTTTTTCATTTGTCATGGTCAGGATAGTTATTTTAATGCACTAGAATCTTCTCAGTGATAAGCTGGAAATGTGAATTTGTTTTGTATCCAATTAAAAGTGACCCAAATATTAATTTGTGTAAACTGCGCAAATTATATAACATAAAGATTGCGGTAGATATTTTTTATCTTACACGAGTTATTGAAATAATCTTAATGGTTTCTTGTTTTCTTGGTATTGTCTAATTAATTAGGTACATGTTCTGCAAATGGTTCTCTTTTATTTAATAATTTTCAGCACACATGCAAATGTTAAGCTGACTTGCTGTAATATTTAGCGGTACCTATTTTTAGCATTGTAATATTTAGAGATCTGGCCGATCAATTTCTGGTTCTGGTGGTACAATCACCTTCACATAGTTTGTGACATCTAAAGTAGTCAAAAAGTTCGCAACACGTCTTTCTTAAAATTGGAATAAGGATGTGTTGTCACCTTAACTGGCCACTTTGAGTGTCACGAACTGTTTGACGCTGACTTTAACTAGAACAAATAAATATCAAACTGTCTAGTTCCAACCGCCCGTCTGTGCGCTCACGCTACGCTCTCGTGTATAGAACTTAATTGTAGCTCAACATTGTTAGAAGCTCAACGCGAGTGAAAGCTGAGGGAACAATCATGTCTTAATTATCGCCCAACTATAAATCCGACGTTTCGCGGCAACACGTCTGGGGTTATTAATGGCTATACTAAATTATACAGGTCGATGTAGACAATGAAAGTTATGCCGAAGGCATTTCGGATTCGGATTCTCTTGCTCACCTTGAGATGGGTGCGAGAGTGAGATGGAAAAAGTTAATGGATTAAAAACTTATTGGAGATGGATTAAGATGGAGGCTTCCGGCGACTGGGACCGCAATTAACTGGGACCGCGGTCCCAGTCGCCGGATCCGTAAAAAATAAATAAGTTTCTTCCGGCAACTGGGACCACTCATAGATAACTTAGAAAAATATATTATTCAGGCCAAAATCGGTAAAGTCATACGAAAAATCATTGACTCGTTCTAGACATGATTTTATTATACTATGCGCTTAGCAATAAGTAGATTAAGCTAGGCCATTACTACATACATTAATACAAATTTGACTAAATTTGTTACCATTTTCATCATCAGATCATTTAGACTCCATTGCAGGAGGACTGCGTGAGACACCCACAAGGTGGACCGATGACATCATAGAGGTAGCAGGAAGGCGCTGGACGCAGGCCGCTACCAACCGGGCAAAATGGAAAGCATTGGGGGAGGCCTATGTTCAGTGGTGGACGTCCTATGGCTGAGATGATGATGATCATGATGCAGGAGGATGAGGCCAATGGAGTTTGATCTTACCTACTCCCCAGCTGGCCAAACGGGTTGATAATATAGAAAAAATATTGCAAAGAACACCCGTTCTATGATTCCAAAAAATGAAAACTATTTTTAATGTTCTTAAGCGATCATTTTTAAAATGTAATTATTAATTAAAACAAAGTTAAAAAATAACTACAGCAACTAAAACGCTACTGGCATGTGCATCAAAGATGTTCTTATAAAAACCGCGCTCATTTTGATATAATTATTTGATAAGGTACTATTAATAGTACAGAATACTTGTAAATTGAAAACTGATACGATAATCGTAATAGAGTTTAGTAAAGAATTAAGATTAGGCGCCGTTTAATCGATATTTTTTCTTAAAAATCATCAACTTTTTGCGTTCTTAATTGATATCTAATTTCTCATCGTCAATTTTATTTCTAGCCATCTGTTAGAGCCTAATCGATTGAATCGAATCGGAGTCTCGGGAATGTTAAATAAGGGAGAAGCCACACGGTGCGGTGCGGTCGCGGCGCGGCGCCGGAGCGGTGCCGCTGCGGCGTTCGCATTAAAAATCAATGATATACCAGACGGTGCGTTCCGGCGCCGCACCGCAGGTACACCCCACACTTCGACTGAGCGAGACGGTGCCGTTGCGGCGCCGCATATCACCATGTGTACAATCATCATCATCAACATTTCAGCCATAGGACATCCACTGCTGAACATAGGCCTCCCCCAATGATTTCCATGTTGATCGATGGGTAACGGCCTGCGTCCAGCGCTTCCCTTTATGATGTCGACGGTCCACCTTTATGATGTCGTCGGTCCACCTTGTGGGTGGACGTCCCACGCTGCGTTTTCCGGTACGCGGCCTCCATTCCAGAACCTTGCTGCCCCATCGGCCATCAGTTCTGCGTACTATGTGCCCTGCTCATTGCCACTTCAGCTTGCTAATTCGTCGGGCTATGTCAGCGACTTATGTGTACGAGGGNTGAGAGTGAGATGGAAAAAGTTGATGGATTAAAAACTTATTGGAGATGGATTAAGATGATACCATCTTCATCATCAGGTCATTTAGACTCCACTGCAGGAGGACTGCGTGACACACCCACAAGGTGGACCGATGACATCATAGAGGTAGCAAGAAGGCGCTGGACGCAGGCCGCCACCAACCGGGTAACATGGAAAGCATTGGGGGAGGCCTATGTTCAGTGCAGCATGGGAGCAGTGGACGTCCTATGGCTGAGATGATGATTATGATGATGATGCAGGAGGATGGGGCCAATGGAGTTTGGTCTTACCTACTCCCCAGCTGGCCAAACAGGTTGTTTATATAGAAAAAATATTGCAAAGAACGCCCGTTCTATGATTCCAAAAAACAAGACTTTATTTTTGCTCCTAAGCGATCATTTTTAGAATGTAATTATTAATTAAAACAAAGTTAAAAAATAACCACAGCAACTAAAACGCTACTGGCATGTGCATCAAAGATGTTCTTATAAAAACCGCGCTCATTTTGATATAATTAATTGATAAGGTACTATTAATAGTACAGAATACTTGTAAATTGAAAACTGATACGATAATCGTAATAGAGTTTAGTATAGAATTAAGATTAGGCGCCGTTTAATCGATATTTTTTCTTAAAAATCATCAACTTTTTGCGTTCTTAATTGATATTTAATTTCTCATCGTCAATTTTATTTCTAGCCATCTGTTAGAGCCTAATCGATTGAATCGAATCGGAGTCTCGGGAATGTTAAATAAGGGAGAAGACACACGGTGCGGTGCGGTCGCGGTGCGGCGTCCTGCATGTTAAAGTCAATGATATGCCAGACGGTGCGTTTCGGCGCCGCACCGCAGGTACACCCCGCACTTCGACTGAGAGAGACGTTGCCGTTGCGGCGCCGCATATCACCATGTGTACAGTCATCATCATCATCATCATTTCAGCCATAGGACGTCCACTGCTGAACATAGGCCTCCCCCAACGCTTTCCATGTTGATCGATGGGTAACGGCCTGCGTCCAGCGCTTCCCTTTATGATGTCGTCGGTCCACCTTGTGGGTGGACGTCCCACGCTGCGTTTTCCGGTACGCGGCCTCCATTCCAGAACCTTGCTGCCCCATCGGCCATCAGTTCTGCGTTCTATGTGCCCTGCCCATTGCCACTTCAGCTTGCTAATCCGTCGGGCTATGTCAACGACTTGTGTTTGTGTGTACAGTGATGCGGCAAAATGGTTGCGGTGAGGCGCCGCACCGCACCGTGTGGCATCCCCCTAAATCTGTAAACCNGGTAAACCTGTTCGATCCTAATCAAGGAAGCTCGGTTATTACGCGACAAAGATGGCCAAGATACGGCGGCTTACGCAACGCCGCCGGCGCAGAAACGTGTTTGGTTTGCTGCAACTCGCATCTGATATTAGGATGCAAGTTCAGCTTTTGTCAGACAACCTATTTTTATCTTGGAGTTAATTCAATTATTATAATTAAATCTGTCTAGAGCATGCTACTCTAGCTAGCGGTAAAAATCGCTGTTCAGTTCTTACCTAAAATGTGATCTCCAGTAATACTCAACTGTTACAAAGTCTTAAAAAGACTGTAACAGTTGAGAACTTTTAAAAAAACTTTTTCTTATTAAAATTATTGAAAGCTGCTGTCTTTCCTGAACACTATAATCCGGGCCTTTTCAAGGCGAGAGTGAATAGACACTTACAGGGCAGATATGTACCATCCTAGACTGCATCTCACGTAACATCAGGTGCGATTGCGGTCGAATGCCTGCCTTGTTCTGCATAAAAAAGCATACCATTTGATTTATACAATTTGTTAGTACAGTCAAGAGCTGCCCGTTCCACTCTAGACAAAACGGCACATAAGCTATGTTCTCGCTAGTTAGCTCGATGAGCCTTCCTTCATCTCTATACACGTATTTGAATTGATTTACATTTGTCAATGTATGTAGCCTTTTTATGAAGGTGTCTGGGATGGTACTGAACTGATGATAACATTGGCAACTATAGATTTAACTGCACTATTCTTTGAGCAGTGACTCACCATCGAATAAGATTTATTGCCCATTTGAAAATGCTATAAACCTAATCCAAACCGAACAGGCTAAATCTAAATGCAAGAATAAACATCCACGAAATAAAGTCCGAGGTAGAGTTTTGGACAAAATCGAGAAGAGTCAAATAGTTCGAAACACCCGAAGTAGCCAAAAAGTTCGCAACACGTCTTTGTTACAATGAGGGCTATCGTTTTAGCGCTCACCAGTTTGCGCCACTGTAGAGTAAGGTCCTGTCACTTGCTAGTAGCGAAGACAGTGGCACCATCTGGTGAGTGCTAAAGTGGTAGGAGGACTATCGCATTTGCACTCATCAAGATGGCGCCTCTGTAGAGTAAGGTCCTGTCAATCGCCAGGGGTGCCAACTGTTAAGTATAAAAACGATAGCCCTCATTGGAATAAGGTTGTGTTGTCAACTTTTTGGCCACTTTGGGATTTACGAACTATTTGACGCTGAATGTTCCAAAATCTTATTGAAAGCTTGCACCTTCAGTCTGATCATCACTTGTTATCAAGTCAGCAGGCCAAGAGCTTCTTCGTTGAGACTAAAAATGTGCCTATACAGTATTATGAAGTCTTTGCATTCTGATTAAAAAGATTAGGATTCCCATTTTATACTCAAACAAATTTCTCTAGATTGTCTCTATCATTGGCAAAATTCAATGTTCAGTTCAGTCACGCTATAGCTTGGCTTTATTAATTTATCTCTTCATCACGCTCTGTCGCATAAATAACTCGCAAATATAAAATTAGAGTAAGTTAACGGCTAACCATAAAAGCTTAGGCAGTGCGTGTTTGCATAAAAAAATAAAACCTCCACTTGGTAGCCCACTAAATTATAGTAAGCAGAAAAAATTACCATAGGAAAACACCAAAAGTTGACATCGGATAATATCGAATGATTTATATATTATTCATAAGGTTGCCCCGGGAGCCAGTAGTACACCTTTGTGAATAATTTAGCGCCAGCCACATATTATTTTTGCAGGGGCCGCGGTCTGCCCTGTGTTTGTCCTATAATATACCGTTTGAGCAAGGGGACCCAAATCTTCGATCGAGGTTAATCCTTCTAGAGCTTTACAAAGGTTATTTTTCTTAGCCAAAGCGATCCGAAAAATAAAAGGTCAATTTTGTTTAGTTTGGCTTACGAAGATGAATTTATTAAGACAACTTTATATGATGCTTCTGTAAATAATTTAACGTATTTTAATGACTTAGTAACAATATTCGAAGACTATAAAGACCAACGTAGTATTCCATGGATAAATGACACTGTCTCGTATCATAATAAAGTTGAAATTGAAGACCAAAATGTCTTCGTAGTTCGTAGTCGTCCCATACCTTGACGTAGGTATATCCCATCTGAGGCAATAGTGATTTCTAAATACTTAAAAACTATAAGTTCTTCATGAATTATAAAATTACATATGACAATCACAGTAACCTTTCAATCTGTTAAAGACGCCTGGCATTGTATTGAAATTCTATAGTGACGTACGCCACGAGTAGAATCGTAGAATCCGCGATCAATAGCATTTAATCAAATAACCCAAAACTATACATTCGGATGCCTTTGTATGTGTTTCCATACAAACAAGTCGCTGGTGCTAATTCAAGCCGACATCACACATCAATTCCAGAGCCAAATCCAAGTCCTTGTTTACGAGAGCACACAATGGCTCAATCTGCGCTTTCTAACTAAGTTACTAAGCTGAGGCTAGTGGTGTGCTGCTGATGTATTTTAAGCAAGTAACATCTAGTCTCGAAATAAACCAGTTGAATATCTTCAACAAGGGAAAGCACAAACGCGACCTTAATGAAGAATATTATAAAAACATACAATTTGCTGAAGAAAAAAATTTTTGACGCTTCTTGTAGGCCCTTTACGATACTTTAAACCCTTCAAGTACTCGCGAATCGAGACACAATAGAAATCAATTACCGTGGCCTCCTGTGACCGCTTAGGCTATGGCTTAGGGTTTGATGCACTAGGAAGTACGTAATTTCAAAATGTTTAAAGTTAAAAAACTTCTGTTAAAAAAATCACTAGACTAGACTTATAGTTTATAATAATTTTATCACATACTCGTACATTATGTGCTATCTACCTTAAATGCAAGCTTAAGTACTTTAACTTCTGACTTAAGCAAGTATGAGTATCGNGAAGACTGTTTGTCCACCCACATACTTTAGAAAGAAAAAAAAATTTGGTTAATTTTTTTTCTAAGTTTAAGAGGTACAAAATGCCTATGTCGATTTTTATGTCATTTTTACGACTTCATGAAAATTTTATATTTTAAATGAATTTTAATTAATGTTTCCATTTCTGTTGTTTCTAATTCATAGTATATTAACCATATTATGTTACCAAATAAAAAATATATTACTTTTATAAGTATTAGTATATTTTTTCTTCATTTGAAATATGGAGTCCCTGGGTCTCCACCTTACAATTAACGTAAGTTTTAGTCACCATGCAAACTGAGGGTTAAGGTATACAAAGCAAGAGTAATTAACGCCTTTTAATGACTTAGTAACAATATTCGAAGACTATAAAGACCAACGTAGTATTCCATAGACAAATGACACTATCTCGTATCATAATAAAGTTGAAATTGAAGACCAAAATGTCTTCGTAGTTCGTAGTCGTCCCATACCTTGATGTATATCCCATCTGAGGCAATCGTGATTTCTAAATACTTAAAAACTATGTTCTTCATGAATTATAAAATTACATTTGACAATCACATTAACCTTTCAATAAACCTGTCTAAACTTTAACTGTTAATGACGCCTGGCATTGTATTGAAATCCAATAGTGACGTACGCCAAGAGAATCGTAGAATCCGCGATCAATAGCATTTAATCAAATAACCCAAAACTATACATTCGGTAGCCTTTGTATGTGTTTCCATACAAACGAGTCGCTGGTGCTAATTCAAGCCGACATCACACATCAATTCCAGAGCCAAATCCAAGTCCTTGTTTACGAGAGCACACAATGGCTCAATCTGCGCTTTCTAACTAAGTTACTAAGCTGAGGCTAGTGGTGTGCTGCTAACGTATTATATTTATAAGCAAGTAACATCCAGTCTCGAAATAAACCAGTTAAATATATGTAACAAGGCAAGACACAAACGCGACCTAAATGAAGAATATTATAATTTGCTGCTGAAAAAATTTTTCGACGCTACTTTTAGGCCCTACATTACCTACGATACCTGCTGTAAGCCCTTCAAGTACTCGCGAATCGAGACTTTTCGAAACACAATAGAAATTAATTGTTACCGTGGCCTCCTGTGACCGCTTAGGCTATGGCTTGCACTTATAGGAAGCCTACCTAATTACAAAATGTCTAAAGTTTTAAAACTTCTGTTAAAAACATTACTAGACTAGACTAATAACTTATTATAATCATTTTATCACATACTCGTATATTATGTCACTATGTGCTACCTACCCTAAATCTAAGCTTAAGTACTGCAACTTGCTGACTTAAAAGGGTAACGTACTCGAGTATCGTCAAGCTCATACTTGCTTTGCCCCATCTCTAATCCGTCACAATCCCACGCCATTATTAACCCTTCCAAGGAGTCACAATCACAATCTGCGGTTGTTTGTCAAGTAATGCGCTAAACATTTCGTTAAGCGAGCGGTTAGCGGTGTTTTCGGGTTAATTTTGTAAGTTTTTGTGGCAGTTAGCGCTGCGGTTGTAATGATAATTGGCGGTAATGCTCTCTGAGTCGTCTCACAATGCCTTGATGTGTTCGTGAGCGTTGTTTGTGGGGTAATCAGACTTTGTTTATGTCGTGCCCCTTCTCATGACAAAGTCATTCTTAGGTCTAAGCATGTAAGTTTTACCAGGCTTGTAGGCTATGCTTACGTTTGAAAATAGTTCTGTTAAATACCTCGCTTGAGCTTTAATTCATAGCAGAAGTGTGGCAGAGTGAGGTGGAGTGAGGCGTAAAGATTGTAACTTATATCAATTGATAATCATACGAGTGAGTGCTTGTGTAAAAACGTACCTACGTGTATTGTCTATTACGACGATAGATTAATTTGTTTCTAGGAGAACAATGACTGCTGTTTTCAAATTCTACCTTAGTTGATTCCAATTTTAAGACTCACTTATTTTCACATCTTGATAAAACAACTGCCTACCTATTCTCAGTCAGTTTTTCAGAACTTGCTGACCAGACCCCTCCAATTGTGTCCATTAAGTTTCCTTGTCTAAACTCCATTGGAGCCAAGATCTCAGAATCAGCAGACCATTGAGTGAGCCACAATGTCAGCTCGATGTCTCAAGACGTCGACGTCGACAATAAGCGACCGCGACCCGGGACTAGTTCCCCTTCGGATGTCGCCAACGATTCAAGAAGGGATGCTCTTTGGATCTCCACTTTACGTAAGAGATCCAATTTTATGTGTTTTTGTAGTAATACTCGTAGTAACTTCTGAATTTGCATTTGACCTAAATCTCACTTTTTGAAAGAAAGTTTGAAATAAGCAGTGAAAAAATAGATTGTAAAAGGTTGTAAAGTTGTAAGAGAAACAAAAAATTAAAAATAAAATAGAAAAACAGCACTAATATGAGCATTATACATAGATTTTGCCATATTGGATTGAGAGAATCGACCCATAAATAGAAGCTTGTAAAATAACTAATTCATAATAATAATGACACAATAGTCAGTCCTAGCAGTATTGATAATGACATAAACACTAAATATCTCGTTTCACCCAAAGACGTTTACCTTCATAGTACCTCCGTAACAGACTAACTAATGTCCGAATTCCCCCAAAACACCCTTGAGATTCGACAATAATTCGTGATAGCTCCTCCATTCTCGATGAATACTGAATCGGACCGGTCCGTACACTTGGACAACCTATTTCAATTTAGATTATTGCTCCAATGTTATTCTGAAATGCAATATCTTAATAGAGCTATGCATCGACAACTCCCGTTTTGATGACTAAGTAATAACTTTAGATACTTTCGTAGTGGGAACCAAATACAGATGAATGGACGTATTTGTTAATTGGGTTTTGATTTTGGTTTTATTTTATCAGAACTTTCTATTGAAGTGCCTAAAAATGTCTGGCAGTTTGGTTTTTTACTTGTAAAAATGTTTTCTTCTACAAGAAGGGTTATACGAGATATAACGAGACAGAGCAAGAGTTCGATAAAACACTATTATTAAGAGATATTAAGTTAAATAATTAAAAGTTTTGAAGATGTTATTTGTAGCAGATATTGTCAGTGACGTAATAAATAACATTTTACGATTAGTTAAGGAACAGAAAATATTCGCAACACAGGGACCAAGCCCCTTACTCGACACCAAGTATTTAATTTTGCTTGAGCTTTAGCGAAAGCACAAGTCACTGCTAATAATGAAATTGTTCTGTGTGCTTTTCATTGACCCAAAATTAACACAGATAACGTGCACAAAGGGCGGATTGAAAGGTGCCCCTTTCACAGATCCGCCACTCTTTAATCTTCCATCGAAACAAAACTCGGATCGTAACAGGATTGTCTGCCCGNAGTTAGAATTGAGCTGCTGAGACGTTGACTCGGATCTTTTGAACGAATGTTATGTAGAAATCTACGGATGTAGGAAACGATACGAGTTATTTTCTCTAACGATGAGAAACGTTTTAATAACATGTCAAAAATTGAGTACTGTTGTTCATCAGTTTTTTGGTCGGTCATCAGTACAATTGAATGGCGCTCCTCAGTACGCACAACTTGCTCCTCATTACATGTCAGAAACCTGCCTTTGGGCCAACAATTAGCTGGTTTTGACAGCCAGGATGGACCTGACCACCACAGTGAATTATGAAGCAGATCGTGNATGTAGGATATGCTTTCGTTTGAAAATAGTTTTGTTAAACACGTCGCTTGAGCTTTGATTCACAGCAGAAGCGTGGCAGAGTGAGCGAGGCGTAAAGATTGTAACTTATACCAATTGATAATCATATTATGAGTGAGTGCTTGTGTAAAAACGTACCAACGTGTATTTTGTATTGCGACGATTGATTCATCTATCTGTAGGAGATCAAAGACTGTTGTTTTCAAAGTCTACCTTAGTTGATTCCAATTTTAAAACTCACTTATTCTCATATCTTGATAAAACAACTGCCTACCTATTCTCAGTCAGTTTTACAGAACTTGCTGACCAAGACTTCTCCAATTGTGTCCATTAACTTTCCTTGTCTAAACTTCATTGGAGCCAAGATCTCAGAATCAGCAGACCATTGAGTGAGCCACAATGTCAGCTCGATGTCGCAAGACGTCGACGTCGACAATAAGCGACCGCGACCCGGGACTAGTTCCCCTTCGGATGTCGCCAACGATTCAAGAAGGGATGCTCTTTGGATGTCCACTTTGCGTATGAGGTCTAATGTTGAGTGTTTGTAGTAACTTTTTATATGACGTTTCTGAATTTGCGTTTGACCTCAATCTCACTTGCTTGAAAGTATGTTTGAAATAAGCAGTGAAAAAATTTATTGTGAAAGGTTGTAAGATAAGCAAAAAAGATAAAATTAAATAGAAAAAAGTATTAATAATTATAAGGATAATAGATTTTGCCAACATGGATTGAGAATCGACCCATAAATAAAAGCTTGTAAAATAACTAATTCAAATAATAATGACAATGAAATAACTAATTCATAATAATAGTCCTAGTAGTATTGATAATGACATAAACACTAAATATCTCGTTTCACCTAAAGACGTTTACCCTCATAGTAACTCCGTAACAGACTAACTAATGTCCGAATTCCCCCAAAACACCCTTGAGATTCGACAATAATTCGTGATAGCTCCTCCATTCTCGATGAATACTGAATCGGACCGGTCCGTACACTTGGACAACCTATTTCAATTTAGATTATTGCTCCAATGTTATTCTGAAATGCAATATCTTAATAGAGCTATGCATCGACAACTCCCGTTTTGATGACTAAGTAATAAACTTGGATACTTTCGCAGTGGAAACCAAATACAGATGAATGGACGTATTTGTTAATTGGGATTGGATTTTGGTTTTATTTTACAGAACTTTGTATTGAACTGCCTAAAATTTCTTTTCCCAGTTTAGTTTTTTACTGGTAAAGATTTTCTATTCAACAAGAAGGGTTATAGGTACGACTTAACGAGACATAACAAGAGTTTGATAAAAACTATTACTATTTACAGATAATAAGTTATTTAATATAAAGTTTGCAGCAGATATTGTCAGTGACGTACATTTTACGATTAGTTAAGGAACAGAAAATATTCGCAATACGGGTACCAAACCCCTTGCTCGATACCAAGTATTTAATTTTGCTTGAGCTTTAGCGAAAGCACAAGTCACTGCTAATAATGAAATTGTTCTGTGTGCTTTTCATTGACCCAAAATTAACACAGATAACGCGCACAAAGGGCGGATTGAAAGGTGCCCCTTTCACAGATCCGCCACTCTTTAATCTTCCATCGAAACAAAACTCGGATCGTAACAGGATTGTCTGCCCGTTCATTTACTTAGCAAATTATTCTTTGTCGAACGGAAGAGAAGGCTTTGAATCCATTAATTCCCTGATGGGGTCACAAAGAGGTGGTACGAATTAAAATAATGTATTCTACAACTTCAATGGGTCCCTCGGTCGCTCCCGTTATTACAAGAATAATATATTTAAATCAGAGTCAGCTTTCAGACGAAGATGTCTCTTTGTGAGTCCGCCGAATAAGTGATCACGTACGGCGCCATTAGGATGTGTTTTATGTGCAAATTATAGGCTACCATTTTTAACCTCTCGAATTTCAGTGGCAACAATCGTACTTCGTTAGAAAGTTTATTGTGCGTTCACGGCGACGATATAACCTGCTACATTGTACACGCCTATTCCGATATCGCTCGTATTAATTGCAAATCCCTGTACACAAACGCACGCACAAACAGCAAATTAATCCTCAACCATCAAAAGGGTTTCGGAAACTACCCTCTGTTAACAGATAATTTATGATCACCCCCGACGCCGAATATTCGGAACAAACATTTCGACGTATTTATTCTAGTGTTTATTTTGAAGCGTAATATGTCGTGTTCCACTTTGATGTCGTGAAATCGCTTCTGTTCTTTGTCAGACGCTCAAGGATTTACGTCTATTTGATTCGTCATTTGAATTTGTGTTTTATGTGATCTGTTTTAGATTTAGTTTCCTTTGTGACGCTTTTGGGATTTGGGACTTGATGGTGGTGTTCTGGGTCGTGTAGAATTATTGCATATGGTTGGTTGGAGTTTGTTTGGCAGTATGAATGGTTCATTATATAGGGATACTTTGAGCGGGTAGCAGATAATATTTGCGATGCGAACCATTGTTTATGATTTGGACAATTGTTTGTGTTGCATGTCAAAGGATGCGCACTTGTTTGTTTTAAACGGGAGGGGAGTCGAGGGTAATGATGTAAACAATGTGACAGTGGTTGATGGGAAATTAAAAAAGTATGATGCGGTGAAGGCAATTTCTTTTTTAGGCAAATGGGTGGAGTTGCAGCGTTGTAAAACTACTTTATATTATGTAATTAATAATGTCAGCATCATTTTTACTGCTAAATATACCTAGTCATAAAATATGTATTCTTAATCATTGACTATGCGTTCAGAGGACTGTAAATTGTAATTTAGATTTGAACTTGAATAATTGTCATCATACAGTCTATTCAACGTAACAAAACAAAACTAGTAACTGTGATTAGACAGAAGGAGAAAACACATAACAGATTTAACTTGAAAACGAATTAATATCGTAAGCAGCAAACGCCGAGAGAAAAATGGAAAAAATTCTCGCAAAAGCGTTTGTACATTTTGTTTCAGCACTTACAAATCTGTTCATAGTAAAACTTCTGCGGAGAATGGATAAAAATGCTCAAGCACCAGAAAAGCTATCGAATGTTTTCCTTGCCGTCAAGCCGCGCGGAAGCGAGCCTTCTTGACTCGGCGGCACTACTCCACTACACCACAGTATAAAAAGAAGCAGTAAGTTTGTTGTGTCGTTGTCGTTTCAACCCAAGGACGTCCACAGTGACAGATGTGGCTTAGGCCACTCCCAAAGATTTCCACAACGAACGGTCTTGCGCTGTCCGCATCCAGGCGCTTCCCTGTGTTTCATTGTGTCGGTAACTCTTCCAGTCCACCGGTGGACAAAGTACTGGTTTCGTTGGAAAATCGGTGGAAATCCCTAGATTCCACAACGTTTTGTCCACCAGTGCGCTGCAGTACTGCGCTTCCCGCATTTGGATGTTGACCTGTGCTTCTGTGTCTGTATCGGTTTCTGGACAGGATAACGTTAGTAGACTAAATTTTGTTGCAAAATTATTAATCTTATCATAACTAACGAGGACATTTTGTCCTCCTTACAGCAACCCTACTGAATGTTTGTACTGTATGTTTATCCTTGTTCGATGTTTCCCCTGCAATACGGTTTTCGGTAATTTCCCATTAAAGTTGTCGGTTTTTTATTTGTTTGTTCACAAACAGCGCGGTTTGATCGTAGCTTTGATTGCCGTATTTAGTTTGTTACATTTCGCTTTGTGAAGTTAAATTGTTTGAAGTGCCTTCATCGACTGAAATCTTAAACAAAAACTATCACTATCACTTAAAAAAACAAAAACTGTGTGTGACTGTGTGCAATTGTGAAACACACACAAATGTATCTCAACCAAAATAATATTTTTAAAATACGTAGACCTTACAAAAAAGTAACATTAAGAACAGACTTAGACGAATCACTCAAATATTCCAAAAAACAGAGCTCACCTTCCGAAAACAGTAATTTTTCCCCTAAATAAAGCGGCGTCAATACAAGACGTAACAATTAAGGGGTATACAGACTACGCGCAGACAAGAGGCCCTGATGAGGGCGGCCATTGTGCGCGCGTCCTTAGGTCACTGCGAACCCATTCAGGGCTTGAAAACTGAAACATTCCTTTTCGGGATGCTGTAAAAATACATAATTAGTTACAGTAGAGTTTGAATGGAAACTTGGAGAATAACGCTCTCTTTTGAAATGCAACAGAATAAATAATAATAAATAAATAAATAAATCTTTGGACAATTTCACACAGCGCCAGCTAGCCCTAAAGTAAGCAACTTAATGATTGTGTTATGGGTGCTAGCTTAACGGATATACTACTTATATACTTTTTTTTTAATACATAAATATTATACATAGTCACACCCAGACCCGTCACAGAAATTAAAATTCATCATTTCAATTTCTGCCCGGCCGGGAATCGAACCCGGGACCTCTCGTCATAGTAGTCCGTTCTGAACCACTACACCAAACGGCCGACAAACAGAAATAATAAGAAAGTAATAATTAAAAATGCAAGTTACAAAGATTGTTGTATTATGTACAAAAACTTAACATAGAATATGTGTCTTTTAATTTCCAATCTTTAACCTTTTAGACTTTTTAAAAATGCTGGTGGTAGGGCTTGTTCTAAGCCCACCTGTCTAGCTACCACCATCTTACCTAAGTCTGTCGCCATAACAACAATGTTAACAGCATTGTTGTGTTCAGTTAGAGGTAAGATAGCCAGTTCCTTCGTGGTTGAGGATTCCGGATGAAGCTCGCTTCCACCTTCGGCCTGATCATCACTTACCATCAGGTGAGATACAGGCCAAGAGCTTCCTCGTTATGGATAAAAAAATGTATTTCTACTGATCCAAAATTACTACGGGAAGGCGCTGGATGCAGGCCGCTACTAACCGTGCGATGTGGAAGTCATTGGGGGAGGCCTATGTTCAGCAGTGGACGTCCTGTGGCTGAAATGATGATGATGATGATGATGAAAATTACTATAGTGTGCCATGCGTTGACAACTTTTTTAACAACTGACCAACTGAGATTCCAATGTGTAAAATCTGGTAAAGTTGATGGTCTATTAACCCATGTTAAGCTTGCCTTAAATGGTAACTAAGTTATGACGACAAAATATTTCAATTTACATCCTTATCTTGCTTCATTTACGTACAGCGGGCAACCCCTAATCTTTCTATCGAACTGGCAATCTTTAATATTTCTGTCTCCAAACCTTAATATCTATTCTTGGCCAGCAATTTTTAACTTTACCCTAAGACCCAATGGGCCATTTCCCTGATTGGACATTGTTCAATATGAGTAAAATTAATGATGGTCTATTACCCATATTACAAAGTTTGCTCTACAGTCTACATGGTAACCCTGTATGACGATAATATTTTAATTCACATCCTTATCTTGCTTCATTTACGTACAGCTGGTAGTCCCTAATCTTTCTGTCTCCAAACCTTAATATCTATTTTTAGCGGCAATTTTTACCTTTACCTACCCTAAGACCGAATGGGCCATTACCCCTGATTGGGCCATTGTTCACGCGTATTAACTGCATTGTTTGCAGTAATCGTAATGTCGACATTGCCCTCAGAGGAAAGAAAGAGGGTGGAGACGGCTTCTGTAAGATATTCCTTGTTAAGTCAAAATTTGCGTACTTTTAAGAATGAACATAATTATTGCATAGTGTTAAAATACAGTAAATCAAACAGTAATAATAAATAAACAAAAATACACATAATTCAGAAAGAATTCTAGTTCCCGCAAGAATATAATAGTAGGACTATAATTTTCTTTATTTATACATACATATTTATGTATTTCGCTCAATGCATAAGTTGGAAAATTTACTTCACGAATCATAGTACAAGTTGACTTAAATAAAGTTTTGAATTAGGATGAAAAGAGTTAAGAGTGTTATTGAATTTAATTTTATCCATTTACTACTACTTTAATGAGGTCATTCATCCCCGGAAAAAGAGAAAAATATAATACTTAGGTATCCTTTTTTTAACTGGTTGACCTTGTTGTGTCTTCATATTATCTTTTTAAGATTATGTAAAATTAAACTACTTTACATCTTACAATCGTAAAAAGCTAGTCACGAAAAAAAACCGGAAGTCCGCCTCAACACTAGCCGCCCGCCCGTCGCGGCCTATCGCGCCCGATGGGTAATTTCCCCCATTGTCAGCACCAAGAAAATGTTACACCCAGATATATTCCCTGCTGGATGAGCCATAAGATATTATTTATACTTTATTCAGATACCGTATTCAAACACAAAGCAAAATAATATTGCAGACACAAAATAAAATAAATTGTGTAAAACGATGAAGTTACAAAGAACCCAAATGTATCCTTAGCATTTGATTTAATAAACTATCCAACAGTAAATTGATTCACGATAAAGTATGTAGGATTGTAGGTGTAAAGTACCTATGAAAAAAGTATGTCGGAGTTACAGTTTTATACTCGCAGTAATTCGTGGAAATTGTACAGGCGACTAAGGGACGAATATGCGAATATTCTCCCTTAGTCTATTTTTTTTCTGGCATTTTTTAAACCAAAAATATAGTAAATACCACTTCCAGCAATAATATCTTCAACATTTATTAGACTTGTAATACTCGGAGTTTTTGCGTAGGGAGTTGTAATTCCGATAATTCCCCAGCCCAATAGAGGGCGATTGTGTGACTGCAGCGCTGTTTTGACATGTCAAAATGACGTGTCATTTGCGAGGTCTTTGAGTCAATGTGTTCATTGCCAATTCTTTCGATTTCTTTCTTTTCTTATACATTTAATTTCCGGCCGAATACCACCTGTGGGGATATTTGGATTTTTTCTTTCTTTACGCCTTTTTTTACTGTTTTTGACCAAAAAAGAAAAATATTACAATCCGATCCAAAATTTTAACCATGAAGTGCAAAAAAATGTTTCATAATTATTTTGGACCATCTAAGTGAAAATGAGTCAAAACCACGTCTAAATGATTCTAAAACATGCACTCAAAAAACGTGACTGCGTGTTCTTAGAGAAAAAGCTGCAAAATTAAAAATTCATCGCATCGCAGCATTTTCTCTCATTGTAAATAAACTTATTATAGAATAGAAATAATTCAGTTATCGGCACCGAAGAAAGCTTCTCGTTTTTCCTCGACAGAGCTTTTCATTTGATTACGTGCGCTCACAATATTTTCTATTTAAATCTTATTTTTCATTGTCAGCACCGCGCTTATTGGATTTGTATATTTCTTGCGCTCCTTTAGAAATTGTTTTCTTATTAGTTTACGTCATTATTGAGTGGAAAATGGAGGTAGCGTTCGGAATTAGAATAAGGCTTTTTATCTTTTTAGCGTCTGTAGGTGTAAACTTACGTAGCAGGCGATTTATAACCGTATAAGTAATCTTAGTTCGTAGGATTTGGATTAAAAATGTGACAAAATATGACACTGTATGATACGACACTCTGTATGAGCTTGATTGTATGGTTAGTCGCCTACAAGACCTTTAAATGTTGGCTTAAGAAAAAAATTTAGAATGATTGAACGATTTTTCTTTTAAAAAAGATTTCCTTAAACTAAAATAGAGAAACACGGGTCTCAACGTGACATTTTTTATATGAGTTACATGTGTACTCACGGCTTGATGTGTTTCTCTATTAGTTGAAATGGAACGCGAAAGTTTAAAATCATAGATTTCCTTGTGGTGGATTTTCTTCTTCATTTAGATTTTTATATTATTCAGACCTCTTCATACATGAAAATATTCATTACTAGCTGTTGCCCGCGGCTTCATCCGCGTGAAATTTATTTTGTCACAGATCGTTATAAATTATAGCCTATATGTTATTCTGGGTTATAAACAACAATACTGTAAAGTTTCATCAAAATCCGTTCAGTAGTTTTTACGTGAAAGAGTAACAAACATCCACAAACTTTCGCATTTCTAATAATAGTAGGACTTTTTGCTGTGATATCTTAGAGTGAAAAATGAAGATAGTTGCTAAGTCAACCACCTACGGAACCACACACGGTCCAATTAAATAATTAACTTATCATCAGGATAGGAAAGCTATTGCATACCCGCGTAATTTCTTCATGGGACCGGCTGCTTTACATATCGGCCACATTTTGACGTCAGCGCACCTCCTTATAAGGGGTAAGTGCGCGTCATAGTACGAAGACACCTTAATACAACTCGCAGCTGAGCTAGGGTTGTGACTCAATAATAAAAAAATGTTTCTAACGTTCTGAAAATGCCAAAAATTTTCTTAAAACAGTGACTGATTTTTTTTAATTCGTTTTTGTTTTCTTTTTAAGTTACCAAATAAACCAATGTTGTTCTTTCATTATTTTAAAAGCTATTCTTCTGATAATTAAAAATTCTTTTCCTATGCATTGAAATGGTTTATAGATTGGCGAAAAGTTAAGATTTGGAGTAAGGCATGTCGAGAATCAAAGTTTTATAATGTCAAATAAATAAATAATAAACGTTTAAGTAAAATTAACCTGGCAGATTTTCAATTTTCAAATAAACAATAATTTAACTCATAAAGGATGATGGGCACTTTTCTATGGAATCTGGGCGTAAAACCAACAGAAATATAACTACTATTATTTGTTAGGACTTAATATCAGAAATATATTTTCATATAAATAACTACCAAAAACTCCCGGGTTTGCTTGGAAATTGACATAATGTGTAATAGGTGCTTTATTGCGTAAACAAAAAATATTTTTAATTAATATACTTATCTACTTACATTTTAAATACATTAGGTTATTTATCCATCATTATGTCCAACAGTTCAGGAGTGGGGCCAATAAATGGTACATACTTAAACCATGTTCTATATTATAAGCGTAGGACCATACCTAGGTACCATTTAGAGAAAGGACATGAACACAGTCATGTTTCAAGGGGATTTCTAGCAGTTAAGTTGTAGTGTTGTCGCATAATCGATCACGGATCGATTATTAATCGATATTTCCAAATATCGATGTACCGATTAACAATTCGATTAATCGATTTTATTGATTACCATCATTACTATCATTTGATTGTTAATTCAATTCCTTATTTTCAGCAATATAATCGATTATTGTAATCGAATAATCGATCATGATTTATTCGGTATACATACTTACTAAATCGATAGAATCGATAGTAAGATATGATACAATACTCTCAATATGATCGATAAAAGCAATCTAATTGACCAAATACTATTTTTATTACCCTAATGTGATGTGAAATACTATGGAAACTTTGCATATTCAACGACCTCTATCTCCGTATCCCCGCGTATTTCAGGATTGTTGTCATACTATGAAATGAAGTACTAGTATTAAGCTTTAATTTAGTATACTTTTTGTTTCTGTTGGTTTAACGCCCAATATGCCCATCATCCTTTNTCTTGTATAGTTTAGAAATAATCGAGTGAGATCACTTATCGTTCCATATGTATAACCACCCTGTATAATTCGGTTGTATCTCCAGGTCACCTAGATACATTCCATAGCAGCTGTAATAGACATTTAGGTACATACATTTACCAATAATGGTGATAAATAGGCATTTTGTATTAGTTTTTGTATAACGCCTAAACAAAAACAAAGGGTAATTTTTGGTGTTATACATAGATTTCGAATATAAAAAATATATAATTTAACTAATTAAGACATGACAAAAAAACTGATGTATGTCTCGTTTCTGTCGGGTCTGGGTTTTTTTTGTATGGGGCGTGACCGTTCTTCTTTGAGTCATAAAAAATAAAAATATATCAAAAATCTTACTGCAATCAAATATTGAGCAGTTAGCAATATTGCATGTCCTGACCGATTAGAAACCAATCTCCGAAGCCCATATGACTTAATCCATATGACCCTACCTCCTTGCTTCTAAGATGGCGACCAATTTCCTTTTATTAATAGAACGGCTGGACACTCGTCACTACGTCCCAGCTTGATTAATTTCTAACGGATGCACGGAATATCTTGTATAAATTATTTTAGCGTACGAGATGTTACGGGTGTACTAGTAACTCTAGATTTCTTTTAAAGAGTTAATAGGCAGCGGTCTTCATAGCCCATTCACTTTTACAATACCAGAATAGTAAATGCCTGCTTTTAACGCTATAAACCTGTCATGTTTTAGTCTACAATGTGGACCGTTCAGCAATTATCAATTCTTAAAATAATCTCTTAGTAAACATTTATGATGATGACAATACATTTGGTGTAATCATCTTAGATATTTTAAAGAAACCTTTTTAGAGTTCCATAGTCCTGACAAGGAACCCTTATAGTTTCGTCATGTCTGTCTGTCCGTCTGTCCGTCCGAGGTTTTGCTTGGAAACTATAGGCACTAGAGAGCTGTAATTTTGTGGAGGTATGTATAATACCTAATCACGCCGACAAAACGGTAGAATAAAATTTTGAAAAAAAAAAAAATTTTTAGGGTAGCTCGCCTACATGTAAACTGGGGATGAATTTTTTTTTCATCTTCTACCCCCTCGTGTGGGGTATCGTTGTATAGGTATTTTTAAATGACTTAGGGGTTTCGAAGACCAATTAAAGTGCCAATTTTTGTTCGAGTAGGGCGTCCCGGGCGTCAGTTTAAGATAGATAATTGGATATTTTATTATTTACGTACATCTTCCACAGTAGACTATTCCGGTGATAGTTATGTCGATCAATTGCATTGTCGAAATAGATCGCTGGTAATCGATACGCAACTTGATTAGNCTGATTAGTCACGGCACGGTCAACCGCGCGATTATGCTGAATGGGTTGAAGCACGCGTATTAATTTAACAGATTGTTAGATTAATTATGTGAGGCTTTTGTTTCTTAATTAGTATTTTGGAAAATTAAAAAAATACAATAGATTTTTTTTTATTAATCAATTCATGAATTTACGTTAATTTTTCTTGATTAATTAAGTGATTATGTGTAATGATTTACATTTTAAAGCTTCTTTTAGAAAATTATAATAACAGTTTAGTAGGAACATAGCACTAGGAAAAAATCATGTTCATGAAAAAATATATTATGTCGTGACACATGAGTAAAAAATTATCATGCGAACATGTATTGTTATTTAGTTAGTTTTTCAATTTAATTTCTAGTCGTTGTCAGTGTATTAAAAAAAAGATGTCAATGTATTTAAAGTAAAAAAATATCTTTGGCACAACCCTGTACTACTAAACAAACATAACTAAGCAGAAAATGCGATATTATGATTTTTCATTCGATTGCGACACCGGAGGGGTCGTTTTGTTCAGCCAAAACAATTTGCCGCCAATTTGCTTACGTCATTGTCGACGCCCCAGCTAAATTGAAATCAGCTGGGCTCTGTTTTAGTTTTGATTTTAATTTGTTTTGTTATTTCGGAAAGATTTCGTTTATCCCCCATAACTAAACAGATTTATTAATAGTGATTTATATTTAAATAACTTTTTATACGGACGTAAGCGCACATGACCTGTCTGTCAGTCAAATGTTGCAAATTAAAATTTAACTACATAGTTACGTTCATGGATTAAATTTTCCATGATACATACTATTATATGCTACGTTACGTGACGATGCAATAATTTTATTTAAATAGGTATAGGTATAGCTAATTTACTCAGAATGTTTCAATTTAGCTACAAGAAGTTTACAATCAATAGATTGGAAAGAAAATGAAACAACATGAAACAAAGTTAATAACATTCACGGGTACCTAAGTCAATTACCACCATAGATACCATTTTTAGGGTTCCGTTCCTCAAAAGGAAAAAACGGAACCCTTATATAGGATCACTTTGTAACTTATAGGATCTGTCCGTCCGTCTGTCAAGACCCTTTTTCTCAGGAACGCGTGGAGGTATGAAGCTGAAATTTATATCAATTACTCAGGTCTACTGTCCCTTGAAGCTGTGAAAAAATCAAACTTCTAAGCTAACGCAATCAAAAGATACAGCCGTTTATGCCGCAAATTTTCGATTTTGCAGATTTTTGAAATTTTCGTTTTTTTACTTAATTTATCTTCAACAAGAATGATCTACTTATCTAGATACTTACTCTACCGTTTACTTACTACTTACTATTTAGTTTCAAATTATCTGCTTTGGCCACTCATCATACCCACTGCGCCACAACCCGAGGAAATCGAATCTGTAACATGAAGCTACGAAAAGTATAATCAATTTTGAAAATCTTATTCTAAGTTACAAATCTGTAAGTAGTGGTCTTTCTTCTCTATGGCGTCAGTCATTATGAGCTAATTCAAGTAATAAAAATAAACAATTAACATTAACAAACAATTAAATGCCTGTTTATACCTTGTTAACAGATTAATCAATCTATCATAAAGTAAAAGAGATGTGAACAATGGTTAGACAAGTAGTAATAATCAATTATTATAATTTCAAAATAATATGATGTTTGTTCCGCTTAAAGTATGTAGTAACTTGGCATTTTGCAAGGTGCTTTTAATGCGAATTCTAAAATCATTCACAAAAAGTCCATTCCATTTTTTATTTATTTTTTAAAAATACTAATTTTAATCTAGGTTCTTCCCTTTCAGACGGGTCGTAGCTCCGTGTTCCCCTCTTTGTTCCGGAGGGTAATGCAATTCGCGTCACTGTGCTAGCGGGCCTTTTAACGTTCCTGCACTTTGTCCCGGCCTATATTAACGAATAATCGATATCGATTTTCGCTTCTGTTAAATCGAATCATTCGTGTCTCGAAAAAAACAAGTAACAACTTGGTTGACATTACCTAAAGTTAGCAATGAGATATGTATTTGTAAAGTTTTTATAATTCTTCAAAAGTTGATTTATAGAATTAGTTTTTTTATCCAATACAAAGCAGGTATTTAACTGCAATCATACCTGATGTTATGTGAGATTAAGGCTGAGTTACACCATTTTACTTTAACTTTAACAAACGTCAAATATCTGTCAAACTCCCTACAAAAAGCACCGGTTATAGTTACGGTCAAAGTTAGGTGGTGCAACTCAGCCTAAGTCTAGAATAGTACATTTCTGTCATTAGTGCCTATTCACTCTCTCCTTGAAGACACCTGGAATACAAAATTAATTGTTATCATTTTCAATTACTTAATTTTTTTAGTTTCAAATCAAATTGAATTCAAGAACTTTCCATCTTTATACACACAATTTGCAGTCAAAGCAGCTCCCAAAAAAGTCAAAATCAACATGGCGTTATTGAATTCAGTAAACACTTAATTAAGTACAAGTCGAAGATAAACAGACATCAAAGCTCCAGACGGAGACAGCCCTGATTTCACTGTTGTCGCAAGTAATAAGACGTCTGTAGCTCTGTCGATGCTTTGCTGTGGTTGAGGAGTGTGAACCCTGAGGAAAATGACCGTTTATTCGCTAGTTTAGAACTTACTATGTTTGTACAGACTGCAGGATTTATGTAAACACCGCCCTTTGCCTCAATTAAAAAGTACATACTTTTGTCTATGCAACTCTGTATTCTCTGTGCTCTCTCCGTCCGTGTGGACGTCAATAAACCGTGTTTAAATTCAAATAATTCCCTCTTTTATTAGTATACTTCCAACACAGACGACGGCAAGTCGTGTTATATACAAATACATCAACCGAAGAAGGTTAAGTGATACATCTAGTAGTTGAAATAGGTGCGATTTTCTTATATACAGTCAACTTTGTTCTACTTAGGTAAATGGAAAAAATAGAGAATCATTAAAATAGAGCTTATAAAGATAAAGGCTTTTTTCTCTACGTAAGCTTATACATATTATTATGTACAAGAAATAAAAAAGTAGATGTCTGTCTACAAGTCTAATTTATTGGCGGGCGTTAGGTACTTACATTTCAAAGTAAGCGGTTAGAATGGAATAACTGCCCCTCGTCACACCCTTGAAGAAATGATGTTCAGGTACCTACTGTCTAGTTTGCTTACCACGAGAGACTTATAACTTAAAATTTTAGTAACTTACGAGTATCTACACAGTTACCTATTTAGTTTACACACAATTATTTACTGTACCTTTAAGAGCCAAAATCCGCCAAATCTACAGATCTTCTTAGACTGGCGTCTCTGGACACCTTGAGCCAAGTAGCAGAAGCAATCAGTACATTTAACAGCCAATTACGTGACCTAACGAACCGAGTGTCAACCGACGCCGCGACGGCTCTACGGCTGACGTCCAACCCGCTGTTTGACAACACTAATTGTAGATTGGTTAATTGTGTGCTTAGGCTCTCATTTGACACGTTCAATTGCATTAAAGTCAGTCTCAGTTCGGTTTGTGTCTATTGCATTTTACTAAGAAAATGGCCGATAGAAAATACTCGTACTATTTATTTAGGTATACGTTTGTAATCAATACTTTTACTATGAGGGTTTGGTTACACTTGCTATTACGATTTAAACATTGAAGTCTCATGCTGAGTTGCACCACCTAACTTTGACCGTAACTTCAACGATAACCAGTGTTTTTTGGTATGGAGTTTGACAGATTTTCGACGTTTGTCAAAGTTAAAATACGATGGCGCAACTCAGCCTTACTAATTTAATAAAGTAAACTTACTAAAGTACTTACGGTCATGTTCAAAACATCAAATTCTGTTTTATGAACTGTAAACATTTACTTGTAGCATTCCTGTTATTTTAAGCTACTGTCTCTTTTTAAAATAATCAAGGTAGTTTCAAATGATTAACCATTGAATTTTCTTTCCAGAAACATGTCATCTAAACGCAAATCGCCGCCTTCTAAATTGCAAGACGGAGCTGCCGACGAAAAACCAGAGGCTGGCCCAGCCGACTTCGACCACGAGTCCGACGACCCGGAGCAGCACTTCAAGCTGTCCCCCTGCTCCTCCACCAGGACCTCCATCAGCGAAGAAGACCAGTTCGACGAGGAGCGACCGACGAAGAAGCAGCGGTTCGAAAATCTAGACATGACAAACAACCTTCTAGTCCCATCGTCGTTCTTAGGGCTCCACCAAGTCAGCGATCTGAACAGACGGCGGGGCTCCTCAGAATGCAGCAGCCCAGGTGCTGAGGCCAAGGTGTTGGGACTCTGTAACAATAATAACTCGTTGTTGAACCACAACAGCGCTTTGTCGCTTGCGGCGCCGCACAAGCGGTCGATGGATGACGTGCTGAAGCGGCTGACTTCCAAAATGAATAACAGCACGATCAAAGAAGAGAAGAGGCCTACGCCGTCGACGACGCCGGTTAAACAGAACAAGTAAGTGTTTTAAGCATGTTTTGATGAATTTTTTCAATGTTGAATCCAGGTTTGATTCCTAGTTGGAGCCTACAGATAGGATTATACATATGGAACTCCCAGAACCTGTTTCTTTTTAGTTAAATAATATTTATATCATACGTATTTTACTGACGTTTAATACCTATCTGTGTACCTACCATGAGTTTACGTTAGGTATGCTCGATAGCGAGTACGTCAAAAATCTCAATGAAGATTTTGTTTCTTGAAAGTAGCCGCTAGGGGCGCTGCACAATATGTCATACAATTAATGTCATTTTTTTACGCAGTCGCTAGTGAGCACACCTAACGTAAACTCATGGTAAGCACACAGACCTACCTATATGGAATTAATCCTTCGGGTGTGAAGAAGATCGTGAGTAAATTTCGCGACACCCTAACGTCAAAATTACTGTACAACGATAATTTCAAATCATAAAGTAGGCAGAACACGGCAGATGAATCAAACACATCATAATCATAAAGACTGATCAATTGTATCCAAAGTCTAACTAGCTACTAATCGAGAACAAATAGTATCATAGAATCAGTAAATCGGAAAAGTCACGCATTAATCACTGAACATAAAATCGATTATTCACTAATCAGTGCCAGCACCTTATCAACTAATTGACAATAAATGGTCACCTATACGGCAATTTCCGATATCATCGGATTGTTATTTTACCCGAGACGATAATACGGAAATCATTTATCGAGATGCATGTATAAATATTTGCTACATTATTTGTCTACCTACAAAATGAACCTAGAATGATCTTTTTATCTGTTGCAGCCTTTATCAAGTATTTTTACAGGTCAATGGGAGTGATAAGAATGTTGTCATCTTAAAATAATGCTCCTGAAGTGTTATGTCACAAAGATTTGTTGTTCCGTAGTCGTATCGAATGATGTTATTTAATTAAAGATCTGATTGCATTTTAATAAAGTAGGCATCAAATATTAATTTGCTTTATCGAGCACGTAGTCTAAAAACGTTTTGGAAAATATGTACATATTATTTTATGATTAGATAATGAAGATACCTTTCCTTCTGTCTGATCTGTTTCAATCATGCTTTGGAATTCGAAGAATCCGGAGAGGTTTTTTTTTACAAAAAGTTTCTAAGGCTGAATATTTGCATCACTATATTTCAACCGTAACAATAACAATAACCGGTGCTTTTTGTACGGAGTTTGACAGATTTTTGACGTTTGTTTAAGTTAAATTAAGATGGTGCAACTCATCTTAAGAGTTATTTTGACGATCAAAGATAAAAAGTGTCTTTCAATGTCTTTTATGATTACACTAGCTTTCCGCCCGCGGCTTCGCCCGCGTGGAATTTTGTCTGTCACAGAAAAACTTTATCGCGCGCGTCCCTGTTTCAAAAACCGGGATAAAAACTATCCTATGTTCTTTCCCGGGACTCAAACTATCTCTATGCCAAATTTCATCAAAATCGGTTGCGAGGTTTAATCGGGAAAGCGTAACAGACAGACAGACAGACAGACAGACAGACAGACAGACAGACAGAGTTACTTTCGCATTTATAATATTAGTTGGGATAAAATAAACTTAAACAAATCTTAAACAAACAAAAGCCGCCATTGTCCGAACTCGAAGTGACTCCGACATTATTAACGGCATACGTCAACGCGTCCGTAAAATATAACCGAGTGGCGGTCGTTTGGTATTTAATTAACCGTGTTATAGCTCATTAAAAACAATGTACAGGACCACCGCAAACCCTATAAAACTACGAAACGACTATTAGTTAACTACCTGCTTAGTTTCCATTTAAAATGATAGGCACGGCACTAAGATGTCGTGTCAGCAGACGGGGCAGTATGTGTCCTAGGTATTACAGAATGAAGCTGAAAACTTGGGTATTTCAGTTTCAAGATTAAGATATTTAATTTGTCCAATAATAATACCAATCACAGAACAGACTTTATTACTGAGATTTAACCTAGTTTTGAGTGTTGTTTTGTACTAAAAAGCTCACAAAACTAATTTATTGTTGCAAATACTTTACGCTTTTAAAAAGCACCTTTACACGTCCAAGTATTAACCCTACCACTGCTTCGGGAAAATAAATGGGCCAGTGCTGAGAAGAAGCAGCGCAAGAAACTTAGTCACTACTACAAACCTTACAGCGACAAGAGCTTAATTTTAGGTAGTATGCATCTCATTTGAGAGTAAGAGACATAAGTAGGTAGAATTATATCGAAATCGTTTTGTGAAAACATTAATACATAACAGTATTGTGATGAGTCACATGATAAACATAATATTTTTCTTAATGTAGCTGATATTGTATCATTCAGACGCGAGACGTTATCAAATTATTTCATGAAAACGATGTATAGTCGTGAAATCATGTTTTTGGAAGAACGAAAAAAAATTATTTAGCATCAAATTATATGCAATTCTTGAAAAATATTGGTTTTGAGCCGTTATTTACATATTTTTCAGGAATTTTAGGTTTTATCTGGGATATTCTTTTTTTTTCTTATGTAGCCAATACTGGTTAGATGATGTCCAATTTTCAGACAGTTATGAAGTAGGTTTAGAACAACTATAATTACTTAAATGTACCTACTATAATGTGATTGGTAAGCCTTTAAGCTAGACTGGGAAACGTTGAAGCAAACCGTAACTTTAATGGTTTCTTGCAAAATATCCCAAGACAAAGTTACCGCGAACATTACACTGATAATTAAAACCTATTAGGAAATCATTTAACCCGTAGCGCACCCGATAACGCTTTTCATTAACCCACGGGGGATCATTAAGTTTATTGACAGTTTAAGCAAAACCTTACCACAGTGTAGGCAAGAGTTCGCTTCATAAATTTTCATTCGCTGTAAATTATAAGATGGCAGTAAATGTACTGTTCGAGCGTTAAACTAAAATAGTGTGGATTATCGCCATTTTGATGCTGCCAGGGATTTATTTGCGGTTTTTATGTAACACTTGGTAGTTTAATTTTGCTGGTTTATTTTTGGTTTCATCCTTACGCTTTTGAGATTTAATAGAGAGGATGATTGGTCTGCGTACAATATAATATGAAATATGGACGTAGTAAATTGTGATAGCATAAGTTTTATCTTTTTTACAAAGCAATTTAGTTACTTGTTGTATTACGCATTTCAGCCACAGGACGTCCACTGCTGAACATAGGCCTCCCTTAATGATTTCCAGAATGGCCGTTTTTTTTAAATTGTATTGCAAAGTGGAATGATATTCAAATTATCCAGACATTATCAAATGCAATAGTATTGATGATTGCTAAAGAATTTTGGCAATTAATGTACGAAAATTCGTTGATTGGGTTATCATTAACTCGACTAAGGCTGATTTGCACCACCTAACTTTAACCGTAGGTATACGGTAACCGGTGTTTTTGTATGGAGTTTTGACGTTTGTTAAGGTTAAAGTAAGATGGTGCAACCCAGCCTAAGTATATCTTTCCCACAACATCAAGCGATTTGTCTTGCTCCTTTAGACTTAACTCAAATAGGTGTTAAAACAGCGCTACAAGACAATTAACTCCGTACGTTACTGTTTATTGTTAGCAGTAGCCACATTTAAAACACAGTTAATTCTAATACACAACACAGATTAGCACCGGACGGTAATTATCTTGGTGCAATTTAGCTTGTAAACGCACTTCAGGGTGCGGTTTGCACGGGACGATGTTGTGACGTGTCGTGTAATCGTATGTCACGTTACGTGACGAGTCTCGCGATTCGATACGACTTTGGACTATGCGATGCGTTATAGATACATATAATATTAATATAGTGTCTTGGTTTTAACGTTATTCTTGATAAAAAAATTAATGGAAAGAATGAGTATTAGTAAAACGTGACATTGGAATAATGGAATTTCAAAAATGTATATTTTATACGCTTATGATTCTTCTTCTTCTTCTTCTGATTGTCTTCCGCTTGCAAGACCGCGCACTCTGTTGGTAATTGACTGACATTTTTATTCCAACGCAGTTGTCATACAATTTTCAGTGTGCGGTCCTGCAAACGGACGACAAACGCCCGTCTCAAAACGTCTAATTTGAAAGAACTCTTAAATCAGTAACTAGAGTTACCTATCATATTTTATGTGAGTCTATCACTTTTAAGCATGCTGAACACAGATTTTTCTTTGCATTTTTTATCGAAAAATATAATTTGATGGCTGTTTTACAAAAATACATTAACAAATCCTCTTTGAAGGAGTAGGAGCAGGTAGAAGCCTTTGTCCAGCTGTGGACGTCATTTGGCTGAAACGATACGATACGATTACTCAAATCGTGTCACCATATTTTCGACATCGCG
Organism: Ostrinia furnacalis; assembly: GCF_004193835.3. Taxonomy (NCBI): domain Eukaryota; kingdom Metazoa; phylum Arthropoda; class Insecta; order Lepidoptera; family Crambidae; genus Ostrinia; species Ostrinia furnacalis. Next base: position 610,902 of record NW_021130551.1, read on the forward strand.
CCGTGTAAACCGTCTTGCAGAAGGTCGGCCGCCACTGTTCTCTATTATTACGCCGACTAATTGTCTACGGCGTTAGTTGGGTTTATGTCGGTGACCATCTCCGGCGAACTGTTATTACGAGGTACATATAATGAGACGAAGATTTACGAGCAGAGCTTGTTTAGCTTCCGTCCATTTTGTTTTTAGTGTCAAAATTAGCAAAGTTTTTTTATGACACCAGTGCTGTCTTGGAAGTTGTATGGGATTGCTTTCGGTATGAATATTAAGCTAAGTCTAAAAGTTAATATTAAAATACTAATGGAACAATATTAATTTGCCCTAATATTTTGGTACTAAATTTTTATTGAATACTAGCTTCGCCCGCGTGAAATTTTTCGGTTTTTTATATAACCTATGACACTCAGCAGTAATATGGCTTACTATTGGTGAAAGAATTTTCAAAATCGGTTCTGTAGATCCCGAGATTACCCCTTACAATTTAACAGATATACAAACACAAAAACTAAATAGTACAGATGATAACAACATAATTTAAGATACCACAATATTTAGCCTGACATGGTGTCTGTACATGTTAGCCTCAAGAAAATTTGAAATTTCAAATATTGAAAAATCATGCAATTACTTTGAGGATAACGAAGTATAAAAGGTTATTTAGCAAAAACTACACGTCAGTTTTAAATTTAGTGGTGTAATGCTGTATAATAGGCCCAGTTAGTGCGTCTATATCACTCTAGGTGACAATAACGCTAGATCCAGATAGTTTAATAATAGGCGATAAGAGGTTAAGGTGGTGTCACTGTGGAACTATGTCAATATTTGTATTTACGCGGCTTATCAACCCCTTTATCTTATAATTCATATAATTAATTGCCTTTGTTTACATTATGATTGTTGTCACGGATGTGTTAGTTCAGTTACTATGGTATACATTGTTTTGTATACAGTGGAAACTAGATTCTGGTTTGTGAACCTATTAACTTCTATTCATCATCATCAGGTCATTCTGACGGCCGATGGGGCAGAAAGGTTCTGGAATGGAGGCCGCGTACCGGAAAACGTAGCGGGGGACGTCCACCTACTAGGTGGACCGACGACATCGTAAAGGTAGCAGGGAAGCGCTGGACGCAGGCCGCTACCAATCGATCAACATGGAAAGCATTGGGGGAGGCCTATGTTCAGCAGTGGACGTCCTATGGCTGAAATGATGATGAGGTCATTCAGTCTCCCACTACAGGTCGACCCTCTCTAATGTATCAGAAACAAACGGAGGATATGGCCTACACTTCTCACGCCGCGCTGGCCAGACGGGTTGGAGAGGCCTGATGTTCGCATACTTATTTCTCCCTGAGTTGCCTACACGACATCCCTAAATCTTAAAATGTATAGATAAAGTGTCATTCCCCGTAGCATTACAGCGGTTATATCTCTTTTATATTACCTTTATTTGTTAATTCGCCAGTTGATTTGACTTTTTGATATATTGGTAGCTAATTTCTGTTACATACTCTGGTAAATATTGACTTGTAAATTTCAATTTCAATGTGAAAGTCAAAAACCATACACAAATATCATTAAGTATGTAGGTAGATACGTCTACTGAATTCCAGGAATCTAATCATGTGACTTTGTTTAACAAGCTTTCATGTTGAAATTAATCACATTAGTGATTTAAAACGTGTATTTTGTAACATGGTGTAAAACTAATCAAATTGCAATGTTCTAAAAAGTGGATTGTTATAGAACTATTATTACAGCTTCGCTCGCGTTGGTCCGTGAGAATATGACACTGTTAATTGGTCTTTTTCTATTGAATTCACATAGGTAAATAAAAACTTGTGTTACTATCACTATCTTGTCGAATAAAGGGTTCCTCTTAGGGAAGCTAGATTAAGTATTGCATAAAAATACATTTTTGACAAAAAAATTACCGCAATGAACTTTATTCTTCTCCTTAAGACCAAAGTAATAACTTTATTGTTCAAACCAATTGTCCAAACGACTGTATACTCCAAAAACAATGGTTATGACTGTTTTCAAATATATTAAGACAAATGCTCACCCATTGTCCTGGGGCGGTGCACTAATTATGAAGGTAATCGCCGACGGATTAAGACGCGGCGTAATGTGGCCCGATCCATCTCCTTTATGGAGCTCGGAGTCGTATACGGGCTAAGTTACAGCTTTAAGCGGTATAAGAGATTGTGTAGTCTAATAGAGTTTATAGCACTAGATTATTAAATTGTACAGTTTGAGATACCAGCAGATAAATTAATAAAATACATAATATCTCCTTTATGGAGTTCGAAGTTATATAAGGGCTAAGTTACAGCTTCAAGCGGTATAAGAGAACAATCTCTTAGACTTACACAAGTAAGTTTAATGTAGAGTTTATCGCATTAGATAAATAAAATAAAATATCCATCTTCGTTATGGAGCTCGGGGTGGTATAGTGGCTAAATTCCGACTTGAAGCGGTGTAAAAAAGATTGTTTAATTATAACAACCGTTATTCAGCCAGTGTAAGAGTTTGGCATGCTATCAACGGATGTGTGGAGTGAAGTTGAAGTCTTCTTTTCGAGATCAGGTTCAGTCAGACAGGAAAAGTCTTAGATTGCCTATGAATTTCTCTATCTTTTTTGCCATACCAAAACATCATGAAATAAGACACTCCGCTGTAAAACTACAACTTGTTAAAAGGGAAATTATTCTACTTTTAGGAAAACAGAAATGACAAGTCACTTTACATCGCATAAGCATGACAAGAGTGCTACAATCGTGAACCTGTCTTCACTTATTTCTTGGGCTATACCCTCATCAGCCCCACCAAAACGCTAACAATAGTCGAGCAGTAATTTGTACAGTGATATATATTTTGAAAGCACAATGTAACTGTTCAAATTATAAGAGGCCGGCAACATTAGTTAATGTGAATATCTTATTTATTGTTGTTATGAGTGATGCCTCACCCGGGGCCTTTAGACTTCAACAATGTTTTTGTAAACCTCACGATGTATTGGCGTCTTAATTTTTGAACTTTTTTCCCATTAGCGCTGGCCTTTTGTTCGGCACATTAGTCATGTTGCATCAAATGGTTTTTATTCATTTACCTGTTGCAGTGTCCTTTTTTTGTGCAAGAATCTCTTGGATTAGTGGTCGTGGTCATTAGCGATGTTAAAATAGCTCCGTACTCTGTTCATATCGACATTATTGTGTAATAGGTATTCGTTGGTGCAAAATTTACATTGCTCTGTGTGAAGCTTCATCTTTAAGTCACCTTCTTGTATTATAACTTGTCATCTCTGATTTATCATGAAATCTGAAATTATATTTTCATACTATCATTGTAATCAAATTCATAAGGACTTATCCAAATTGTAACTATGTCATAATATGATTCATAAATTTGCTTCCCAGCTGGAAATTTATCCCAGGACTGGAACAGAACACCTCTAACTATACTAGGCCATGGTCCATGGAGATGGATATCTGAAACCTAATACACCTCATGAAAACGATTAATTTGCAACGATTTATATTTAAATCCAACGCGATTCTTTGCTCAAATAATTTACTGATGCAACAAGGTTATTCCAACTGAAACTATTTACAGAATCTCGCCAACTGTAAGTATAAACAATATTATTTTGATGATATCCATCATTGCGAAATTTTATTTTAACGTTTGATACATGCTGCTGCAAAAGTGACCGTGAAATATGTTATTAAAACTCATTTTAAAGAACTACATTCTGTAATCTTCCATGATCTCTTCAACTGTAAAAAGTTTGGTTCATCATCACCTCACATATCACCTAACTGATTAATCGGGACTATTCCCACATCTAGTTCCCATCGCAACTCCTGTATTGCCAGGATCTACAGCTTGGCCTCCAATGAACCTAACCAGTGAAGTTAGAGTAAAGAAATCTAGTGGGTTAGCTAACTGTCTTGGAACCCGCAACGAATTTAATCAGAACAATGTAGAAGAAGTTCGAATTACAATATCTACTTCCCTCCGTTGCAATCTATCAGTCAACCTTACTGATAGTAGTAAATATTCTGATGGTTATATCGTGATAGTACTGAAAAATATTATGTTATCTTTATGCCTTACTGGAATCTTCTACCAACGTATCTTTACAAAACAATTTAGCCAAGGCAAACCTGCACACCTAATAATAACTGGATGTGACACAACGAGGCATGTCATGCGCAAACGCAAGACAATCGACAAGGACCACAGACAATAAAGCTTTGTGCGCACAATAACTCTTTATGGCCAATGACTAAATGGCTTTCTGCTTAGATTTGCCCCACACATGGTTGTGACAATGGCGGCCATTGTGCGAATTGTCTATTTAAACGCTTATTGAATATGAAGACTGATTGTGGTCATATTGTTTTAATTATGTAAGATGTACTTAAGTGTGGGTCTGGGTACAGTTAGTTTGAAAATTTTCTGTTCTAAAATAAAATATAATTATCGTTATTAATTTTGACGCGTAATATAAGTCGATGGGTGCCTGGAATAAAGCCGCAATCGACAAAACACAATTTTACAGGAGAAGAGATTTAGTGAAATTTTTGAATAATAACTAAACTACGAGTCGTATCAAAATGGTTTGTATCTCAAACGATGCATTATTTNTTTTCACATTATTGTAGACAACACAAATGTGTCATAACATTATCAGGTTGTTTTCACCCAAATGATCTAATTCTATTTATATTAAGCCAGATAAGTAATGCAAACAATAAAGGAACAATAATTTCGGCCAAGCCATAGGTTATCGGTTATTACTTTTAGCGAATGACCAAAATATAGTCAGCGGACTATAAATCAACAATAACTTGGTGCATTATAACATTGTAAAGAATAAAACATTATTATAATGTTTAAAAATAAGAATCAATTTCTAATATCGACATAAAAATCTTATAAGTACACACTGTAACTTCTACTCTTTTAATCTATCTACTTTTTCTTCTTCATATGTAACATTTCAAGACTTATTATTCCTTTTTTGAAGCACCTTAGGCTACGGTTTCGATTGTGCCACAGACAACTTATGATGTCTGTCTGTCTATGCTCGTGATTGTGACGTCACCCACACGATAATCGAAAAGCCTACGTCACGTTGATAACCTTTTCGTTGATATTCGCAAGATTTCTGCTTTCATTGAGTTTATCCATTTGACTATCAAATAACTTTTGTCAAGCAAGTCCAGTTTATTCAATAATGCAGTTAATCGTCGAATCATTTACTTCAGCGTGTCCACGAGACTAATCAGATTTCGAAATAACGAAATTATGCCGTGGTTCGATTACATTGCGAAATACTCGTACCTGACTTTGTCGCCGACTGTACGTAGTGATGTGGTGAATGCAGAATAGTAGAATACCAATAACTAAAAAGTGCCACTTGTGGTCTAAAATTCTAAATTGAATAAATATTTTTGATTCTTTTTTTTTTAATTAGTGTAACTTGAAATAGTTGTAGTTGTATGAATGAAATGAATTTTAAGTTACCTCTAGGCATGTGAAAAATAAAATCGACAAAAGTGCATACTCTTACATGCCTTTATTTGATGTTTTCTTCTTCTCAATCTAGCTTTATATTTTTAAACCATGTTTTACCCAGTTATCATTCCCAGTTATTTTCGGGTATTCAAATGCGGCAAATGGGCGAAATGTAAGTGGACCAACCGACAACACTATCCGCGCGTACATTTGAAATCGGAATGCAACGGGCGCAGTCCCGTGATTGGTTCATACAATATTCAGGGCGGCCAATCGCAGCGCGGCTGTGTCGCCAGTGCATCAAAAATTCCATCTGAATATACCAGTGTGGCGAGCACTAAAAATGATAATGCCCTAACATGGCTGGTCATACAATTTCAAATGAAGAATTCATGCGAACGTTCCGGATGTATTTTTATTGATCACAGAATCGGAGTCCAGTTTATTTATAAGGGTAATATTGGGTGAGCGGTTCTGGCTGAAATGTTTTCGTTGCAAAATGGCGGCTGTTTGAAATACAAATGGAATGTCGACGCGGGAAAATAGTTTGCGATGTCCATACAACTTGTGAAAGTGCAATTTTACTGATTGGACTATTTATTCTTAACAAGCTTGCTACTGTATTCCGTTTTATTATTTTCTTCTATTTTATGTACATTTTTGCGTACCTATTTGCTTTTGTTTTAAGTAAATCCCTCTTTTACGTCTTGTGTACAATTACTCATCCCAAGATCTTGAAGCATGATTCACTTTTACCTGAATACATACTCAATGCATTCTTTATACACAATACTGCCTCCATTCTTGACCTTAACCTGATTTAAAATGCCATCAATCCCCGCACGGCGGCCGCGCGACTCCCGCACGTCGATAAAAACGCAGCGGCATGACAGACGACCGCCCTGTGAAATAGTAATGAGCATTGTGGAAAGGATTGTGTGGATAAGTTTCACTCCGTATTAAAAAGATGAGACTTCCAAGACTTAATTTTAGTTTGACTCAAGCTAAAGTAAAACTTTGAACTTAATTAAAAAATAATTTAATCAATAGAATGAAAAAAAGTAAATAAGGAAAAGTAATACGGATAAAAGAAATTGTCATGACTTCTTGTGATGCAGTTTTTTTTATGTGACAGGAGGCAAACGAGCAGATGGATCACCTGATGGTAAGTGATTACCGTCGCCCATAGACACCCGCAGTCCCAGGGGTCAAATAATTTTTAGAGACATTACCTAATCATGTCTGATGATAACTAATGTGGAAATGTTCCTTCCGTATCAAGGGGATAATCATAATCCGTGACACAGGAAAATTCCCAACTCTACATACGGCATTATTTTCCCCATGGACTGTAAGAAAAAGATCTTAGAAGGATCATGTCGAAAAATTAAGTCATTCTCGTGTCTTGGAAAATTGGTAATATCCTCTGAAATCCAACGTCCGCGACAAGGGGCGAGCAAGACGAATAACCCAGCAGTTACCGTTGTCTCGCGTTAAGGGATTTTTTATTGTTGTCACAAATTGTGTCGGCGGCAACCCTGCTCGTGAATAGTTGATGCGCGATGATGTAGACAGCCCTAGCGACGGGTTTATTGTTGTTGCTGACTTTTCATTGGAATTGAAACCTTATTACAAAGGAATAAATGTTCTAATTGTTAGTGTGGTTAACTGTACTTGGTCGTGGTGACTTTATCTGTTTCGTACAAGTTGCTACAAAGGATACTTTGTATCACAAAAGATATTTTGTGAATGTATTTTAAACTTTTTAGCCAAGTGAGTAAAAAAATGTCGCCTTAACAGCGCTTCAGTCAAACAACATTGTTTTCAAATTTATAAAAATAAAAGAAATCATACGAGTACATTGTACCTAACCAATAAACGCCAATAATGACGTTGTTAACTGTAAACTTTATTACTGTAACTTATTATTTGTATCCGATATTGGTGCCGTCCATTTTTTTTTTGTTTTTCGTAATTATACAATTTTTTATTTCAAATTTCCCAAACCCAAACCGACATCAAAGATCATTTTTCCGAATTTCTATCACCGTTCGATTTCCTAGAAAGCATTCAATTTGAATTTTGATCGCAAAAATTCCCTGACATTGTCTTCAAGTGATCAATTTCTTTAAAAACCTTCAAAGGTAGGTATCATTTGAAAAGTTGTCATTCCCACAAAGGCGGTGGTTTCTTCCTAATTATATCACAATTAATTCCGAAAAGAGAATACCTATTAAAAAACTCATAAAAAGAATCCCTATCAGAAGCAAGGGCAATCATTTTTGCATTTGATGAAGGTTCTAATACGTCAAAGAAAATCGAATAGGGAAGGAAATCAAAGAAGTTTCAAATGTAAAAGAATGAAGTTAGGTTATTGAGTTTTGGAGTTCGGTGGGCGGATGGAAAAGCGAGAAAAGGTGAGTAGATGAATAACAGGTATTCCTGGAAAATTTCTTTCGTAACATTTTTCGGCTGTGTCTCAAAATAAATAAGTAAATATCTTTTAATAAGTTTAAGTGCTTAAACTGCAGTAAAAGAAAAGATTTTCTTCATTAAGGATAACCAACGAATCTTACACCATAATAATACTTAAATTGTTCTTACACCACTAAAATTAAATTACAAGCTGTCTGGTAACATTCAATTGTGAGTGTTTTCGTAGTTTCTTATACAATTCAATAGCAGTTTTGTCTGAAGTTTGCTACCCTTCACCTTAAATCTTTTTAATCTGTTACGCAATAACATGTCACAAAATCACTAAAAGTATCTAGTAGCAGTAGTAGTAAACCAGACTAGAGCCCATAATATAGAACAGTCATGGAAAACCTTATCGTGCTTTTCATAACTGATCCTAATAACAATTTGTACGGAACCCTGTCGCCGACTCGCTTACAACCTGTTTATGAGGCCGTCAGGTGGCGCGGGTGCCGACAGCAGCTTTACAAAATTACTTTTTTAAACTTGTCACGTATAGGTATACATACAGGGTGTTTGTTTTTTGATCAGAACTGAAATGTGGATTTAATAAATATTGGCATTTCAATGTTAACTACCAAAAATAGCAATCTGATATTTTTTTTGGATTCATAATAAGGTTTTAGAAAAATTATAGTCACATAATAAATGAATAATCCCGGTAATATTGAAAGCGTACTTTCAAAATATCATTTAAATTTTTTTGCTATTAAAATTATTTAATCACATTTAACCCTTAAATATAGTTAATGGCTTTCGTTACATTTAAACTTGAATTTTTATACTTATAAATTATTTAAAAATGTAGATTTTTTGGCATTAAATATTAAATAAATAAATGTAGGGACTAATTTAAACATTATAAAACTGCACTATATTTAAAATCGTGTTCTACAAGCTAAAATTTACATGTTCCGCGTGCATACAGAGCGGCCTGTATAATGTCAGCTCAACCCTTGGCATCCATTTTAATGACACCACCCCTGCAGCAGACAACCCTTAAGGGACCCGATTTGCATCCTTCTGTTTACTAAATCTTAAAAGTAACTTTTGTTTATACAATGACCAGGCGTGCGGTGCATAAAGGCAATTGAACATTGAGTATTACAACAGTTATTTTTTGATTATGTGACCGGAATTTTGTAAGTAGTTGTTAAAAACGATGGAGTGGACTGTATTATAGTGATAGGCCGTATTATAGAAGCAAGGAAACTCCAAAAAAGGGCCAAAACAGTAGGTATATTGCAGCTCAAAACATTAACACGAGAGAGTACAAAAAGCAACTTCAAAAATCCATAAATCTAAAACAATATTAAAAAAAGTAAAAAACCATAAACAATTATCAAAAAGGATTGCTGGCCAAACTGCCAGCAACAGTAGTACTAGGTACTTGGAGAAAAACTAATATTCATTAATGAAAATTATGAAGCTTTTACAAAGTTCATGTAAATTATTAGTTGTTTTAATCACATAAGTAAGTCAAGAAGATGGCACGTCTAGCTAATTTCTATACTCACGAGTATATTTTAAATGAAAAAAACATTGTTGGTGGATGGATTTTCGTTACTTTTTCACTGAGAATATTTTCATCAAGATCTACAATGTTATAGCTAGTATCAGATTAGCCTAAATACTAAAATTAAGCTAAGTCGCGGATACGAGTAAATGTTGATATATCACAAATTTTACGTTTTTAAAGTCCTGACTTTTTCACCCTGTATTTACACTAGAAACTAACAAAACATTCGCTTCAAAAATACATCCCTAATAAAAAGAATCGATTGGGTCATCCGAGTCGGAATAATCGGATGATTCGATCGCCAAATCGAGTGGTAGCCGATTGCTCTATTAGTTCCCCTCTCCCCTCATAACAAACTTACTAGTTAATGTCACTAATTTATTGTTTTAAGGGAGTTTAGTGGACAATAGAGTTCAAATTAGAGTTGAAAAGGCAACACATTTTATACCTAACTTATAATTTTTTTTATATCGCCTTTTTAACACGTTTTTATGCAGCAGACAGAAGTATTTGACCGCAATCACACCTTATGCTAAGTGAAAAGCAATCTAGGGTGCTAAATACTTGCTTAGTAAAAAACTATCCCTCTAGCCTTTTGATAATTTGTTTTTGTATCACCAGCAGACTTACATGATTTGATGTCGGAAACCCTAAAAATATTCTAGAAAAAATAATACTAACGTAATGGTATAAAAAATTAATCATTTTAAAATCGCACCTTTATTCTTTACATTTACGTTAGTGTTCACATTACACCACGCCACGCTTCAGCAGTACCGAATGAATTACCTACAGTCAACAACACATACTATACAATTTTATTGCAAAATAGCCCCTATTATTTACTACTTAAGATACCAGTGTTTGCTTGACATGCCGTCTATGATTTATGCTATCGGTATAACAATAGCACAAAAATATCAAGTGACAATATCACTGAACAGGAAAATAAAGCACAACACTATTGAGTGACAGGACGAGTGTTGCACGATCGATACCACTTTTATTTCGGCATCGTATTGGCTTAATACAAACAAGTGTAGTAGTATCAGTAGGTGTGTTACATAAAATAGGTACTGGCTGGGGACAAAAATAAAACCTCGGGTGACAAGAGAAAAAATGAAAAAAAAAACACAATAGTTTTGTAAACTTCTATTTTTAAAATTAGTAAGTATTTAAAAAACTTACAGTCAAAAGAACCTGGCTGGTTATCTTTCTATTTTTTTTTTCTATAAGCAACTTGAAATTAGACCTAAAATGTGATGATTAGATTATCAAAAACTAGAAAAGTGCAAAAATCGTCGTTTGATCTATAATAAAGTACGGTTAAAAATATAGCAATAATAAACCAAACGTTACAATAATAATAAAGAACACAGTGAAAATGAACTGACTCTACTGAACCCATACAACTCTATTGTATTGGAGTTCGCAACGCGGTTTTTGTACAATACAACACACGTTAATTTAAAGTGCGGCATTTTGATATAGTTAGCTAAATTCAGCGAGGGCACGTTAATATTGGCAAGGCAATCGAGCTATTGTGTCAATTGTCATTTTGACAATACTGAATAAGGTTTCTCCTGTAGATATTAATTTGTACACTGCAATCAGGAGTGAAAACCAGGACTTTAGTGACTCAATATTAATGGTCATATTCTTATATTTAAGGGATTTTGAACTATTAACAAATTCATACGTTCGTTCAACATTCCAAAAATGCTCTACGTTATGAAATTTAATGACATTTGTTATCATTATGCACCTAAGTTTTAAGAATATTATGGCACTTTCTTAAATTCTCATAAGACAATTTTAATTACCGCGCACTTTTTCGTCAAACACACTGCACTGATATTATAAAAGATATCCCAATCAGACGAGTGAAAAATGAAGGTTTTGTTTTTTTGACAAAAATCGAAGTTAATGAGTTCCAATTATTTTTTGGACGCAATGCCGAGCCGAGAAAGTAGTTCGGTATAAAGGAAAATTTATAACAACAGCATTGTATGTTAACACGTGTAACGGTCAGCGAAATCTGAACGCGTGTCTCCATCTTGTTTTGTTGTACAGTCAGCTTCAAATAGTTTGTCACATCCAAAGTGACCACAATGTTGACAACACAACCTTATTCAAATTGTAACAAACGTGTTGCGAACTTTTTGGCTTCTTTGGGTGTCACGAACTATTTGATGTTGACTGTACCTACCTTTGGGCGCCATTTTAGCAAAATACAGTCTTACGCGTGATTGTGAGTTTTTAAGGTTGTCATTTTTAAGTGTCTAGCTAGTTTCTAGTAGATAGGTACCATTATGTCACGGACTTTAGTTTTTTTTTTCTTTCCTCGACGAATAAAATTAAATAGGAGTCCGAAGTTAAAGGTCGAATTCCCTGCAGTGCAACGCCAATAGCACGTAACAAACAAAAGTCAATTTTGCTTGAAGCTGTTTGACCCAATATTATAACCAAGACTTTGAATAGTTCTAGCCTGCGTGAAGTACTACTAGGTATTCACTATTTTATTCAAGTGCACCTAAAAACTAAGAGAGCATCTCCAGTATTTACAAACCGAACTTGCTCTTATCAAAGCGGGCATGCTCACAAACACAATTTACAGAATAGTTGCGAAGAGTGGGGTTACGTCATAACATCTTGGAAGCCGCGGACCGGCGTATTAATAATGCAGGCCCGTACTCGGTACTTTTGGTGCGGGATGTAACAAGGATGTTTAGTTTTGAGATATTAGAGCGATAGTGTTATAGTTTTTGATGCTATACACTGTACGTAAAGGTTTAAGACACTACTAAATAATAGCGCTCTAATAAATCTAATTAAATAGAAGACAGTTGACAGAAAGAATAGTTGCAAAGAGTGGGGTTGATTTTTATGTTATAACGATTTCCTATAGATACTAGTGCTTAAAAAAACAACAACTTCTTATCGAACACATCCTATACAGATATTTATAGTAATTCAGCACCATAATCGCTTCCTAGGTTATAATATTGGATACAGAATTTTCATGTAAAACATATTCCATTTTTCTTGACTTTTCGTGTAAGGAGAGCTTAATAAAATACTGTTTAAATACTGTAGTGTGACAAACGATGTGTACGCACAGAGTATAAATTAGTTACACATGTTTTTACCGAATCAACTTTGCGATTCATATTAGTGCTTAAACTACATAGAATGTAACTCTANGTTTGCCATGAGATTCTGGTACACCTATAAGACCTTTCAAATGACATTACAAACATAACTATTGAAGCCGGGTACCATTCTGCAAAAAAGTATGTATATCTTCGTACACAACCAGATCTGAGGCTGGTGGTCATAGTAAAAGTTGTTCATCTTGGTAAGACCTTTCAAACGATACTAGACACATATCTATTGGAGCCGGGTACCAATTTGCCCATTGTCCTTTTTTCGTTTTTAACACGCTCTTATTAGGTCGTCGTGTATGTAACTAACTATGTAATGGAATCTTAGAATCTGAATTACACGCACTTCTAAGTCTTGTATCATCATGAAACTTGGCTATGTAGATTAGAAATGACAATACAATATTTTGGTACCAGCTGGTCTGATGATGGGACTGGAAGGTGGCCAAAAGAACTCCTAAACGAAACGGCGGAAACTCGTCGAGTTTGGGTTCGTCGGATTTGTCTTTTCGAGCACTTTAATGCTAGATGATGTCCAGGGTCTTGATGATTTTTGGATTTTTATGTTGTTAATAATTAAAACCGTGTTTTCAGTTTTTTAAATTGAAAAGTTGTCATTCCCACAAAGGCGGTGGTTTCTTCCTAATTATATCACAATTAATTCCGAAAAGAGAATACCTATTAAAAAACTCATAAAAAGAATCCCTATCAGAAGCAAGGGCAATCATTTTTGCATTTGATGAAGGTTCTAATACGTCAAAGAAAATCGAATAGGGAAGGAAATCAAAGAAGTTTCAAATGTAAAAGAATGAAGTTAGGTTATTGAGTTTTGGAGTTCGGTGGGCGGATGGAAAAGCGAGAAAAGGCGAATTGATGAATAGGATGTGTCATTCTTGGAAAATTTCCTTTCGTAACATTTTTCTGCTGAGTCTCAAAACAAATATCTTTTTAATGTGCTTAAACTACAGTAAAAAAAAAAGATTTTCTTAATTAAGGATAACCAACGAATCTTACACCATATTAATACTTACACCACTAAAATTAAATTACAAGCTCTCTGGTAACATTCAATTGTGAGTGTTTTCGTAGTTTCTTATACAATTCAATAGCAGTTTTGTCTGAAGTTTGCCATCACCTTAAATCTTTTTAATCTGGGTTACTAGTAGCAGTAGTAGTAAACCAGACTAGAGCCCATAATATAGAACAGTCATGGAAATCCTTATCGTGCTTTTCATAACTGATCCTAATAACAATTTGTACGGAACCCTGTCGCCGACTCGCTTACAACCTGTTTATGAGGCCGTCAGGTGGCGCGGGTGCCGACAGCAGCTTTACAAAATTACTTTTTTAAACTTGTCACGTATAGGTATACATACAGGGTGTTTGTTTTTTTATCAGAACTGAAATGTGGTTTTAATAAATATTGCCATTTCAATGTTAACTATCAAAAATAGCAATCTGATATTTTTTGGATTCATGTTAAGGTTTTAGAAAAATTATTATCCCGGTAATACTGAAAGCGTACTTTGAAAATATTATTTTTAATTTTTTGCTATTAAATTGTTTGATTACCTACATTTAACCCTTAAATATAGTTAATGGCTTTCGTTATATTAAAACTTGAATTTATAATTATTTAAATATGTAGATATTTATAGCATTACAGTTTAACTAAATTAAATGTAGCTACTAATTTAAACATTATAAAACTGCACTATATTTTCAAACCTGTTCTACAAGCTAAAAATTTACATGTTCCGCGTGCATACAGAGCGGCCTGTATAATGTCAGCTCAACCCTTGGCATCCATTTTAATGACACCACCCCTGCAGCAGACAACCCTTAAGGGACCCGATTTGCATCCTTCTGTTTACTAAATCTTAAAAGTAACTTTTGTTTATACAATGACCAGGCGTGCGGTGCATAAAGGCAATTGAACATTGAGTGTTCCAACAGTTATTTTTTGATAAATTTGTGGCCGGAATTTTGTAAGTAGTACTAAGTAGGTACTACATACCTGGAGAAAAACTAATGTTCATTAATGAAAATTATGAAGCTTTTACAAAGTGAATGTAAATTATTAGTTATGTTAATCACATAAGTAAGTCAAGAAGATGGCACGTCTAGCTAATTTCTATACTCACGAGTATATTTTAAATGAAAAAAACATTGTAGATGGATGTATTTTCGTTACTTTTTTACTGAAAATATTTTTTATCAAGATCTACAATGTTATAGCTAGTATCAGATTAGCCTAAATGCTAAAATTAAGCTAAGTCGCGGATACGAGTAAATGTTGGTATATCATAAATGTTACGTTTTTAAGTCCTGACCTTATCACCCTGTATTTACACTAGAAACTAACAAAACATTCGCTTCAAAAACACATCACTAATGAAAAGAATCGATTGGGTCATCCGAGTCGGAATAATCGGATGATTCGATCTCCAAATCGAGTGGTAGCCGATTGCTCTATTAGTTCCCCTCTCCCCTCATAAGTAACTTACTAGTTAATGTCACTAATGTATTGTTTTAGGGGAGTTTAGTGGACAATAGAGTTCAAATTAGAGTTGAGAAAGTAACACATTTTATACTTTTAAAAATGGTATTTTAATATTTTCTTGATATTGGTTACTTACGACATTTTTTACGCAGCAGAAGTCGTGTATATGACCGCAATCACACAATGATGGAATAGGTTAGTTTAGAATAATAGGGATACACTACTGTGTATCCCTATTATTCTAAACTATTAACCTATTCCATGTCCCAGTAAATGTCTTTTCAAGAAGGCCTAAGTGATTTAACAATGGGATTTGACTTCAAAATCCTTAAAAATACTTCAAAGACTTAAAATAATAAATACGAACGTAATAGTAAAAAAAATACATCGTTTTAAAAAAAAATGCACCTTTATTCTTGCGTCACATTTGTATTAGTGTTCACATTATTACTGAATGAATAAGTACAGCCAATAGCACGTCAGAAAATACAATTGTATTGCAAAATAGCCCCTATTTCTTACTGCATAAGATACCAGTATTTGCATAACAATAGCACAAATATCAAGTGACAATATCACTGAACAGGAAAATAAAGCACAACACTATTGAGTGACAGGACGAGTGTTGCACGATCGATACCACTTTTATTTCGGCATCTTATTGGCTTAATACAAACAAGTGTAGTAGTATCAGTAGGTGTGTTACATAAAAATATAGGTACTGGCTGGAGACAAAAATAAAACCTCGGGTGACAAAAAATGAAAAAAAAAAAACACGAAAGTTTTGTGTTCTTCTATTTTTAAAATTAGTGTTTAAAAAACTTACAGTCAAAAGAACCTGGCTGGTTATCTTTCTATTTTTTTTTTCTATAAGCAACTTGAAATTAGATTATCAAAAACTAGAAAATCGTTTGATCTATAATAAAGTGGGTTAAAAAATATAGCAATAATAAATCAAACGTATAAAATACAATAATAATAAAGAACACAGTGAAAATGAACTGACTCTACTGAACCCATACAACTCTATTGTATTGGAGTTCGCAACGCGGTTTTTGTACAATACAACACACGTTAATTTAAGGTGCGGCATTTTGATATAGTTAGCTAAATTCAGCGAGGGCACGTTAATATTGACAAGGCGAGTGCAATCGAATGTGTTGATTGTCATTTTGACAATATACTGAAAAAGGTTTCTCCTGTAGATATTAAATTGTTCGCTGCACAGTCAGAAGTAAAGAAGTGACTTAATAATAATGGTCATTTTCTTATATTTAAGGGATTTTGAACTACATATTAACAAATTCATACGTTTGTTCAACATTCCAAAAATGCTCTACGTCATGAAATTTAATGACATTTGTTATAATTAGGCACCTAAGTTTTAAGAATATTATTGCACTTTCTTTAATTGTTATAGGACAATTTGATTACCGCGCACTTTTTCGTCAAACACACTGCACTGATATTATAAAAGATATCCCAATCAGACGAGTGAAAAATGAAGGTTTTGTTTTTTTGACAAATATCGAAGTTAATGAGTTCCAATTATTTTTTGGACGCAATGCCGAGCCGAGAAAGTAGTTCGGTATAAAGGAAAATTTATAACAACAGCATTGTATGTTAACACGTGTAACGGTCAGCGAAATCTGTACGCGTGTCTCCATCTTGTTTTGTTGTACAGTCAGCATCAAATAGTTCGTCATACCTAAAGTCTGCAAAGTTAACAACACAACCTTATTGGATATGGATACTGTTTATCTGAAATAAATGATATTATTATTATGTTTGTACGCTTTAGAGCTCACGGGTCAAAAGTGGCCCTGTCCTTTATAAGGCTTGCGTGGGGATACAGATCCAACACGTAGAGGCCGTCTTAAGCGCAAAATAATCGACAAAAGTGAAAGTGGTGCACATGCTGGATCTATCATGGGATGTAGCCAGAGACCATCCCCAGCCTGTGCACAGGAGCTATTGCAGTTATTGGAGAATAGACTAGGGATATGGATGAAGGATGGATGGACTGGTTACTGGGCTATGGATGGAGACTATTATTATTATTCAAATTGTAACACAAACGTGTTGCAAACTTTTTGGCTTCTTTGGGTGTCACGAACTATTTGATGTTGACTGTACCTTTGGGCGCCATTTTAGCAAGATACAGTCTTACGCGTGATTACGAGTTTTTAAAGTAATTATTTTAAGTGTCAGCGAGCTAGTTTTAGTAGATAGGTACCATTATGTCACGGACTTTAGTCTTTTTTTGTCTTTCCTCGACGAAGTTAAAGGTCGTCTTCCCTCCAGTCAGTGAGTGCAACGCGAATAACACTTAACAAACAAAGATCCATTTTGTTTGAAGTTTTTTGACCCAATATTATAACTAAGACTTGGAATAGTCCTAGCCTGCGTGTAGTACTACTAGGTATTCACTATTTTATTCAACTGCACCTAAAAACTAAAAGAGCATCTCCAGTATTTACAAACCGAACTCGCTCTCATCAAAGCGGGCATGCTCACAAACAGAATTTACAGAATAGTTGCAAAGAGTGGGGTTACGTCATAACATCTTGGAAGCCGCGGACCGGCGTATTAATAATGCAGGCCCGTAATCAGTACTTTTGGTGCGGGATGTAACAAGGATGTTTAGTTTTGAGATATTAGAGCGATAGTGTTATAGTTTTTGATGCTAATACACTGTACGTAAAGGTTTAAGACACTACTAAATAATAGCGCTCTAATAAATCTAATTAAATAGAAGACAATTGACAGAAAGAATAGTTGCAAAGAGTGGGGTTGATTTTTATGTTATAACGATTTCCTATAGATAACTAGTGCTTAAAAAAAACAAAAACTTCTTATCGAACACATCCTATACAGATATTTATAGTAATTCAGCACCATAATCGCTTCTTAGGTTATAATATTGGATACAGAATTTTCATGTAAAACATATTCCATTTTTCTTGACTTTTCGTGTAAGGAGAGCTTAATAAAATACTGTTTAAATACTGTAGTGTTACAAACCATGTGTACGCACAGCGTATAAATTAGTTACACGTTTTTACCGAATCAACTTTGCGATTCATATTAGTGCTTAAACTGCATGGAATCTAACTCTACCTTTTTACGTTAAACCGTTCGAGTTCACATAGTACCGTGGCGCGATAAAGTAACTCGCTAGGGCTACATAATAGTTTGTTGATATGTCCTCTGATGCAAGTGCGCTTGTTTTTGTGCTATCCGCCATCGATCTGTTTGTCAGTTTTTACGAACAATGTACAGTCAGCACTATGTTTAAGTGTACAGTTTTGAACTGTATGTCCTAAACTGTATTCTCTGCAAAAGTGTATCTATTATTGATGTTGATTATACTAACGGTTGTGTACGCGTCAACTGTTACATTGTATTGTATTTGTCGTAAAATGCGTATCAATCGGTAAACAATGAGATAAATAATCCGCTTTGAATTGCAGATACAGTGATTGTTAGATAAGTCTTTATTATTATGTATGTATAAAGTATGTACACATTATATTTTTCTATAATAAATAAATAAATAAAAATGAAATATTTCCTTAGGGTCCACCCTCAGTTCCCAGTTAGATAGTTCATTTAACTAAGACCTATCCTTTTTATGGGACTGCATCCAATACAGGGGTCAACATAATAATATCACTGTCATGATAACTAATAGCTATGAAATGTACCTAAGCAAGATTTTATACTATTAAACTACATGTAAATAGACTGAAATCCAAGTAGTGTTATTTGTATCCTTAAATAACACACACACACAGATAAAAGATCCTAAAATTAAACTATTTATCTATTTTTATTAGTTCACTAAGCTTTAATTATGCGTTATAGTAATCCTAATTTTTATGACCCAAATCGCAACCTCGCTTGTTTTATGCGAAAATTATGCATGTGTTTGAACAAACATAATGCAAGATATTCTCTGCCAATAATGCTAAATATATACTTCTCTTGGCACCACAAAAGATAGACTATTAATTATTACAAAACATAGTTAGCATCGCGATTGTGCCATAGATAATTATTTAATACATATAAATTCATTAATTAATAATTCCAAACATCTTAATGCCATATTTTATGACATAATGTATTCACAGGTGATTCGTGGAGATTCATTCATTTGTTGGTTTTGAATTAAAATTAATTTTAACCAATAGAACTTTGTATATTTTTTTACTCCGTTATCTTTGTATTTTTATTAATTAGTATAATATACACTTCAAATTTTATTCTCAAAGTAATAATTTGTTTACGATTCTATCTTAAACTATAATCACTCGAAATATATTTTAATTCCTATACTACAAAAGTTTTTTTAATTAAAAAGAATCGCCAATTTATTCATAAATGTGTTGTTCAAAGTTTGTTACTTGTTTTTTACAAACGAAAATCATTGCGGAAGACAAAAATGATGACGAAAATCCGTGTACAATAAGTCCAATTCTACAAACGTATTTCTCATGAAAATAATATCTAAATTGCATTACACATAATTATCCATAATAAAATCTTCACTTCGAATCATCATAAGGGTAGATAAAAATAAATACTTAGGTACTTACTGCTTATTATGTTTTGCCCCTTCTAATCTAAAAAGATCTTCTCAATTAAAGGAACAGTTTTACTAAACTGACCATTTTCCTTTGACCTAGCAACCGTTAGCTTCACTACCCCTAGCCGTTGAGAGAAAATGCCTTAAATTACTTCATTATTATACAGTGTGAGTCACGTTAAAGTGTACATATGAAAATAGATGAAACTAGACCTATTTTTATCGACAAAAAAGAGGTCATAAAATTTTTGAGATTTTTTTTAATTTTTTATGGAATTTTTTTTCTTCCAATTACTTATTGTAAAGAAAACGTAATAACTTTTAAACTAAGCGGTATATCCTGATAAAATAAAAACAGTAATAATGCTAAATAACAGGCGATACTAAAAAAATACATAAAATACACAAAAAAGGCCAACAAATAATAAAAAAATTATACTCTTTGAAAAAAATCTGCTTTTAAATTCGTGTTTTTTTGGTTATTTGATAAATTTCTCCAAAAAATGCCCCTATAACAGGTGGTTTTTATTACTTTGTATTATTCTCTATCGTATTATCTTTGTAAAACCAAAAATCGCATGTCTCTATCCCTATCACAACATTTGCTATGAGCGTTTGAACAAAGGCCTGCCACAACATTATTCTCCGCTGCAGGTAGAGAAAATTTTAATTTTAACTAAAATGCTTATTTTACTTTGAAATCTTTTGTTTTTATTTGAAATTTAACTTGTCTTTATCAAAATTACAAATCTAGAGCCATTTTCAGTTTCGTTGTTAACGAAGCGTTGAATAGCGCGCTCGGAGAGGCTTAGTTCAAACGATCATTGCAAATGTTGTGATAGGGACAGAGACATGCGATTTTTGGTTTTACGAAGGTAATACGATAGAGAATAATACAAAGTAGTAAAAACCACCGGTTATAGGGGCATTTTTTGGAGAAATTTATCAAATAACAAAAAAAACACGAATTTAAAAGCAGAATTTTTTCAAAAAGTATAATTTTTTATTATTATTTGGCCTTTTTTGTGTATTTTATGTATTTTTTTAGTATTGCCTGTTATTTAGCATTATTACTGTTTTTATTTTATCACGATATACCGCTTAGTTTAAAAGTTATTACGTTTTCTTTACAATTAGTAATTGGAAGAAAAAAAAATCTATAAAAAATTTAAAAAAAATCTCAAAAAATTTTTGACCTCTTTTTTGTCGATAAAAATAGGTCTAGTTTCATCCATTTTCATATGTACACTTTAACGTGACTCACACTGTATTTATGCCATTTAACTGATCCTCATCCCTTTTATAGTATTTCACCACGGTTTGATTTTATGAAATTCATCCTTTTTCCACCGCCTTTATGACTAAACGCAGCCCTTTTGTCAAGAAAAAATCTTTCTCTTCTAAAAGATTCAAAGTTGTTTAAAAACCCGCTAAATTGACCATTTTCTCTTGACCCAGCGACCGGAGGGGCGTGCTCGACGCGGCGGCTCTGCAAGCGCTGGCTGGCGAGAGCGTGCTGGAGAAAGAGAGGCAGCTGTCCGAGATGATTCTTCAGCTTCAGATGGTGAGAGAGCAGCTGTTGGCGCAGCAGGAGCATGCTAAGGTAAGTTTTTATACTTTATGTCAAATAACGACGAATTTATTGAATGTTTAATAACTTGAAATATCCAATTATTTAAGGTGGGAATCGAACCGACGACGACGCGTCGCTATTACTAAGTACAGAGACAGCACATCACACTATCCATTTTCTTGTATAATAGCAGATATTGTAACTACACAATATGCTCCAGTGCTTAATTTTGTGTGAAAATTAAAAAATATTTATTTTACAAAATTCTCTATTCGTATTTCGACCCCAGTAAACCAGGTTAAATACTCCATCTTCAATAGGAAATTTAGTCCACTGCAGGAACACCTTTCTCTCCAATTTACTTTACTTCTAATCCAAATCCTATCCTCAAGCTTGTCAAACATTCGGGGAAGGCCTGATCTTCGCATATTTGTCACTTAGTCGCCTCGAATTACCTACCGGGCACAAAATATAGGGTATGTTATGCAATGTAGGATGCAGTCAGTCCTGAATTCATTCTCATCTACGAAACAAATTGATTGTTAAATGTTAATTGTTAAAATATAAATCCAAAAATTAGAAACAAAATCAAAAATTCATAAACTCCAACTAATTACTGTCACCTTTGTTGTCCCTCTCTGTATGCGAGGTCACGCCCCAGTCCAAGGAGCGAGGGCCTGTTCCCTATTAGGCCTCTACCATTCGCTCAACTTAGGCTGGGTTGCACCATCTTACTTTAACTTTAATAAACGTCAAAAATCTGTCAAACTCCATACAAAAAAAAACACTGGTTATCTTTTGCCTAGGCGCAGACCACCGATTTTTAATTGGCCGATAGTTGAGTCGGGCTGTTAATCAGTATGGAGATGTATGAAAATGCGCACACTACACCGATTAGGTGTTGGTATCGGCTGATTCTTCATACAAATTGGAAATCGATCCAACAATCGGCCAACTAAAAGTCTGTGGTCTGCGCCTAGGCTTATAGTTACGGTCAAAGTTAGGTGGTGCAATTCAGCCTTATTGTTTAAAACTTAAATGGAGTTGACAGTTTGAGCAATTCGACCTCGGACGTTGACAATGATGCCTGTAAATCTAAAGTTCAAGAGGGTATGGCTTATTTGGATGACAGACTGACCTTGTATGCTGAGATGTATGATACACATTTGCATGTTGTTGTTTAGTACTCGTATCTGTGACATATTTAGATCGTTGGATGGCGTTTTGTTCATAAAGCTGCCATAAACAAATTCTGTACACGCCATCAAGTAACTTAGTTTTGGGATCATCTTTACCATCATCAGGTCATGTAATTTCCTCTACAGATTGTTTCTCTCGCTCTCTAATTTACGAGAGGAAAACGTTTTTACCGATTTCATAAAGGTAGCAGAAGGCGCTGGATGGTAGCTGCTACCAACCGGTCAATATTGAAATCATCGGAGGAGGCATGTCCATCAGTGAACGTCCTGTGACTGAAATGACGAATGAAACGTTTTTGTGATACTATACCTTTCTAATTACCTATTTACAAACGTCTTAAGACTAAACCAAAGAAAAGTAATCTTTGCCATTGCTTTGAAAATAAGCGATGTTCACTTCGGCTAAACAAAATCTCGTTTGTTTATTGTAAAACATTACCAAACACAAGATCACAAAGCGGTAGCTCACCAAAACGAGCCTCTTTATTGTGCCTCGACCTTTTTGTCTACCCTTTCTGTAAATTAGATTTGTTCCGGGCCGACTGTACCCGAATGGACTCCGGTTGAGTTCACAAAGCTTTTTGTTCGCAAATCTCATTTGGACTTAAAAGTTTACTTGATTGTAGCGGTCTTAATTATTAATTCAGGTTGTATCAATAAAATGTCGGCGACGAATTTGTTTTTCTGAAAATGGCTGAGGATTTTCTCAGACTAGACGACGTGTCTAATAATGATAATGCAATAGACCACAAGTACCTATAAAATATAACGTTAAACAATGTAAGTATGTACACATGAAAGGAAAGAAGGAACATAACCAATAAGTACCTATTGTGAAATGAATAGTAAGTAATTAACCGACTTATAAAAAGAGGAGGTTCTCATTTGTCTCTTTTGTTTTACTCCAATGTTCTCGCCTAAATATGACAATATCTTCACAAAACGTAATTATAAATACAGGGTGTAGTATAGATATATTACGTTACATTTTTTATCTTTGTAGCATTTTAAGGTTGATTTGATTTTCAAAGAGTTTTAAAATAGCAAAACAAAGTATTCAAAGAGTACAGCAAATAAATTGCAAAGAAGATCTCTCGTCAAATCAATGTTCCCATCGAGCTAGCGCCTACAAAGACTCGTACTAATGAATCGGCGATAAAAACTCTCATCACAATACTTGCCCCTCAGGGCTGGCTCTAAGTACCCTCGGTTTGTAGTTACATCCGGGTTTGTTTGATAGAAACGTACCTAATACAATGACAAATGTTTATATTTAACTTTGCGTGTTAAGCCATTGTGTGCTTTAAGGTTGAGTGAGTATATTTCATGTCATTCACAAAATCCTCGTCAGTAATATAAATATTACGTACTGGACATGCAGAGTGCAGACACTACTTATAGTATATTAATGTCTTTCTTTTTCGTTTATATTTCCATAAAAAACATACATTTACATTTAGATGAATACAAAAACCGTGTCAGTTTTGTCCGAATACATTACACTAATGAGCGTGTAACATCGTACAAATAGTTACCTCTGATATTGGATTGAAATAATATAAATTATTGTTCAACAGACAAATCGGAACTTTTTTATGAGTTTTATTATGTATTTTTCCAGCTTTTTCCAGATTGAAAAAGACTAATTAAAAAGTTCGAAGCAATTATCTTTTTTGTTTCGTTTTGTTGATTGGAAGATGGAAGCAATGACAGCCCTGTATTGTTGCCTGTACAGATTGAAGAGGCCGGTCTATACAGCTCTGCAAATGGGAGCAGCTAATGGCGGCCGCTCGCGTTCGCGCGCTTTTTTCAAATACAGAACGTCCCTTTGTTGACTCCGTTCCGGATTGCGAATAGGCGCGTTCGATACTGGCCGGTTTGTTTTTCTTTTTTCACCGGCTTCCTGTTGTGTTCTTGTGTGCCAGACAGTTTTGTTTTAGTGCGTTCGGAAATCGAACTCTTATTGAAATGCACCAGTCCCGTCGTGTTTTGTTAACGAAAACACACTAGCTTCCATATTTAAAATTCAAAATGATTATGAAAATGTGCAAAGAAGATTTATTGGGTTGTGTACAGGTTAAGCGCACGGTAATGGTCAATTTACCAAGTAAGCAAGCGTAACAATCAGTAACGCGCAATGATTAATTAGTAAATGAATTTGGCACTAAAGTATACAACCATGATTACCGTCTTACCTAAAAATGGTAATTGGTTCAGAAACAATTAAAATAACCATTAATTATTTACGCTTCGACGGGCTTGGCGGCATGAAGAGAAGAATGCTTATCGTCAAATTATTTATTAAAATAAAACATGACGCTAAAGATAATAATAGATAAATTTATTCATTTATTTTGATGATCGTGCTGATATGTACTCATTGAAACGAGTACCTCTTAATTAGTTATTACTGGAAGTTAATTAGCCAATCCATAATAGCTCGTAAGCGCTCCCCATCAACTGAACGAGCACTCATTCGGATTAAACATTCGCAACGCGGCCCGATAACTGTATAAAGCATTGTAGCCCTCCCCCAGACAGCGGAAATATGAAAATGAAACGTCCAAACGGAAAAACGCATCAAACGCCCGCGCCCGTCGGCGGACGGACAAAAAATGAACACAAAACATGCGCTTAATTCGCAAAAAGCCCGTTTGATGTCGCTAATTGACAATCAGCCGGGGACGCGTCTCATTGGTTCGCTTCCTCGTTCCGTTTTTAAAAATTAAAAACAAATAAATTATCCAGTGGCCATCTTTGTTAGATGCGCTCTCTAATGCGTTCCATTTTTAAATATAAAGAAAGCGCACTTTTCTCATCGGGTAATTAATTACGTTACTTCCAGCTTTACTGTTGCTGAAAACATACAGATAACAGACATCTTTTAATCTTGAATTTTCAATTATTCATTTGAGAGAATTTCTATAAACTTCATTAACGAAAACGTAACCAGTGGTAGGTACATAGGTAGGTTCAGTTTTTAACAGGATGCGTTTTAAAGTATTAACCTAGGCCAGGTATATTGATTGTTAATAATTAGAGTTCATATTAATCGAGTTTGTAATGTTAAAACTTTTGAAAAAGCAATACACTTGTAAATGATTATTCTAATTAAAATAAAATACGAGTATTATTTGCCTTCACAATAAACTTAAATAACATCAGAAACCACGTTTCTTCATTATAGCGCATCACGCTAAAGCAGTTCTTTAAAAGGTGTCTGTCATTTTCACTACATCGCCCGACCGCAAAAAGTGCGTGTCGTGTCAACGAGTCGCTTAAAAAAGACCTAAATTAAAAATATATGCTGTTATGACATCCAGGGGTGAGTCATGTCAGACCAATTAGTTAGTGAAAGAAAACTAAAGGACCGACGGTCACGGTGACAACCTTTTTGATTTAAATTAAAAATATAAACTGCACATGGCAACCCCGCCGCGCCGCCTCTATTTCTCGATTAAGTTACCGCGATTTAAACTGTGGAATGTGTTCGTTTACGATGATTTACGATTTAAAAGTTACTGGCACGTTGACAAAAGAGGAAAAAGAATTTTAAAAAGTAATGCACTACGCCAAATTACGTTAATGCATTTCCCTAACACAGGATGCCACTTAACACTTGAAATATGACGAATGATCGTTTCGTTTGATACGACGCGTCCAAATCACGCCCATTTTAATCGTCCAAAGAGTTTTCTGCACGCATCGTTAACTTTATACCTACACTGTACCATTGTTTTCCCAATGATAACGGGCGAATCGAATTATTGGCTACGTTGAGCCGTATCATCGTGCACGCGAATCTAAGCTTAATTTGTTGTGAAATTAGAGCGAAACTGGCGTGCTGGTTGGGACTAGGGCAGTACAAATTCTAGTGGTAGGGATAACAATTGTCTATTGTGACGCCTATCTCTTTTGCGCGGCGTCTTTGTCGGAGCGGGAGGGGAGGTGGTGCCGTCTCGCTCTGGCACAATGCTCGGTGGAAACAGGCCCGCCTTTGTGGCGGGATTTTCTTCTATTCGCTGACAGAGCTGCGATTGTAGATTGTTCTCTGCGCATGTGCGA
The DNA here is from genome assembly GCF_004193835.3 of Ostrinia furnacalis. Classification (NCBI taxonomy): domain Eukaryota; kingdom Metazoa; phylum Arthropoda; class Insecta; order Lepidoptera; family Crambidae; genus Ostrinia; species Ostrinia furnacalis. Next base: position 637,514 of record NW_021130551.1, read on the forward strand.
TGCGTCATGGACTAATATAAAATACACCGATCTAATTACAAACCGTGGGTGTGACATGTTTTAATTGTTAAGTTTTATAAATAGCGATATCTTTTAGAATTACCTCTTACTTTATCAAACGGAAAACGGTTTTATCCGTGTATTTAGATTCTACAAATAGCAACTCTATATTTAGATTCGTATTTTGGGTTACGTTATGGTTTAATTGATTAATTAAGTAGATACTTATTTCTCGGCGTAAGCACGTAGTTGGTGTAATTTTTGTGATGTGAGACATGTTTTAAAAGAAGCTATACATATACTAGAGTTAAACAAAACAAAAACACAGTATGCTAAACTAACTCTTACTTAATCAAATGGAAAAATATTGTATGTGTATTACTTAACTGTAATCTACATTTAGATTCTTATTTTGGGTTCTTCTAAAGCATAATTGAACAAACAGAGATAATTAAACACAATAATATTTTTCCTTTTTACCCGACTGCGCTAACGAGAGTTATGTTTTCAACTTCACACCTACATTTACTTCGATAGACGTGTGCACAGCCTAAGAATGTCAAGAAAACTCTCCTACATATGGAAAACGAGACCGATGCAAAATTAAAATGCCGTTAGCTTTTCAAGCCGGTCCGCCGACATGGCTGCGTCAAATTTTGCAACACATTCTTCCATTTATGAGCTAGGGCTGGGCGCAATTACATCGATATCGACGATGATAAATCGGAATATTATTACGGCAGATAAGTCGACCGGTTAAACCAACAGTTCGAATCGACTCCTGATTCGATTTAACAAAGTTGCTAATAAAGGAAATTGCATTCGTTTATGTATTAAAGCTTATTTAGTGCAATATGATATTAGAAATGATTTAATGACAAGATGTCAGTCAATTAAGGCCATTTTATCTAAAAATAGACGAAGTTGTAATAAAGAGTTTTATCTTCGTTTCTATTTCGTATAATAACATTTGTAAATATTAAACTGGACACCTTAAAATCTAATAACCTCTTTAACACCAAATCCCATATTCGTTGCCATAAAAAAAACCTAAAAAGCGGGACATAAACAGTGTTAATACACAAAGATATAAAAGTTAAGTGGCTCATATAAATACGGAGGTTGATTGCTAGTCATAGATTATTGTACCATTAATGCATGTCGCTACTGCGACAAAGGTGAAATCGTGCGCTGGGGCAGATTACCCGCTGCCTACCGTTAGGGATCGGACCCGGCCATGTGCACTGGCGAAGCGGGAGCGGGTCTTTTCTTGACCATAAAAAGTAGAAGTAAGTCTAAAAAAAAGTAGATAAATCAAAGGTGACTGACTGACTGACTGACATAGTGATCTATCAACGCACAACCCAAACCACTGGACGGATCGGGCTGATATTTGGCATGCAGGTAGATGTTATGACGTAGGCATCCGCTAAGAAAGGATTTTACGAAACTCTACCCCTAAGGGGGTAAAACGGGATCCACGCGTACGAAGTCGCGGGCGGCCGCTAGTATGTCTATAATTTGACTTAACGAAAAACGCTAAAACTCTTCTAACTTTACAATGGTCAATGATACTCATTGACAAAAACATTCTTCGACAAAAAAGTTTTCCTGTGGACTCCATGATTATAATGGGGCGTTAATTGGGGTAAAATAAAGTTCGTTGTCCAACGTTAGGAGAGTTTAAGAGATACCAGCATACGTACCTCTCAAACTCTCCTAGCGTTGGACATCATAATGTAGTGTAAGAAGAGGATAACATATATCGATAAAATGTCAAGAAAATAGTATTTATGCAAAATAATAGAATATAAATAACAAAAATACAAACGCTTGTAAATTAATGATTTGAGCCATTTCACTCAATCTTGTGTCCCGCTACCTTTTATTCGTGTATCCGAACGCTTAGATAGTGGCCGCTATATCCCGATGCAACGTTTTAATGCGTTACTAATATATTGTAACAACTGATATGCAAATGAAAAGTTCAGTTGTTCCAGCTAAAAGTATTACAAATAACAATGAAGTAAACCAATAATTTAAATTGAAATGTTTCTCAGGAAGTGAATTATTGTTAATTCTTATGAGAAATAAAGTTCTTAAACCGTAACCTTTACAGAATGAGTAACCCTCCTTCTTTCTGGTGCAGTCGGGAAAACTAAACGTCGTCACAATAGACAGCTAATAAAATAATATTACAGTCCAATTGATAAATTCCTCCTTTTTGCAGTCGGTTAAAACAAAAATAATTTTACATAAACTTGTAGTTAACATGTCAACATGAATTATACAAAATGCTGTTCGCAAATCGATAAATCTTGCGCACAATCGAGCTATTCTCGATTAGCCCGTGACAGCACTATCAGTCAAGCGTGACGTGCAGCCTACATTATTTGTTCCAATACGAAACTCCATACATCACTTGCAGGGTTTAAGGGTGTTAGTACACGGACGACTTTTGGACTTTCTTGACCTCGCAACGGGCTAATTCAACTACAGTACCTTTCATTAAATTCTGAATACCTAATCCAGAATAATTAAGCTTGCACATCGTCACAGAATAAATACAATTATTTCGTGATTATTTGTCAACTGTAGACTCTATGATGTTCGTAACTAAAATTATTTACATTTTCGTAGTTTCAGCAGAACATGAAAAAACAGCAACATGAGAAAGTCTTATTAAGAAAACTCCTAAATGGCATAATAAATTGTTTTCATAAAGTATAACTACAATAGTTACAATACTCACGAAACATATTCAATCATAGAACTCAGACGACAATCAGTCTAGAAAATGACTGAAAAACTGCATGACACAATGATGCCATTATTCGACGACAAAATCAAGTTGGCTATATTCACATTCAGTCTGCATACATTTGTCGCAATGCACTTGTTCTCGTGTGCTGAGGCCCTTAGCAGGAAACCTACATGTTAAGCACAAATTAAAAGCCGCGCTCTTAACTAGAATTTTAATAGCTTCTAGTTGCTAAACACTGTGAGCTGGTTGTAATGTGGTGTCAACTCGGAAAGGAGTCGTTTTTAGTTACGTATGAAATACTGTTTGGACTACTGTAAGTTTGTAAAAGAGTTATCATTGTATAATGACGTTCATACTTGTTATTTTATATCAGTACTGGTCAAAAGTACTGCGCATACTTAATTGAAATAAAACCTGTATTTCCTATGCAGTAAATGTTACAAAGTAACAATCAGATTCCTTTTTACTAACATAAAATCTTTATAAAAATCGACTTGAACAACGAAAATTTGCGAAGTGATATCGAATCTACGTGGCCGCGTGGAATGTAACTGTCACGAAACATCACGTTATTCATTATTTTATATCTTTTTTGGAGTTCATTAAAACTTAGCTTTAAAGTCACTAATCCAGGCTTAATTTTGTTTATTTTTAAGTTGTTTCTTAATACTAATGTCAGCTTAGTCAAGTTATTAGAATGTAGTTGCATACCAGAGTTACTTTATCGCTATCAGCTTAATACCATTTTCCCTTATTTGAGAGTAAGAATTTTCATAATTTAATTAAAACAAGTTTCAAATGCTTTCAAATTTAAAAAGCATATCAGATTGTTTATCATAATTTACTTGGCTCAAGGAATTCTTATTAAAGTTTGTTTAAAAGGTGTAATTAGTAAGTATTATGTCCTTCAGAAGTATACGACTGCATTTTAATAAGCATACTCCTAAAAAATATACAATTAAACTTAGACGAACAGAAAATGTATGAATATTGCAAATTGATCTTTTTTGAGTCGCTTTTTAAAAGCAAAACCGTTTATTATATCTTGTAGTAGATTAAAAAAGATGATAGTTTTTGTTTGTTGTCCAATGTCCATTTCACTTACAATTTACAATTACTGATGCTTAGGTATTGGTAAAAAATATTCATGTTAGTGTCATTATAAACAACGTATTTAGCTGACTGCATTTATTGTAATTAGATACCTACTTATGCAGATAGCCTATTTTTTACATTATCTCTTCATGTAAAAGTCTACAGTGTCTTATACAAGGTCTTATTCAGGAGCAATGGAAAACCTATGGTGTGAGTTTTTCATTTTTGTCACTTCACCAACAAACAATCCTAATCTACAATTTTGGATTCACTTACTTATTTGATCCTGAAATTCAGCTTGATCTTTTTTCTTAACCCAGTCACATTTTTTATGAATTACAGTCCAGCCAGGCTAGGATGCCCGCTGTGATAAAATCTTATCGATGATTTTAGACGTCAATTTATGGGCTTATCCCGCAACATCGATAAAATGGCGCGATAAAATCGCGACGCGCATTCTAGGCCTCTATGATTGAATAGTTATTCAACAGCTACGGCTTTACTTTTAAAAAAGATCACACGCATGTAAAGTCACGGGCACAGCTAACTACTCGCAAAACTTTCCACATAACCATCTCAGCAAACTCGAGTGGCCAAAAGAAACGAAAAACAAACATTAATATGTTTTAAATTCGCATCCATTACAGAGACATTTCAAAGGAATAATATGGAGACGTTTTAGTGTACTCTGTGGACTTCAGTGGCCGTACTATAAAAAGTTTTACTTCATAAAGGAAGCCTTTGAGAAATAATTTCTGCCCCTTCCATAGGAGGGTGGGTGTCCATAATTAAATAGTGCACGGTTAGTTACCCAAGAAGTCCGGAGTTTTTGAAATTGTGTCAACGTTCAAGTTTAGCTGTTTGTCTTAATTCTGTTTGGGTACTAATTAATAAAGGAGTACGTCGAAAGTTAGGCGACGGAGTTTGTTTGAATTGAAAGTAAAGAGTGAGATAAAAAGATGGGGATAGTATTATTGACTTTTTTTCTTTTAGCAAGAATAAGATTAAGCAAAAGCTATCCTAACTCATTTGGTCATTTAAGGTAGAAAAATATGGTCAGTCAGTTTTAGTCTCGTGAGAAATATTATAGTATTTGATCAGTAAAATCAATAGATATTTGCGGTAAAGAAATTTTCCATGACCCAGTCCGTATAATCAAACAACTCAACCGCTTTTTACTATTCAAAATTCGCCGAATCCGGATAAAACGTTATCTCCGAATACCGTTATTTAAGATCCCAAATATAAACCGACCCTTTTACGTGAAGGGCCGCAACAAATAACTGAAAAGTAAATTAACCTTTCTCGAATACGAAACTCATTTACCGATACAAAACAAGACCGTACGAATAGAGTTGGCCGAATCGGGAAATGTTGAAAAGCCCTGAAACCGGTATGCCTGTACGGAATCAACGCTGAAGCCGGCTTTTGTCAGCGCCATTGAGGCGAGTGTACACAAATGCTTTTCTTGGGCTTTCACGGTTTTCTATGGAGGCAATAAAGGTTCCCACGGACACAATGCGGGGGAAGGCAAGGAGAATGATGAAAACTTGGAATGTGGGCCGCGCTCCCGAGGCGGCTAGTGCGGCGCTGTTTTGTCGAGGATGTCGATATCTAATTGTAAAATTCTAGTTAACACTCGCACATCGCTTGTCTACATAGCGCGCTTAATAATGTGTCCGTACGCCACGGTGGTTGACGATTGAATGCCCATACCACTGATTTAGTTACACTACGCATTTTTTGTAGGAGTATTATGAAATATGTCTTTCGTATCTTATTGCGCCTGGATTCCTACTTTGATCAGTGAAGAACGAAACGAAACTTGTACTAAACTTTCGTTTAGTTTAATTATGTCCTAATTACAAGAACATTGAGGATATTACATAACCGCTGACTGCCATGGTTTATTTATTTTTATTTATTTATTTTATTGGGCTATCAACATGAGATACAGTATTAAACACAATTAAAAAATTAAGTAAGCCAAAGGTCTCTAGCTAACTGCTCCCACACAAACGATAACCACAGCATGCATAATATTATAATGTAAGCAACCCGTGAACTTTACACAATACAATAACATAATATAGTACCTAATGGTTACACTGATTGATCTCTTTGTAAAAGTTAAATGACTCATAATACCTAAATGTAATAACTTTCTCTTATTTTATTACTCAATTGTTTTGTTCGAACTGAATTAATACATTTTTGACTTCCTTTATTTACTAAGTTAAGGAACATTTTTTCGTTGTGTATTATTTTGCTATTGTATATTTTTCGACAGCACCAATATCATCGATATTTCATCTCCCGCACCCCTACTCGGGGGTTATTCCCGTCACTTTCCAATTATTTTTGCGGGCTTTCTCCGCTACAGTCCGCATTGAGCGGAACAGAATACCGCCGGGTTTTAAGGAATTACCCGCTTTGTCCGCGAGTAAATGAGAGAACCGCTTAGTTTTTCCTTTTCTAGCAACTTGTGGTTAATTTATTTAATAAGTTGTTGCTGAATAGATCCCGGCGAGCGGGATGAATCGGACTTTTCATTTTCCTTTTTTTTTTCTCCGCCGACACAAAAGTGTTCAGTATTTTGTTCTTGAAAGGCGGATTGAAGCTTTCTTTTGCATTTTCCGAGTTTTGAATTTNATGAATTTAGAAATTATTTTTTATTTTTTTCTTGCGAACAGGATTTTGTTTTTAGCCAGGAGTTGCGAAATGAATATACATCGACTACATTATTTTATGAAATGAGGCTTAAACATCAATTCAAACATAAGCACAGATTCAAGTTCAAATAATGAGTAAGGCATATTTCAGTTCTACAGCCATCAAATTCGTAAATGTATTTTGTTTCAAAAGATTGAATTTCAGAAGTCATTGACATAAATTATAATATTAATTAACTACCATCTGTAGGTTTCGAAAAGAAACAAAAGCCAAACTAAGAAGTACAATGGAAGTAAATGTATTGCAAACAAGTAGTGGCCAGCATACCTACCATGAGTTAACGTTAGGTGTGCTCGCTAGCGAGTACGTCAAAAATCGCTATGAAGATTTTGTTTCTTGAAAGTAGCCGCTAGGGGCGCTGCACAATATGTCATACAATTAATGTCATTTTTTTACGCAGTCGCTAGCGAGCACACCTAACGTAAACTCATGTTAGGCACACTGTTCACGATTCTCACTCACTTTACGGTAAAGCACCTTTCACGTACTTCGTGACACAATTAATTTTGAGGAAACAAAATGGCGGTCGTGTTCGAAATTTGAATACATCAAAATAATGCGCGGAACGTNCTGACATAGATAGATAGATAGACCTATTTATAATATTTTTTGTTAATTTATGAAAATATTAAATTAGCCCATAATCCTGAATCCTGATACATAAAGTTAGCCTATTAATTTAACACAGGTACAACTGTACTCAGTGTTGCACTATCAAATGCAATTGTCGCGCCTCTATGCCAGGGTTTTTATGTTCCTGGTCAGGCTATACATCATCTTCAATTTTAAATTATGAAATGAGGCTTAAACCTCAATTCAAACAGTGCTGCACAGATTCAAGTCCAAATAATGAGTAAGTCAATTCTACAGCCATCAAATCCGATAAATGACTTTTGTTTCAGAAGATTGAATTTCAGAAGTCATTGACATAAATAATATTAATTAACTACCATCTGTAGGTTTCGAAAAGAAAGAAAAGCCAAAGTACAATGGAAGTAAATGTATTGCAAACAAGTAGTGGCCAGTTCACGATTCTGACTCACTTTACGGTAAAGCACCTCTCACGTACTTCGTGACACAATTAATTTTGAGGAAACAAAATGGCGGTCGTGTTCGAAATTTGAATACATCAAAATAATGCACGGAACGTGATCTCTTGCCGAGTGCGCGGATGAGCGTTTATTTGTGATGCGTTCCGTTTGACGCGCGGGAGTTGGAACTTCTTTTTCTTTTTAGGGTTCCGTACCCAAAGGGGGAAAACGGGACCCTATAACTAAGACTACTGTCTGCCTGTCACCAGACCGTATCTCAAGAACCGTGATAGCTAGACAGTTTAAATTTTCACAGATGATGTATTTCTGTTGCCGTTTATAACACTAGAAACATAATAAAATAAAATTCAACTGGGGCTCCTATACAAAAAACGTGTTTTTTACTCGAACACTTCTGGAACAAACCAAGTAGGTACTTTCATATTATTAAACATAACTATAAGTTTGTATGGAAGTACGGAACCTTCGGTGCGTGAGGCCGACTCGCACTTGCCCGGTTATTTTTCTTTTTTTCCAGAAAAAGAAATGTTTTAACTTTTTATTAATTGCCAGACCATTGTTGGTGGTCGACCGTGTTTCGGAACGGGGATACTATGCCCATTATTCGGCTTTAGTTCTTAAAATACTTGACGATATTTATTGCGTTATTTAAGCTATGCGTTGTTTCAAGCGCCGTTTTTCGTGTTTTAGCCGTTTCAGTGACGTGGGAATTTTCAATAAATGGATTTACTTACTACAAGACTTGTTATAGAAAATTATTACTGATATACATTTTCCTTAAAAAAAAATCGTAATTAAATTAATTTTTCTGACTAATAAAGTTTGACAATATCCAACCTATGTATGCATTGAAGTATTTTAAAAAGCCTGATTTATCTTACTTGTTTTATTAACATTATTAAGTTATTAATTAATTAAAACACAAAACACCTTATAAGAACCATAACACTCTACATCTGTATTATGTTTAAAAACCCATTAATTCCAAAGTTACACATTAAAGGTAATTAAGAAACAATTAATTAAATGCGATTGTTTCCGTTCCCATTGAATTGTTCGCATATTCTCAATATTCGCATTACATTCGCTCGACACTGATTTATCATCGGACCTGTTACTTAATCTTTCCAAATAAGGCCCACACTCCAGATGGGCGTAGCGATAAAAGAAAGATAACTGAAAAATAAATTATTTTTTCAACAAACTCTCTCTTTCAGCTTGATATTTGTTATAGTGACAGTATCAGAAAAAAGATTCATACGTGCCAATTAATTTGCTTTTCAATTTTTAGATTAAAAAGATTGAAGAAGATGAATTTCTTTCTTTAAATTGGAATTCACTGTTTAAATTTTAATGCTATTTTGGCTGCAATGACTTGGATCTTGATAAAATTACTCGAACGGGACTATTCCCACCGCTGCAACTCCTGTGTAGCCAGGATCTACAGCTTGATCGCCAATAAAAACACAACCAGTGAAGGTCAAGTTTGTTTCGAAAATCACTTAAGTAACATGGAAATAAAATAGTTATTTAAAAAACAACAGTAAAAATTTAGCGTACAATATCTGTATATTACATACTGTTTTAGAAGCTCTTAGTATCTAAATATTACCTAGTCAGCTAGAACAGTTAACATAGAATTACTGAATTGAGAAATCTCGCGTTAATTGATAAGTATTTGCATGTCATTATCATTTTATTGACTTGTTTTCAATTTCGATTAAGAAATTACTTCTTGGTTTTGATTACAGTTGCAGTAGATGCATTACGCTACGGCATTCTGAATTGCTATGGCTTATAATTGTATTTCTTACCAACGTTTGCAATAGTAGACTTGTATCTTCAATATGAACATGTATATGGGATTGCTAAAATTTAATTCGTCAGCTTTCGATTCCATTTTAGTTTTTTCCAGTCCAATACTAGACATAGTATGAAAAAAGAATACAATCTCCAAGCTATAAAAATACTGCGCATATTTAACCTTAAATAATAACTAGCAGTTTCCACAACCAATCTGGCCAGCGTAGGGGGAGTAAAGACCTAATCCTCCATTCGCCTCTAGTAAATTAGAGAGGGTAGTGCTCCTTCAGTGGATGATGTTAAAATGAACAATTCACTAAACTATACCCCGCGATAACCACGCAATGGACACCCACCCTTACGGAGAAAGCAAAGCCGGCATGAAAGGGTCCGTGGCCGAGTCCCCCAGTATTTGACGCACCCGTGGTGGACTCCCCCGATTTAAATAAATTTAATATCATATTTTTTTCGGCTTTTGCACTAAGTACAGTCAACGAAAAATGTTTCACAAGCTAATTATTATACTAAACTATGCATGTTTGACGCTATTTATGCAATCTGAGAGCAAAATTTTAACCCAAAACCAGCAGTAGTAAGAAACAAAAAACTTTTGTAGGAATTATTTTCATTTCATTAGATTCATTTTTGTGTTTAATTCTACTGGCCTAATAAATATTTATTCGTTTATAAACATTTTTGTGCCTGACTGTACATTTGATTAAAAATTGCTTCAAATCGAATTTAACTGACCGGGGGCGTCGACCACGGGTGCGTCGAAAACTGGGGGACTCGGCCACGGACCCGCATGAAAGATACAGCGGCGTCTTTCATTGTAAAGGTCAGATACCGTCCGTCCGTCAGGTGACGCGAGCGCAGCCGAAAATGTTCTTACCGTCAATGCCTCTACCACGTGATGCGAACACCATCGATTGCGATAATTTTTGTCGCGATTATTGACGTACCTTGGTACGGGCTGCGTCTGAGATTTTGAAAAGAGGATTGCAACCGCAAAAAAAGAACGAAAAAATTTTAATTTTAGAAAATGATCATGAAAAAGAAATACAAAATAACTTATAAACAAAACAAAAGTAGTGAAATAGATGACAGTTTTAAAGTATTTTGCCTAATTATTCTAGCATTTTATTTAGCTAGCTAAATTGTTGTGAATAATAATTTAATCATATTCACTACCCAATTTAAATGTTAGATAAATAGGTACTTGATACACCCAATGTTTATAAAACACCGCAAATTCCAGGTCATGATTGTGCTCAGAATTTAGGAACGCATCAATTTATTTGTATTTGTCAAACAAAGCATATTATGTGTTTAAAACAAAATATATTGTAGCACGTTCACATAAACAGAACAACATTTATCCGGCTAAGAGACGGAAATGTAAATCATATCAGAAATGAGACAATAAAAACCTGAGGAAGTTGGCACACAATGGAAATAGGTGAAGTGAGCTTTCTAGTTTACAAATGGACGTAAAAATACATAGGTTAGTAGCGCATTTTAATGTTAGCATTATCCAATTGATTACCTTATCATGTCGAAAACAAGTGAATAGCAGACCAATAGCTAATACTATGTGCAGTCGACAGCACATCAACCTATACATTTTTGTTGCAAAATAGCCTGTAATGCAACGAGATAAGACGCCACTGTGTTTAGGTTGATGTGCTGTCGTCCGTACATATACTAATACTGAACCGCCTGCAGCCCGACAAATACTGTTGTTGAATTTTCGAACGTACCTATTAACTCTACGTAATCTCGAATTCTCGATTGACAAAATAAGCAGCATGGTATCGACTGTCATCAATCACTATCACTATCCAATCAACATTATTTCATCGTTGTCATCACGATAACTAAAATAGAGCACCAGAAAAGTTAAAAAGAGCCCATTTTCGACTGTGAAGACCTTTACTGTAAGATAAAAAGTCAAGCAAATCGTAGCTACTGTATTTCCTTTCATTGTGATAGAACCCACTAAATTGTTATTTTACGAGCGAAAAAACAACAAGATTCGTAGAATTAGAGCAAAAATACAAGTACAATATTATTCCGTGGAATGGAATGTATTAAATCGATCAATTGTTCCCCAAACACCGGATGCGTAAACTTGTCAAGGGGTGTAAAGATCTTACAATCAGATGAAACTATAGATTTAAATATAATGCAATATTACACGACTACAGATACACAATATTTCTGATTTCCTACTTTTAAACTTTCTTTGATCTTACTTTGATTCAAAAATGTATTTGTCATAATAGCTAGAGCCGTACAATCAAAATATATTCGACTGTATTTTGTCCAATTACATGTTAATCATCAATGTTACATGTTTGTAAGTCCTACATCATTCGAGTCATTCAAACTACTTAAAAACACGTTTTACCTGCTCTTAAAAAAAATATTGTACCTAATTGAAAAAGCTAATTATAGCCTTCGTCTCATTGAATGTTCTCACTTAGATCAATGCTCTAACAATTCAACTTCATTCTCTTATTATTTTGCATTTCTGCAAGATATTCATCCTTCAACAATCCTAAGACAATCAAAACTTTACCACAATCTGCCAATTTATTCTGTCACAGTTAACAGTTATAAATCGCCAATTATTCTTACTGGACCGATTCAAAAACTCGCATTCTCCTTCAACTTGTACCGCTAGAGCAATTGAGCGATCGTAGATCTGTCGGCAGAGGTGATCAACATTTTGCCACAATCCGCCGATTTATTATATTGTCACGACTGACAATTACAAATTGACAATTATACTTACACTGCTGACCACCCCTGAATAAAAAGTAATATTGGTGACAATAAAATTCTGTTTTATAGTCGACCAACCTGTAAAAAGCAAGAATTCTGCTAAACATTGTTTAAATATCCTAGACTGCATCTCACTTAACACCAGTTGCGATTGCGGTCAAATACCTGCTTTGTTGTGCGTAAAAAAAGTTTATATCAGAGTTTATTTCAAGACTTTTATGCATTCGATATCAATGGGGGGCTATCGTTTTAGCGCTCACCAGTTGGCGCCACTGTAGAGTAAGGTCCTGTCACTTGCTAGTAGCGAAGACAGTGGCGCCAACTGGTGAGCGCGAAAGTGGTAGGAGGACTATCGCATTTGCACTCATCAAGATGGCGATGACTGTAGACTAAGGTCCTGTCAATCGCCAGGGGTGCCAACTGTTGAGTATAAAAACGATAGCCCTCATTCTATACGAATATTGTATGTCAAACTAATTGTACGATTCCGAATCTAAAAAGTACAGCTGTTGCTCTCTATCGGCGTTTTATTTTTTAATTGTTTATTAACCCTTTAATTAAGTTATTGAGTAAATAATGCGACAGCTTTGCCCATTCTCCCATTACTTGCACCGCTGCAGTAATTCGGCTCGTCATATATCTGTCNGATCCGTCGGCAGAGGTGATCAACATTTTCACGCGATTCCGATTTATGTAATAGGCGTCAGGGGTGGCTATTACTAAGCGGCCATTACTTTTTGTGGCCCCATCGTGTAGTTTACCACGCTGATTTGTTGTGTTTTTTTTAATCCTTCAAGCTCCGCGAATCTAGACACAATAGATAATCAATTGTTATGACATTAATTAATGCCGTCTGGGACTCAATCGGTTAAGTAAACATCCCAGTTTTGCACAAATTATTAAATATTTACTGGGTGTAGATGTGGAAATATTTTTCTAATTCGTTTTCCGGACTCTTTAATTTTGATTTTTTTGATTTATTATTACCACTCCTTTCTAAACAGGATCTACAATAAAATTCTTAAGACGGTGAGGGTTCATTAGTTTTGGTTCCCATGTAGCATCTACCTAAGTAAGGTACCTACTAGGTATTTATGAATACCACTGATGCTCGTTTCCTTTTCTACGTCCATTTTCCTATCTACCTGAATGACACGTTTATTAATCTTAGATCTTAATTTAGAAATCATCATCTTTATCTTCATAGGCCTTCCCAATACACCAGTTGATAGAATTTCGTATTATTTAAAAGCTCACTTCAATATACACCCTTTGTGTTCCGCTATTAGCTCTCCAATTTCACCCATCTACTGCGAAAGATACGTTTGTCCGTCGCCGCCTGCTTTATTGCGGCCGGCTCAAATTCGACTTTTAATTCCGTCACCGGGGAGATTTACTAGTGAGCGCTAGTGATGTTCCTTGTACTACCGGACTCGAGTACGTGTGGAGATGAAAGAAAAATTACTTGAATTTGTAATCGTTTTTACTTTTACTACTACATTTCTGCCTGTTACTGAATAACCACTAATGGACAATTATAATATTTAACCCAGTAAAAAAAAATCACCGAAGGTGCTATGAATTTACCGAAGAATATCTACTTAAAAATAACTAAATAGGATTCATGTTTTTTTAAGTAGAACCGGAACTCCATCCTCTAACGTCAATGGTCTGTATTTTTGAGTCCATCCTTTCCAAAAAATATCCAAATTCCAAAAATACAAAAAAGTCTCATGTTACAAATACAAACACTAAAGCTGGGCCATCTTACTTTAACTTTGACAAATGTCAAAAATCTGTTAAATTCCATACAAAAAAGTACCGGTTATCATCATAGTTACCGTCAAACGTGGTGCAACTCAGCCTAAATATTTAACGTAACAATCGTGTACTCTAGTTGCTCCAACCACTATCACCTCACTAGTGAGCGCTATTGTGCCCAAGCATTTTATACCGCGGTCCTCATTTGTTTCTGTGCGTTATTGCCGCCTATTTCTAATATTCGGAAGTTCGGCGCGGCTGCTGAGTGAAATATGCGCGCCCGCATAGGGTTGCCAGTTGACAGGTGTAATAAAAACAATATTGTATCGAATGTTTTAAATCTTATCTGAAAGTAATAAAATAAACAAGCTTGAAATTAGTGATTACTATCAATTGAATTTGAAAATATTGAATATTAAAATTATTAGTAGTGGCAATAGTGATAAATAAAAAAGCACTGATAGCAATAACTAAAAGAACACAACCCCAAGAGTCCTCAAAAGTAATACTTCAGATTCTATGTATAGCATTTTCTGACAACCCTCGCACAGAATCCAAAAAGACAGAGATACAAATTAATTTTTATTTTAAACGACATTATTGTTACGTGTCCGTGATTTACGGCGAATGGGAATAAAAAGGTCACTAAAGTCATCTATTTTTCTGCTAATGTTATTAAATACACGTACTCCTTTATTAAAAAATAAAAAGTTACACCTATAGGATGAACATTGGATTAAATGACATTTCCATACTAAATGACAATTTAAGTCAGAGTTCAACTAGGATGTAACTTTTATTAATAAGGGGTAGTGTATAAGTAGAAAATGACTTCCCGAAATTTTCAGGACCTAATTATTTTTACTTTACAAAACGTCGGAAAGTAGGCGGTAGAATTAAGTTGACTGTACTAAACATACGGACTTAGATAAATGTCAAACGACTGAACTCCATAGTCTTTGATTTAGGATTTTTGCTGTCAATGCACATAACTACTCATCCTTTAGGTTCTTTTATCGCAAATTGGATCAAATAATTTTCGAAGAGTAATCGTACCAACGACTTACAAGTAATAATTCAAAGTTTCGATCACCGTATTAAGTCCATAATGAGTAAGCAAGTTAAATAACATTACTTAACATTTTCCATTAGCAATTGAAGCGTTTACCAAGATAAACAGAAAATGACCAGTGCCTATTTATTACGAGTAGGTATTCACGAGTCAAACAACTTCCAAAGTCAATCCGAAATCAAAGACTTGTAATTTAAGAATTTCAATCACTTTTGTAATCAAAATGGAGGCTCGTGTTCCAATAAAAACGTTTTCCAAAGAAATCTAATCACGACTTGTTTTTACAAGTTAAATTGATTTGTGGATTAAGACAACAGTAATGGAAGACGTCTCGTATACTCGTAGTTCTTGGATTGATTTTCCTTTAATTAACTGATAAATAGTGTTATACTTATATCTTTTTTAAGTATGTAGTCAGGTTGTTATGTAAATTATTATAACTCAATTAGTTATTGTTTACATGACATCATCATTTTAGAATTCTTATGAAGTCATACAATACAGAACTAATTCATACAGAATATTTTGCCATTGAAAATTTTCATAGAGATAGCACTTTCAGTGTTACCATTTTTCATATTTTTTCAGATAAACTTTTCCGAAACATTCTTATTAATAACAAAACCTGTTACATGAGATCAGTTAGTAATTCTGGCTTTATGATGCGATGTTATACAGTAAACAATGAAAAACATAATGAGTTTTAATTTCTAAAAAAAAATATAATAGGTATTATTCTATTTGAAAAGTAGACAGATAACCTCATTTCACCACATAATAATAATTGTTAACCTAATATGACCCGGTTTTCCCACTCCTGCACAGATCAAAGTCTAAATCTAACCCTTCCAAATCCGCGTTGTCTATAAAACCATCTTCATTCACGATGACCATCTGCCAGAGACAATAGACGTCCGGCGTGTGTCGTAAACGTAAACAAAGTACGAGGTGGATCTTTGATCTCCACCGCGGCTGTATAGGGTTGGTAAAACTGTAATAGTACACTGAAATTGCTAAAAATAGTGTTTTAATATCTATTCAAGGTGAATACCAATTGTTAAAAAAAATCATCATCTTCATCATCATCATTTCAGCCATAGGACGTCCACTGCTAAAAATAGCCCTCACCCAATGATTTCCATCCATGTTGATATATTGGTCCTGCGTCCAGCGCTTTCCTGCTACCTTTATGATGTTGTGGGTCTACCTTGTAGGAGGACGTCCCACGCTGCGTTTTCACAAAAAAAAACTGATATTTATTCAATGTTGATTGACCTGAGGTACAGATAAAAGAATATCAAGCTAAATACGTGCCCAGAAAGCTGTTTCATTGCTTCCTAGGTGAATTCGTTGCAGCCATGTCCACTGCTGGACAAAGGGCCGGCCCAAGGATTCCCACAGTGAACTTTCTTCTTTATTAAGCTATAAGATATAAAATATGGTTTACCACCAGCTTCTACAGTCCACTACATACAGGTATAACTAACACAGCAAGGTGACTTTAAAAGTTAGATAACTTTAAAGCTAAATGTTAAGTTTTCGATTTTATTGTCAGTTATTTGAGTTCTGGTAACATTTTAATTATTGCCATTCAAGGAAAGCTTGCTTGAATATTTACAACTTGACAACTAAATTTCGCGTAAAATATATCCACCAACGAACACTTTATAGTTTATAGCAAACGTGTAGGTGTTTGATTAATTTATTGGTTACTTATGAAACACGGAATCATAGAATAATTTATAATCAGTACTGTTTTGTTCATTAAAATAACATTACATGCCTACATTTCTTACCTACTATTTTATGTGAGCCCTAAGTAAGAAATTAGACAGGCAACGCACTTGGAACTCCCTGGAAGCCCATAGGGGCGACGGTAATCACTTAACAGTCAGATGATTCATTTGTTCCTTTGCCTCCTGTCCCATAAAAAAATCATTTGCAAAAATAGGTATTGCCAGCCCTATTCCACAGACTATCCCATAGAGCAGAGTTTACATTCGCATCATTCAAATGTATGAAGTCGCTATTTACGTTTGACCAGAGCACTCATTAAGGATTGTTATTGGAATAATAAAGAGCTGGGTGAGCATCCGTCTCGATCAGAGACTCCCAACATTTATAGTGCAATGCTAGAATAGTAAATCTCGAACGTAAAACGAATCTAATCGAAAACTTCTGATACATTCTGGTCCAGTGACCAAATATTGATATGAATGTATCTACTAGCTATAATCAGAAAACACGGTCATGCAAATAATGGCCAGTATTCATAAATTATCTTAGGTCAACATTTTGTTACATAATAGCGTTCTTATTAAATAACAAATAGAAGCTCTAGACAGTATGGAAAAGTCCAAGTAACTTGTGGTTGGAAGCTTACGTCCAATATTATTAAAAAGTATCTGTCGGCAGAGGTGATCAACGTTTTCACGCGATTCCGATTTATGTAATAGGCGTCAGGGGTGGCTATTACTAAGCGGCCATTACTTTTTGTGGCCCCATCGTGTGTAGTTGACCACGCTGATTTGTTGTGTTTTTTTTAGTAAACATCCCAGTTTTGCACAGATTATTAAACAAGTAGTTATTGGGTGGAGATTATAAAATATTTTTTTGATTCGTTTTCCGGATTTGGTCTCTTTGCTATTGACTTTTTGAGTAAATAAGCACTCCTTTATAAACAGGATCTACAATAAAATTCTTACGATGGTGAAGGTTCATTAGTTTTGGTTCCCATGTGGCATCTACTTAAGTAAGTACTAGTTATCTCTGAATACCACTGATGCTCTTTCCCTTTTCTACGTCCATTCTCCTATCTACCTGAATGACACGTTTATTAATTTTAGATCTTAGTTTAGAAATCATCAGCTTTATCTTCATAGGCCTTCCCAATACCTACACCACTTCATAGAATTTCGTATTATTTAAAAGCTCGACTTCAATATATCCCTTTGTGTTCCACTATTAGCTCTCCAATTTCACCCATCTACTGCGAAAGATACGTTTGTCCGTCGCCGCCTGCTTTATTGCGGCCGGCTCAAATTCGACTTTTAATTCCGTCACCGGGGAGATTTACTAGTGAGCACTAGTGATGAGCCTTGTAGTACCGGACTCGAGTACGTGTGGAGATAAAAAAATAAATGACTTGAATTTGTAATTGTTTTTTCTTTCACTACTACAGTTCTGCCTGTTACTGAATAGCCACTTATGGAAAATATTTAATCCCAGTAAAAAAAAATTCCAACGGTGCTAAGAATTTACCGAAGAATATTTACTTGAAAATAACTATATAGGATTCATGTTTTTTTTTTAAGTAGACCCGAAACTCCATCCTCTAACGTCAATGGTCTGTATTTTTGGTCCTTTCCAAAAAAATATCCAAATTCCAAAAATACAAGAAAGTCGCGCTGCCCTAGTCTCATGTTTCATAATACAAACACTAAAGCTGGGTTGCACCATCTTACTTTAACTTTGACAAACGTCAAAAATCTGTTAAATTCCATACAAAAAGCAGCGGTTATCATTATAGTTACCGTCAAAGGTGGTGCAACTCAGCCAAAATCTTTAACGTAACAATCGTGTACTCTAGTTGCTCCAACCACTAGCTCCTCACTAGTGAGCGCTATTGTACCCAAGCATTTTATACCGCGGTCCTCATTTGTTTCTGTGCGTTATTGCCACCTATTTCTAATATTCGGAAGTTCGGCGCGGCTGCTGAGTGAAATATGCGCGAGCGCATAGGGTTGACAATAATTGACATGTGAAAATGTTGCAATCCTAAAACTATGTATATCTAAATGTTATTAAGTCTTATCTGAAAGTAATAAAATAATTAAGTTCAAAACTGGTAATTAGTAATTAGTAATTACTTATAATTGAATTAGATTTGAAATTAATACTGATTGGAAACAATTAAAATACTAGTAACCTACTGAAATAAACTTTAAAAGGAAACGATCTATATAAATCTACAGATTATGTATCACTTCTCAGACTATTGCATCTTCTGACAACCCTTGCACGGAATCCAAAAAGACAGAGAGACAAAATAATTTTTATTTTAAACGACATTATTGTTACATGTCCGTGATTTACGGCGAATGTGAATAAAAGGTCACTAAAGTCATGTATTTATTCTGCTAATATTATTATACACTTAGGTACGAGCAAAAAATGACGTCCACGAAATTTTCAGGAGTTCATTATTTTTACAATAGGAGAGTCCATTCTTTCATCGAAGTCTTTACCAAACATTGGAAATGTACACGAAAGTAAGTAGGTACTAAACTCCATAGTCCTTTTATAATAAACTAGCTGTCCCGGCGAACTTCGTACCGCCTTAGCGTAGAGATTTTCTTAATATTTTTTTCCGTAAGAACCATCCTTGGACTTCCACAAACATTTAAAAAAAAGAATTATCGAAATCGGTTCAGCCGTTCACACGTGATGCCGTGACAACGCGAAACGGGTTTCATTTTTATATATATAGATAAATACTTAATAATAATAATAAATAAATAGCTTTGGACGTTTTACACTACGCTTATAGTCCCAAACTAAGCAAATCTTGTACTAAAGGACTTATATTAAAGGACTTTTTGCAGTTTATGCACCGTGGTTTAGTTACCTACATCATTTATTAGATCATAGAAATTTTAAGAGTAATCGTACCAACGACTAACAAGTAATAATTCAAAGTTTCGATCACAGTATTAAATCTATAATGAGTATGCAAGTTAAATAACATTACCTAACATTTTCCATTAGCAATTGAAGCGTTTACCAAGATAAACAGAAAATGACCAGTGCCTATTTATTACGAGTATTCACGAGTCAAACAACTTCCAAAGTCAATCCGAAATCAAAGACTTGTAATTTAAGAATTTCAATCACTTTTGTAATCAAAATGGAGGCTCGTGTTCCAATAAAAACGTTTTCCAAAGAAATGTAATCACGACTTGTTTTTACAAGTTAAATTGATTTGTGGATTAAGACAACAGTAATGGAAGACGGCTCGTGTAGTTCTTGGATTGATTTTCCTTTAATTAACTGATAAATAGTGTTATACTTATATCTTTGTAGACTATGTAGTCAGGTTATTATGTAAATTATTATAACTCAATTAGTTATTGTTTACATGACATCATCATTTTAGAATTCTTATGAAGTCATACAATACAAAACTAATTTCATACAGAATATTTTGCCATTGAAACTTTTCATAGAAAATAGCACTTTCAGCGTCATCATTTTTGATTTTTTTTTTCAGATAAACTTTTCCGAAACATTCTAATTAATAACAAAACCTGTTACATGAGATCAGTTGGTACTTCTGACATTATAAAAACGATTTTATACAGTAAACAGTGACAAAAATAATGATCATGATATTTGTGCTTTAATTTCTGAAAAAAAAATCTAATATTCCTATTTGGAAAGTAGATAGATCACCTCATTTCACCACATAAAAATCATTCTTAACCGGTCTTCTCGTCCGATATGACCCGGTCTTCCCGTTCCTACACAGATCAAAGTCTAAATCTAACCCTTCCAAATCCGCGTTGTCTATAAAACCATCCTCATTCACGATGACCATCTGCCAGAGACAATAGACGTCCGGCGTGTGTCGTAAACGTAAACAAAGTACGAGGTGGATCTTTGATCTCCACCGCGGCTGTATAGGGTTGGTAAAACTGTAATAGTACACTGAAATTGGTAAAAATAGTGTTTTAATATCTATTCAAGGTGAATACCAATTGTTAAAAAAAATCATCATCTTCATCATCATCATTTCAGCCATAGGACGTCCACTGCTAGACACAGGCCTCACACAATGATTTCCATGTTGATATATTGGTCCTGCGTCCAGCGCTTTCCTGCTACCTTTATGATGTTGTGGGTCCACCTTGTGGGAGGACGTCACACGCTGCGTATAAAAAAAACTGATGTTTATTAAATGTTGATTGACCTGAGGTACAGACAAAAGAATATCAAGCTAAACACGTGCCCAGAAAGCTGTTTCATTGCTTCCTAGTGCATTCGTTTCAGCCATGTCTACTGCTGGACAAAGGGCCGGCCCAAGGATTCCCACAGTAAACTTTCTTCTTCATTAATTTACCACCAGCTCAGAATAAAAGTTAGATAACTTTAAAGCTACATGTTAAGTTTTCGATTTTATTGTCAGTTATTAGAGTTCTAGTAACATTTTAATTATTGCCATTCAAGGAAAGCTTGCATATTTTACAACTGACAACTAAATTTCGCGTAAAATATATCCTCCAACGATAGTTTATAGCAAACGTGTAGGTGTTTGATTAATTTATTGGTTACTTATGAAACACGGAATCATAGAATAATTTATAATCAGTACTGTTTTGTTCATTAAAATAACATTACATGCCTACATTTCTTACCTACTATTTTATGTGAGCCCTAAGTAAGAAGTTAGACAGGCAACGCACTTGTAACTCCCTGGAAGCTACGGGTGTAGACACCCAGTGCTTCCAGGGAGTTCCAAGTGCGTTGCCCATAGGGGCGGATAGGGGCGACGGTAATCACTTATAGTCAGGTGATCCATTTGTTCGTTTGCCTCCTGTCCCATAAAAAAATCATTTGCAAAAATAGGTATTGCCAGCCCTATTCCACAGACTATCCCATAGAGCAGAGTTTACATTCGCATCATTCAAATGTATGAAGTCGCTATTTACGTTTGACCAGAGCACTCATTAAGGATTGTTATTGGAATAATAAAGAGCTGGGTGAGCATCCGTCTCGATCAGAGACTCCCAACATTTGTGGTGCAATAGTAAATCTCAAACGTAAAACGAATCGAATAGAAAAATTCTGATACAGTGACCAAATATTGAGCAAAATGTTTCTACTAGCTATAATCAGAAAAAACGGTCACTTAAATAATGGCCAGTCTTCATAAAGTATCTTTAGGTTGACATAATGCTTAATAGCTTCTTTTATAAATAACAAATAGAAGATCTAGACAGTATGGAAAAGTCCAAGGTAACTTGTGGTTAGAAGCTTACGTCCAATATTGTTAAAAAGGTTGAGAATCACTGACCCAGATCGTAACACGTTTCCCGGTATCCCTATCCGTTGCAAAACCGATCGCTTTATTCCGTGATGATTCCGCGAACTGACACTTCTGATGTTTGTTAATCTGTGTCTGTTTGAAATAGTTCGCGCGGGAAAGTAGATTCGAATCTTGAATTTTTGTTTTTAAATTGTGAGTGGCATGATTATGTTCTAATTTTTTAAATGAGATGAAGAGGTTTCTTAACTTTTTAAATAATACATTTACACATGTCACGTTGTTATTCGTATCATTTCATAGAAGAGACATGATGAATGGGCTGGATTTGTAGTCATTAGATCTTGGAATTAAAATACAGGGTGACAGTCTAGTACTATTCATTGCTGTCACGTAAGTATAAGTACTAAAATGCTTTGCATATTCACCTTACAAAATGTATCAGTGGCGAAAAATGTAATTACATCCATTTACGAGCGTGCGTAACCCCCAGAACACGCAGCAAACGACATGTAGTTAATGTGTACATCAACAAAGTGGCGTTCGCGCCAAATTTACACTGACACTTAACATTTAGCCATCAGTAGCCACGGGCCGCCTACATAAAAAAATTACGACAGCCCAAAAATAAGCAATAAAATTTTATTATTCGAGTGGCGAACACAGTTTTCCATGTCACCAAAATAGGTGTCCACACAAATCTGTCTACGGGGTGGGTCGTTAGGGCCGTGTCGTCGCCATTTTGCGTGTTGACGTTCGCCGATGACAGAGGGCTTTAGACGCTAGGGCGTAGGTGAGTCACACTGTTAAATCACCTGTATAACAGGGTTTACGGAGAGTTTTGCATATGGTTCCGTATAGTAAAAGTGACGTTATAATAAATGCGGAGAGACATGCGTAGTAAGATAGCGCCGGTTATTGCCTCCGGAAGAATGCCTGCATAAATATCTAAGTACATACAAGCCTGAAGCGTCCCATGAAACCTGACCTGACACAGGTTTGGTATTTTTACAATTACCATTTTATGAATATAACCGTTCTTCAAAAACAAGACTTTAGGACTCACGATTATCTACGGAACTCTAAACACCATTTACCTTTATTTCTGAAGAAATCTCAATAAAATTCTAATATTGTCGACATTTGACATCCGCATCCGTAGCTCAAGAGACGCGTATTTGCTTGTTAAATGAAAGATTGAATCGTTAGAATATTTTTTTTAAAACATTTTTTACTAAGAGACATGATAATACACTCGGCATCAAATAAATCGCACCTCCCGCAACAAGCACTTCTCAAACGTATGCATCCCCACTTCTCACCAACATTGGTTCCATTTGAAAGCCTAGTTCTAAACTTCATTTCATTATAGGAAAGGTTTTTACCCCAAAAATTTGTTTATAGAAGGATCTAGAGTCACTTCTTCAAAAAATAGGTAGTTACGCTTAAGCCAACTTTTATGGCTATAAAACTGTTAAATTGGGATTAATCGCTATCCATCTGTTAAAAAGGACACGTAAGATCATTATTTGGTTTTATAACAACAAAAATTGGTCTAATTGATTCCAGAGGTGAGCCCCAAGTGAGGCCTTTTTTCAAGTCATATTTATGGTATCTGTTAATTGTTTATAAAAAAATTAAATGTGTTTTTCTTGAAGTTCATTTATTGGGCTTTCAAATAACACCAATATTGTTGGGGCACCATGATTGTGTCAGAAGAAATTCTTTAAAGTACGCGTCGCGGAAGGTGCGATTTATTTGATGTTGAGTATAGTTATAGGTTTTCTAAATGTGCATGTTTCTGTGTAATATTGTGTAAATTACATTAATACTATACAAAATGGTGACATAACTTTCGTGCCAGCAATCGCCTTAATATCTTTTAGCAAAATACATATTTAGCCCTACTTGATGAGCTGCCATTTTATTCACCATCTGTTTATTTTTAGACTTATAAAAATACTTCTAGCTATTTCACATTAATACAAAATGACGCTGACTTTGCGGTAGGTAATAAAAGGCTACTTAAAGATTTTTAAACTAACAACAAGACAAAAACCTGCTAGGTAAATGTAAAGAGACGAATTACGGCCATTACATTAAATAACAACATGGCATGTCGCTTGTACGCCCCTTAATTATTCTTATGAAGTTTTTTTTATACATAAATTTGTAGCCTTAATTAATATTTTATTACGCGAAAAAAGCTTTTGAAATGCCACTGTTGTACACACGATCATATTATCTTATGTTACTAGTAAACTATTAAATTACATCTATTTAGTGCCTGGGTGGCAATAGTAGCAAAAACTATTACAATACGTTTATAATTTATAAACGGTCTGTATTATACGTAACTACATAATCGTCGATTATTTTGCGTCTCGACAAAGAGGCTGGGGTTGAAAATTAAAAATAAAGTTTTCTTTTTAAACTGCGCGTGGAAATGAAACTTCTTGGCAAAGGGCAGCTCTACAAAGTGCCTTAAATTTTTTAATTGCGAACCGCCTTATGATTATTATACGTCTTTGTGCATTCAGAGGGCAACATGTGAGGCTTTGCGAGTAATGTGCGAGCACCGTTATGCCTCCGACCGGCGCAAGTCACGAGCGGCGTGGGAAAATATTTGGCGGTCGGACTTGGTTGTTTAAAACATGCAAAAGAAAAAAGGAATTAAAAATCTGTTACAAAGCTTACTACAGAGCAAAGCATTAGAATTGGACAATAATATCTTTGGACAATATCACACAGCGCTCTAGCCCCAAAGTAAGCAATTAATATGCTTGTGTTACGGGTTCT
This sequence comes from Ostrinia furnacalis, assembly GCF_004193835.3. Lineage (NCBI taxonomy): Eukaryota > Metazoa > Arthropoda > Insecta > Lepidoptera > Crambidae > Ostrinia > Ostrinia furnacalis. Next base: position 662,422 of record NW_021130551.1, read on the forward strand.
ATCGTGTGTAATAACTTGTGACAACTAAGGGTATGTAGCATTTGATGTCGAACTGTAATCTGTCGATCCTTCTCTGAGATGACCTCTGGACAAAGTCACATTACATGCATTACAGTTTTGATTCCTAAATCGCTTCGCTTCGGTTTTTTTGTATGTCGCTACATGAAGCGAAAGTGATATCGGAATCAAAACTGTCACAAATATAACTTTATCCAAGCACATTCATAATAAAAAGACCGTGGAGCAAAGCGATTTCATAAATGTAACTGTCACATCTGGATTTCGCAGGCAGTTGTCAAATTCTTGATTGGTCAAGTCGGTATTCATAGTAAAAGGAAAAACTTGTAACTTCTGTAACTGTAACCTTTTTTAGGCTCTTTGAAAAAACTACATTTTGACTACCGCTCCGCTTATGGCCTAGACCACGGCGTTAGAATTTAATAGAGCCGCTCCTTAAGCGACACCCTGTATGTGGGCCTAACAAGACTTTTGAGCTCACAATATTATGAATATTGCTCATTAGTGGCGCTTATACAGCCCGCGGACATGGGGATTTTATTATAGGCTGCCTAGTTTTCAGTCTGGGCACTTTATGAAGAAAATAAGAAGATTTTATAATGACGCGATTAATGTAGTAACGTATGACGGCCAGTCGACACGACGGTCAATTGACCGGCGCATAAAAACTCATTTGTAACACGTTATATGACAACAAAAAATGTGACATCTTATGTGGCTGGAATAGGAGCTACTTTTCAATAAAAATGTATAGTCTGATGAGCTGTCGACTGTTTTTGTCGTTTGAATGAAAAAGTTATGCTTTTTAACGTTATTGATTGATTGGATAGTTTACCGTGTCTGAATATTTATATTGTCTTTTTTCAGGTAAGAGAAGCGGTTACAGACAGCTATCAATGGGTAAGATGTACCTAACTACTTAAAAAAATCATTTTTTTAATTTACTTTTTTGCGCGTCGGACAAAAGAAATGATTTATTTTTTTATGTTTTTCTGGGCAATTCTTCAAACGTTTCTGTTCTTTGAAAAAACTGATGCTAACTCATTTGGAGAAGCTTTCATTTATTAGATTACCTTATAAAGTCACTTCTTCTACCTCAGTAAAAAACAACAAAAGTAGATGTAAAGTTAAAAAAGACAAATACCGTTCTCAACCCCGAAAACATTATCATTAACTATTATTTAATCTGTGACATTACTCAAGCGTTACAGTGACCACGCTATCGCCAGATAAATCGGGACATTCGGCCATCGCCGAGTCCCAAAAAGTAATTAACACAGTGTTCCCACACTAACCAGAGTTACTTTTAATCGCTCCCTTAATTGCATTACTAAAGTAAGCCCATTAAAGGAGTTACAACTTAACAAAACAGATTATTATGAACCTTATGTCATTAAGTTATGGTTGACTTTCGAGTGCAGTTTAAAAATGCATCACAAAGTTAGTGGGTAACCGGAGAGTTTACTCAATTGTTAATAAACAGTGATGTATTAATGATACTTAAAGTTTCAAGTGTTTTATTTCAGTCCAGTTTGAGGAAAATGACCCATACATTCTAAAGCTAGTTTCATCAGATTTCATAGAAGTATTTGAGATATTTGATACTAGTTATTCAACGTAATCATCTATAGAAGATGATATAAAATGATTCTCGTGAAATCTCTTTTTAACGTGTAACTTAAGTAAAGAAAAACCCTTAGTAGATTGTGCTCTCAACTTTTTGGCCACTTTGGGTGACTATTTGACGCTAAGTATGCAACCTAACAAAGGATTTTTCTCTACACCTCTCTCTTTATTGACTCTCCTTTGAAAAGTGATATCTCCGATATCGCTAGAATAAAAACGTAATTTTCAATGGCGAAAAGTACGAAATAAGCATTTTTCCTACTTCGATATCGACGGAAATCGCTCTCGGCTCAATTAGAGAAATCAAAAAGTAGTCTGAGAGGACTATGAACCTTATTATCAGGATAATACATGCTACCTAAAATACGCCAAGTTCTTCCGTATTCGGGAGTACAGGACTGAGAATTGACCCATTACGTCAAAGCAGCGGGGTTATTTCGAAAAACGTTATCCAAAATTTCGAATGTTACCATCCCTCTCACCCAAAGCGATATGCCAGCGTGAATGACGGTGACAGGTGAACCCGAAACTACGTAAACTTTTCGTAGTAGCCCAGTACCAAAAACTTGTCGGGTTACGTTCCAGCGCATTCTTCGCATACGTGCGCCCGCGCCGAAAACCTTAATAAAGCAACTAAAGTGTTTAAATAAGAATTTCCCCTAATCATCCCATCTTGTCACTATCTTTGACCATTTCTAAATGCATTCTTTACTAATAAATCTCTGATTAGGCGACCAAACTAAGCATTTAAGCAAGATTCTTCCCATTTGATGATTTAGATGTATTGTAAACTGATAAGATCAGTTTTCTTATAACACGTTAGTATACCGGTCAACTCATAGATAAATCATAATAATATTAACTTCTTTACCTGACAAGATTTTTCATATTTAATAGGTGTTTAGGCTCGATTAAGTAGGACCTCAGAATTTTTTTGTAACGGTAGGAATGGCGAAGATCGGTGATAAACGTCATTTATAAAGTTATAATTTATAGAAACAGATTAAATCGTCTGATTGATTGCGGCAGATTCTTGTTTAATTTTGTGACTGATTACTATATTAAATTTGAAGAGATTTATTAATAGAGAGGGCTTGAGATGGTGTTTTCTGAGCACTGCTCTGGAAAATTAGTTTTATTTAACTTAAACTAGCTACCTATCTGCAGCTACATAGTGGTACCTACCATTAATATTGTGACAATAATAAATTAAACTACTTACTCGTATAGCTTTCTTAAAAGAGGTAAGTAAGTAAGAATGTATGATTAATAAAATATTTACTAAATCCTGTAGTGGGGAACATAAACCCTAAAAAAACATATTTTGACTTAATTTGAAAGAAAGAAAGAAAGAAATTTTTTTTATTTGGCACCAAATTACATGCACTAATTTATCAAAATTCCACCTCGGGGAGGGAAATGGAGTTTTAAAATTACTAAGTTTTTAGGCTAAAGCTTTATTTAAGTAACTGATAAACTAGACTCTACTGCAAATCCTCACCTTGCAATTAAAAATCTTTAAATTTTTGTCGACGTATTTTTCCTAAACCATGGACAATCCATAAAGTTGGAAGTATCGTATGAGCAGGCTGTCACCGAAGCGTGGGACTGGACATCGGCGGTGTGAACTATCTACTATCGTTATTTATTTTATTAACTCTGCCCATTTGAATAAATTAAAACACCGACCTTTACGCCTTTAACAACTAGGCTCAAAATTCCACAGCATTTGGTTTTACGACCAATGACTTCGATTCGCCAATTGGTCTTTATTATGGGATAAAACTGTCATTGTGTAGTCTTTCAGTAGGTGGAAATTAGTTATTTATGTGCAGAAAACGCGTATTTGGTAGTTGAATGTCTAAGAGGTCATATGTTGAAGAGATAAAATTAGCATGGAACAGAAATATGATCTAGCAAACTTAGCTTTTATGTAAAAAAAAAAAGATATCTATACTTATAATAAATCTGTAGAGAGGTCAATTCTGTACATGAAATATATTTTCAAAATAACTATCAGGGGGTGATTAGTGATCGATACTGATGCCAAAAATGCAATCAGTAAAATGTTTGTCTGTCTGTCTGTCTGTCTGTCTGTCTGTCTGTATGTTCCTTATAGAAACAAAAACTACTCGACGGTTTTTAACGAAACTTGGTACAATTATTCTTCATACTCCTGGGCAGGTTATAGATTACTTAGGAATTCCCACGGGAACGGGAATCAGCGGGAAAATCCTTTTGTATGAAAAATCTAAACCGCTTAAGTTAGACGCTTGAAATTTGGCATGCAGGTACATCAGTAAACTTAAAGCTTAGTTACAACAGGATATTGCAAAATTCCCACGGGAACGGGAGTTAGCGGGAAATAACATTTGTATGAAAAATCTGAACCGCGTAAGATAGATGAAGGGGGGGTAAAACGAGATCCACGCGTACGAAGTCGCGGGCGGCCGCTAGTTGTTACTAAAAATCATGTTTGTAGTGCAATATATTTTCTAGTTGAATTTAAAACTCATTATGGCCAATTAATGTAATTTATTGTCTAACCTATGGACTAGCTAGTACGGAACTTGATAACGATCGGCAAAAATAATACACGCAATATTTTATAGCCAGTAATGCCAGTATTTTTGGCGCCATCATAATATTGCCTATTATAGAGCCACCCGGTAAAAAATCGAGGAAACATTATGACATAAAATAAAATATGTTGTATTGAATGAATGAATCAAATATTTATTTACTTGCTGACCAAAATATGAAATAATATTATTGTTAGAGTAGGCGCACACCGTTGATTTTTCGTCGGCCGATAGTTTAGTCGGGCAGTTGATCGTTATGGGCATATACATGCCCATACGGGACTGCGCACACTACGCCGATTCGATTTGGCCGATTTTTCATACAAATTAAAATCGGGCACAACTATCGGCCAACTAAAAATCAACGGTGTGCGCCTACTCTTAAAAGTTAAATTAGAAGATACAATCAGCGTCAAATGGTTCGTGACACCCAAAGTAGCAAAAGGTTGAAATAAAATTGAAATAAAGTTGTGTCTTGTGTTGTTGTATTCACATAAATAGTCACCCTGTATGACTCAAAGTCCTTACTCTTAATTTCCACAAACAAATACTCACTAAACACATCGTGTCTCGCGCCTTAACAAAACAAAACATCTCAACACGGCATCGATATACAACAAAGTCTAACAAATATCTCGGTGTATTGAAACAAATGTCCGGCGAGCGCTTAGCATAAACCGCATTCAGTCCTTCCTGCTTGCATAAGCATTCAACGTCTTTTCAGTTGTCCGTCCGTCCGTCAAGCACAATGGGGGCGACAAAACAGGCGATTTTCCCATATGGGCGCACAATGAGGCTTTGTGATGCGCGCGCGCAGCTCATCCGAGTAGGGACGCGCTGGATTCGATGTCGATATATCGATACCGATATTTATGGAACTGTCATTTATGTGATATTTAAACTGATTTGTCTGTTCAAAATCAGCCTGAAATGTAAAAAAATTGTTGTAAGTATTTACTTGATCATTTACAAATAATACAAGATAAGAACTCTCGTATTAATGCCGTGAAATCATGTAGGTACTCGTACGTAATCTAGCACTACGTAGGTACTAAGTGTAAGTCACGTATCATCATTATTAGATAAACAAGAGTACCTAAGTTTAATTGGAAAATCATGATTGTGAAAATAGTTGTATTCTGTAAGTATAATATAGAGTCGATAAATTATTTTGAATCGAAATAAATTATGCTATTCTCGGTTTTAAAGCGTGTGAAAATAATGGAAAGGACAATGTTCATTTCTGGCCTGGCGTGGACAAGCTGCTAATGAAAATATGAATTTGCCAAAAATTTTTAATTCATTTTTAAAGTATTCACTTAGTGTAACTTTGTATCAATTTGCCTTTATAAAAATCCAATTTAAATAGTACTTTATGTGATAATTACAACTTCCTGTCTTTAACACTCAATTCAGTGTTGCCAAAATGAATCTTATCGGTAAGAATCGATTCATATCGATTGTTTTTCGACTATGACAATTATAGTCTATCCAATATAGCTTGATTAGAATGACGGCTGTCAAACGAATGTGACTAGTGATGGGTATGTTTCGTACGGTTCACATAGATGTATCGATAAGTTTTGGAAAAAATGATATGAAAAAAAGCACCCAATTTTTCTTCATATATCTTTATTCATAAAAATGACAATAGGCTAGTTGCCTAAAAAAATTTTTTTAGTCCGTAATGTTTAATATCAAAAAATATTGGACACGTATATTTTTATTTGNCCTCGCGATGTTTTTTCTTGATATACTGTTGAGTTAAATTATGTGACATTATTAACCACCGCATTTACATTTCGACATGGTATAATAAACGTTCTAATATTCTCAGCATTTTGTTTATCACAGTGTAAACGCCAATAAATCTGAGTTCTCGACAGCCTACCACATGTTCGTACATATTACACCCGGTAAGCGCGGCGCTAAACACTTTCCCATGATTGAAAAACCGGTCCCCACAATCGACAAGCCAAAATATCGTGTTAAAACACATCCATTCCCAAATTAATTAGCCAATACAAGATTTATTAATTACATGTAAATTCTCATACATTCCGTGACCGTTACATTAGATGCGACCTGAAAAATTATTTATTAAAAACTGGTACCTCTCAATCTAAATCGCGCAATAAAATAGCTTTACCATTTTTATTGCCTCACTAGTTTTTAAAAACACGTATAAAGTTATAACCGTAATATATTTCGACCGTTTTATCTCTCAAATATAAACATTTGATATAAACGATTTGCATTAGCGAAGGCGGCGGGCTAAAGAGTTTAAATTATGCAACGTTTTTCATGCCGTGAGAATTTCGCAAATATTTGCAAGCGTTTTTTGTTGAACGCACATTTAATGATTCCGACGCAACGACAATGCAGCTCGCCGGTCGACAAAAGAATGAGCGAGCGGGGAATAGACAACAAGCCTCGGTTTTGTCTTTACCATAAACAAAAGGTCCTTTATCCGCCGAACAATGTCGGGTTGTCTTTACCTCATTTATCATACAGGCAGGTTACTTTCAATAATTAGAATGTGCGAGGCGATGCTCGGTTTCAAACATGGAATTAATTACTGAACTATTTTTTCGTATTTCAGATAAAATCGAGCATTAAAAATATTTATCTTGATTACTGTCAGCTGTTACGTTCCAGGAGAATTCCTTCTATCCCATTTGTCATCTTAGAGTAAGAATATCGTTAATAATGAACATGATCAAGTTTCATGTACCGAAGTGGATAGAGAGTGGTAATTAGTAGCCGAGATGGGGCGGCGATAACGCATTCTTCAAATACAAAATGGCGTCTGTTTAAAAAGAACAATGTCACCGAACTGGCCGTTTAGTTTACTTAATACCGTCGGTTTTGGATTAGTACCGGTTATTCCCGGTCTCCATATCTCTTACAAATTACGAGCTAGTGCTCAAGCGGGCATTAGTGAGATAATAATTCCCCGAATCGAGTTACTACAAGGTGAGAAGAGATGAAAATTGTTTTTTTTAAACCCAAATTGTTAATTAGCGTTGCGTTTCGTTCTCACTGGCTCGAACGCGTTCTGTTATTACATTTTGGAATGCTTAGGGCCTTTATATCTGCGTTTTGTTATTTAAATAATGAGACGGGATATTTGATACGGCATTTTTATAACCTCGGCCGAGGAGTTTGGTTATTTAAAGAAAATGAGGTAGGGACATTACGGCTTAGAGGTTTTGTGTGAACTCGCATCATTGAAAGATCTCAAGATTCAAATGAATTATGAAGCTACCTTATCATTCTACAATAGTTTTCAATTTAAATACACTGAGTAGTAGTTAATTTCTACGTTGGTGAAATTAAAAATTTTGAAAGAAATTTTATCATCGCCTCCTTAGTTCTTTTCTTCAGTGTTGAAGATCAAAATGAGACAAGTAACTGAGGAAAATATTTCAATCCTGTTAGACCAAGGGTTGTCGTGTCACCTTATAGCTTAATAAATACCTACATAAACAAAATTCATAAAAACCATTAAAAAAATCCGTCCACTAACACGCTTCGCGGGGTTACCTACGCCATATCGAATGACAAATGATCGAAAATCAAAATATCGAATACGTTTCATCGAACGATCAAAATATCGAACGATCAAAATATCGAATGCTCAAAATATCGAACGTTCAGAATATCGAACGATCAAAATATCGAAAGTCGATATAGACGTTTTTATTAAATTTCATCACGCATCATTTCTGAACTAAATCCTTTTTGGGACAGGCTAGGCTTATAATAGGTCCCCACGGACATTATTCTCAAAATTTATAAACTTGAAGAAATGATGCGTGATGAAATTTAATAAAAACGTCTATATCGACTTTCGATATTTTGATCGTTCGATATTCTGAACGTTCGATATTTTGAGCATTCGATATTTTGATCGTTCGATATTTTGATCGTTCGATGAAACGTATTCGATATTTTGATTTTCGATCATTTGTCATTCGATATGGCGTAGGTAACCCCGCTTCGCGTACGACTACATTCTCCGCTTTAACTAGCCGAAAATCACCAATGAAAATTCACATAAAAAAAAAACAAAAGCGAGATACGCACTGAACTGCCTCTCAAATAAAAACACGGGTCCAAAACTACACGAGAGGAGGCCGGGGCTCACAGTAAGTGGCACGCGACGCCACCGCAAACGTGCACGACAATCGGAATAATTTTAATTAGAGAAAAATTGCCGCTGTGAAATGCGCAAGAGAGGGGAGCGTTGGCAAAAAAGGACTACGGACATAACTTTTTTTTAATAGTTTTTACGTGAATACTTTTAAAAACATGGAAAGTTTACTTTTTGTGTTGTCTGAAAGCTTCTTTAATTAAAATGACGGATTAAATAACAGTTTAGTTGCCAATATTGAAGTTGTTTAACACGAGAGTTGTTTACAAGACTCAGGCCCGGTATCTGAATGGAGATGTTTGGCTGGAGCGAGTCCATCTTCTAACTATTTAACTTTTTAGATTGAATTCACTCAATTCAGAAAAGAGCCTTATAGGTATACCTCATCTTAAAATACTAGAGGTCTTCAAAGCTCACAAGGCCCCGGCTACCCTAAAACTGGATGGCAAACATTAAAAAAATATTTTCCTATGCAGACCGTAAAAAAACTCATCCAAACAATACTCGAGGAACCCTTTCTGCAAACAATTAGCGAGCAAGTGCACTTCGGAACAACGGCAATGGCTCTGCGGCCTCGACGGCTTCCGACTGGCTGACACGCTGCCTTTGCCTCGCCGACGGGGCTCAACAGCGCGTGCCTTTTGTTTCTGATTGTGCGCGGCGTTCTTTTTCCAAATTCAAATTTGAATTTACGCAATTATTTTTTTTTAGAACTGGCCATTTTTGTTATTCCCTTCAAAGGTCTGTTTTATGACTGGCTGGATTCAGTCTTCGCTTTACAAATATTATTTTTTAGTACAAATGTGACATTTAAAAATATTGACGTTAAGCTTTTATTTTATTTTCCAACCAGCTAACTGCGCAATGCTTTGCTTTGTGGACAAACAGAACAGCATGTTTTTGTTTCTGGATTTGCACGAATATTTTGTAAATGGAATTTACCTAGGTACCTATTTAACGTTAGTTATCGATTTATGAATGACTGCGTTGTCTGATTTTTTTTTTTTTGGATTGAAATGTAAACGTAGAATAAATTACGTGTCAGCCGAATAACATCTACTGCTGGACAAAGGACCATCCACGGATACGTGGAAGTTAACTGATCTTAATTTTAGGTCCTACATAATGGTTCTGCTTTTAGAAACGCCAGCTCAGCACATGATTTTAGACTAAAATTCGTAACTTAAGACAGTTGCGTCACACATCATCACTCCTCAGGCTGGCACATGAAAAATTATAAACAAAAAGTGTCCATCCAGCGTTCGCTTTCAGCTTATCAGTCCAAGTTTCTTCCGTCACATTAGCCGGGATTCGCCATATTGTGCGTGTGCGATTAGCGACGCGTTGAAAAAATGCGATAACCATAGACAAATCGTGCCTCCATGACGCAGCGCGCCATGTCACCACTAATGACGCAAAAATGGCGCTATCTCCGTATTTAAAAAGTAGGGGGGTTCAAAAGTGGTTTTTGTATCCGTTTGATCGTTTTGTGTGGTTTTTCTCACGAGGGTCGCGTTTAATTGGGATTGATGATAGTTTGCCTTGGGGGCGGCACAATCGCGGCGGCTTTGTCGAAAAAACGTTGATCAGTGGCAACACTGTTTAATTACTTAGTGATTCGTGTTTGTTTTTCGAACGCGACTTCCAATTACGAAACGATAACAGGGGGAAAGATAAGTTTTTTTTTTACAAAAGAGATCGCTGAACTTTTTTGTCACTGGGCATATTTATTTGAACATAATGAAAAGCTTGTTAAAATTTCTTAGCATTTAAAGACGCTTAACTAAATTATAATCGTGGGTTTGATTCCTCCCGATTACTTCGATTTTTTAAGTTGTTTATAATAATGAAATGCTACTCATGTATTTCTGGGTGATTCTAATAATAAGCAATATAGGAATATGATTTAAACTTGAAAAACTAAAAGTCTTTTCTACTTTACATCACAGACTCTACCAACATAATAATATTGCATTGTATATTCCTAATTCATTACGTAGCAAAAATTCTGATTGCAACCTTTTGTGTATCCCAAAACTTAGTAACAAAGCGTGATGAATCGATTGATGCCCCGATAAAACTAAGCCTCAGTCCCTCGCCCATTCAGCCTTATCAGTACATCTGTAATGCGCAAAACAACACGCAATAATACCAAAATCCGAATAATAACCGCACAAAGAATACTCTAACATAATCCTACCGCAGCCATAATCGCAATGTTGATCCTGCTCACACGTATACGTTTCACTCCACCCAGAAAGGGATAGAGATATTTGTGTTTATTAATACAGGGTTGTCATCAAGCGTATTAGCCGATCCTATTAAATAGGCACCCTCGGGCGGGGGCAAAAGCCAACAGAAGGTACATCTTTGTTTAACTAGATAAAATCTCTTTGACAATTTGTGCTTATTCAAATACGCCGCCCCTACGTAACGGGCGAATCATAAAGACGTACTTTGTTTAATTAGCAGTAAGTTGAAGACAGTCTTGTGCTTGGGAAGGGACGGCAATTTGCATGATGACGTAACTACGCTACTGTGTAAGGAATTAACGACAGTTTAATTCTGATTTAGGGTAGAGTTCAATGGATATTTAGATGATAAAGTTCTCTACAATGAGAAGAAGATAAGTTTATTGATTTTCTATTTTGACCATTCATTATGTATAGCCTGACCAGGAACATAAAAACCCTCGCCATGTTGCGGAAAATTAATGGTACTAATTTCTTTTAATGGCAACAGTAACTGAAAACTTCATTGACATGTCACCTTACATGTCAGTCTATTGTTGTCAATGTGTAAACAAACTTTATTTTAAATGTGCGCAATTGATTTTGTGAATTAAATTGCTAAAATATTTTTATAGTCGTGAAAGAAAAGTGGTTTACAATGTGTTAAAGTATTTGTCGAAGAGAAATACTAAGGGTTCGGACAATATTTTCATTGAATAATGTTTCCGACAAAGGTTGTCAAATTGACTGACATGTTTATCGTATAGTACAGTCAACTATGAAAATTATTAGCTGTGGTTTGTTTCAACTACCTATTTTAAAGTTTTTTGTCACTTTGTAAGTGTTGAATTTTATGGAATTGGGAAAGAAGTACCGATTTTGAAGCGTTCATGAGCNGACTCTACCAACATAATAATATTGCATTGTATATTCCTAATTCATTACGTAGCAAAAATTCTGATTGCAACCTTTTGTGTATCCCAAAACTTAGTAACAAAGCGTGATGAATCGATTGATGCCTCGATAAAACTAAGCCTCAGTCCCTCGCCCATTCAGCCTTATCAGTACATCTGTAATGCGCAAAACAACACGCAATAATACCAAAATCCGAATAATAACCGCACAAAGAATACTCTAACATAATCCTACCGCAGCCATAATCGCAATGTTGATCCTGCTCACGCGTATACGTTTCACTCCACCCAGAAAGGGATAGAGATATTTGTGTTTATTAATACAGGGTTGTCATCAAGCGTATTAGCCGATCCTATTAAATAGGCACCCTCGGGCGGGGGCAAAAGCCAACAGAAGGTACATCTTTGTTTAACTAGATAAAATCTCTTTGACAATTTGTGCTTATTCAAATACGCCGCCCCTACGTAACGGGCGAATCATAAAGACGTACTTTGTTTAATTAGCAGTAAGTTGAAGACAGTCTTGTGCTTGGGAAGGGACGGCAATTTGCATGATGACGTAACTACGCTACTGTGTAAGGAATTAACGACAGTTTAATTCTGATTTAGGGTAGAGTTCAATGGATATTTAGATGATAAAGTTCTCTACAATGAGAAGAAGATAAGTTTATTGATTTTCTATTTTGACCATTCATTATGTATAGCCTGACCAGGAACATAAAAACCCTCGCCATGTTGCGGAAAATTAATGGTACTAATTTCTTTTAATGGCAACAGTAACTGAAAACTTCATTGACATGTCACCTTACATGTCAGTCTATTGTTGTCAATGTGTAAACAAACTTTATTTTAAATGTGCGCAATTGATTTTGTGAATTAAATTGCTAAAATATTTTTATAGTCGTGAAAGAAAAGTGGTTTACAATGTGTTAAAGTATTTGTCGAAGAGAAATACTAAGGGTTCGGACAATATTTTCATTGAATAATGTTTCCGACAAAGGTTGTCAAATTGACTGACATGTTTATCGTATAGTACAGTCAACTATGAAAATTATTAGCTGTGGTTTGTTTCAACTACCTATTTTAAAGTTTTTTGTCACTTTGTAAGTGTTGAATTTTATGGAATTGGGAAAGAAGTACCGATTTTGAAGCGTTCATGAGCAGACATTGTAGTTGAATATTCAAGTTTAGAATTTGATTATTGATGAATAATAATAAAATCCTACTTGCTCGATTGATGGTTTCATTTAATTTATTTAAACCAGTTTACCTGTTTTATAATATTTTTTGTTAATTTATGAAAATATTAAATTAGCCCATAATCCTGAATCCTGATACATAAAGTTAGCCTATTAATTTAATACAGGTACGACTGTACCCAGTGTTGCACTATCAAATGCAATTGACGTGCCTCTATGCCAGGGTTTTTATGTTCCTGGTCAGGCTATATTGTTACTTATAAATAAACAAAAAGACTATTTTATCTTGATGTTGGTTGTCGCGGCACAATCAGGTACAATCAAGCAAAAGATTCATTTCAATCATTTTCAAGTTACTCGATATTTTTAAAAAATCTGTTTATAAATAAAAAACAAAACATTCTAAATTCAAATCGGAGCCTTCCAAATTGGAATTTCCATTTGTGCGAGAACAAACCCTCCACAGCCGAACGCAAACAGGAGCTAAACATTCTGGGGCAAAAACGCGCCAACGAGACGTCGGGAATTAACAAAACAGATTAAGGTCTCAAACGCGTTGTTTGCGCCGATTCTTTCCGTTTGCGAAGCCGCGGGAGCGGAAAGCGGGTTAACCCTTTTCNGCCCGAATTAGGGTTGATTGTCACTTTGGCATAGAGCGGAAAATGGCAATTAACGGGAGCGTCGGTCTTGAGGTTGGCTCTCTTACGGTGTCTGTTTGGAATTTACGTTGCTGATACAGAATGAAAGAGGGTTAACTCTCACATTGAAGTAAACAAGAATTTAATTCTTCATTATAGTCAAATTACTGTTCCTTATAACCGCTGAAAATAAAAATAAATGAATGAAAAAACTTTCCAGTTATTTTTACTTAATAAGCTTTCAAATATTGATATTCCGCCTTTGAAAAACGATCATATTTTCAAATATTAAAACAGTTTTCCTTTGGCTTTGACCCCTAAAGAAAATCCTCATTTATAGCTTGTTACACTACACAAAGAAACTCAATCAAACAAATGGGAAAATTTCGTGAATAGTAAATATTTATTTCCACAGACTTTCATTGCCTTTATATTCCTTTATCAGTCAAATAGCTGAACTCAAAGCGATTGCCAAATTACACCCCGCCCGGTTCGAATTCCATCTTTAAAATTGTTACTGATTGTCTGTTTACATTTCTCTGCTTGTTTTGAATTTAAAGACGTCCATTTACGTTGGACCCTCGACGTTTCATTTCACTCAGTTTTCCTCTTCTGTCGCGTGAGGACACAGAGAGGTGGGGGAGGTCTTCCTAAATTGGCCGTTATATTAGCGTTCGGTACATAATCGTTCTAGAATCAAAGGAGTTCGAATTTGGAATTTTTGACGTTGATTGTGCGTTAAGCCGTTTTGCAAATTAGGTGAGCGTGTTTATTTGTTTTCCGCCAGCAAAGCGATTGGCTGTAATAAATGTTTGTGTAGACTTACACGTTCGATTTACGAATTTGTACTGGCTGATTAGGAGATATTTGATAATGTTGACATAATAACAGTACGTTGTTTATGCCAGGTTTATGCCTAATTTGGAACACTGATAACGTTGGCAAATTGTTTCTCAGAATCGACAGTTGAGAGACAACAATCGCCATAAAAGAGGCTTTATTGAAAAGAAGCTGTAAAAAAAGAAATCAAATGAATATCAGAACACAGTTACGGCAAAAAATGTATAAAAATCTACTTAAAAGTAATTACGTATTGGAAGAACGTACATAAAGAGGTCGATCCTAAACATCTTATTCTGAAGAAGCGTCATTTAAAGATTAAAAAAGCCCCCATTGAGCTGACCGCTTGCATAAATTATTGTGGAAAGTTTATCAAAGAGATGTATCTTTTACAAGAGGAAAATTAATTTCGGATATTTTCTCTTTTGCAATTTTCTTTCTTCATCGGTATCGGTCCTTTGATGTTCACGTTTTGAGATAATGACTTATTTGTCTTTGAAATTTTTGTCTTGTTGAGGGGATTATGTGTTTCTTCTTTTTGAAAAGCTTGGGATAATGAGTTTTTTTTTATTTGAGAAGCGATTATTTTTTTGTCGATGGGCCCTCCTATTGAAATTTCATTTGATTTCAATCAATGGTTTTCATCGAAAATTATGATCTGGTCCTCTAGTAACAGAAATTATAATAATATAATTATGTATACTATCCAGATATTAGATTGCTTATAATCTGTTTATATCATCAAATGAGATTTTTCTGCATATACCCAAAACTGACTGAGTTTCTCGTACTGTTTCTTATAACAACTGGTTATTATTGTCCCGAAGCAGTGGTAGGGTTAAAATAATACTGGCAGTGACAAAGCACTTTTTGAATTTATATTTGGAAAACATTTGAAAAAAGAACTGTTTAGAACAATTAAGTTCAATCTATTTTTTTTTGTTAATGGCCAGTATCTCCCTTTGGGCTGTTTTTAGATCCGTAGTTACAATAACTAATTGTCATATTATTTAATGACATGTGGTTAAAATATCAGCAAAAAGCGGTTCTCGAACGATTGCTATCTTGACTTTTAGTATAATTTTAACCATTAGCTTACATTTTAAAGCAATTCCGATATCGATATCAAATGTAACACTGTAACATACGCAACTAATGTATTTCAAGTTTGTCTGCGATCCGCAGGGCTCAGTTGAACTACCACTTGTCAATATTGCTTCCACGTAAAGTAGTTGTAGCGATAGCAAAAAAGGCTTTTTGTATTTATTTGCAATTAAACTTTTTAATAATGTAGCTGGAAAGGTTTTATAACTTATCAATTTAACCTTACACGATGTTTGTTAGTTGGTACCAGCGTTGCCAGACGTCCCGATTTTGGCGGGACGTCCCGATTTTTTAATCAAATTTAAATGTCCCGCGCGGGACAGGCTCGGTCCCGCTTTTCGGAGAGAAACACTCACTTCACCAGACTATTGTTTGAAACGCCATATTATTGTAAATAATACAACTTTTTTAATTTCGATATTTTTTCTTTTTTTATTCTAAAGACGAATTTAATGATAGAGTAAATCTGTACCTCTAGCATGAACAACTTTCGTCTTCGAATCGTTTGCGTATCCGATAAAATTCGATACTCAACCTTCAAATTAAACGATAACGTGACAATTTTGATACTCAAAATAAGTTTCGTGCAAGTGCAACCATTGTTGTAGTTTTCGTACTAAATCTTTTGATGGCGATTTGAACTCGAAAGATTTTCATGCTAGCCATACTGATTTAAAACATTATTTTTCTGTTAAAATACATTTTCTATGGCTACTTTTGCTATCTATTGTCACGTAAACGTAATTTTAAGTCAAATAAAAAGATAAATATTTGAAAACCTTTGATTATATACGTTTTTTCACTCAAAAAGTACCAAAGTCCCGACTTGGCGAAAAAAAAAACTGGCAACGCTGGTTGGTACTTAGTTATGTTTTTACAAAAATTTTACATTGTTTTGTTTTTGAATATCTGCACTCTGCAAAATAAGTATTTTGGGAATAAGTACAGTGTACATTTTTAACAATCAGTTTTTATTCGACTTTTTCAGAAAAGTGGGTACATAGATCATGGCCACACATGTTACTTGTATTTGTTCAAATATCTCTTCTTACATTTATTTTACAGAATATCAAGGTAGAGCATGGTAGTTCAGAAACAAATTATTAAATCTAAGTACATTAACACCTAAAACACTTCATATTGAAAACTTACTTTTTTTCTAACGGTACATCCATCCCGAATATATCCGCAAAATGGGCGTCGGGATTCGAACCAGTGACCAAACACAATGCCCGCCCATCGCAGTCCGGGCCATACAATAAAAATACAATCCATACACGAGCTTACAAACTGTGCTCACAGGTGAGGGGGTTAAGTGAAATGTATGGTTTAGTTGATTAATTTAGGGGTTACCTATAAACAGTTAATAAGATAAGTGTAGTCATTGGGTTGGATGGATTTGTCCAAGCTTAGTTGTTTTAAATTTGTTTTTCTTGATGTATCAACCTCATTATCTACCTTTCGTCGATGTCAGTCGATACGAGAATAAGCCCAAAAAACCCCATTTTTTAGTCCAAACTTATAATTAGACTAAAATAGTCTCATACCTAAGGCAATCTTGATAATAGTAAACTAGAAAAAAATAAACCAATTTGAATGAATCCCAGCCACTGACTTCTTGCGGATTGTCGATCCCATTAAGACGTTCATGACATAAATACATTACTAAAGTAACTGCAGCCGTGACACCATACTAAAATACGGACGCCAAGAGTACTTACTAAACAACACCATGTTAAATACCACCATCTTATCTACTTGTAATAGGTACTGCTTTACAGCAAAAATGTCCCGTCGATCTGTAATGAAAACACGCCCATTGTATAGCATCGCGTATTTAGTACATGCAAGCGAAAGGGTTAGTAGTAGTTTCGCACGATTTTCCTTCAATCATAATTTTTTTTAGTAGGCGTTTCGCCCGGATTTATCAAAAGTATTAAAAACGGGTGCCAATCAACCCCTTTGAGAACTAGTAATCGCATACTACTAGTTCAAAAAAGAGTCGATTCGCACGCGATTTTAATACTTTTAATACATCCAGGCGAAACGCCTACAAAAAAAAAAAAATATTAAAAGAGGACGTTTCGCACGTTCGTGCGAAGGAAAATCGTGCGAAACTACTACTAACCCAAGCGAAACCTATCATCCCGTCTGTACAACTACTCCAAGAATCACCATTCAAAAAGGTGTGAACGATCCTGCTCTTCAAAAAACAACCAAAGCCCAATACAAATTAGGCCGATATTGTTTTCAACCACCGGCTACATCAAAGCCGGCCAACTCAGGATGTGAGATTGAAATTCCTGATCGGACTAGCAATAAACTTACTTTAACTTAAAAGAGATTTCAAAATAACTAATAAAGAAAGCGAAGATGTTATTAAAATCGCTGGCGACGGAAGAAGGGATTCTTTAAAATGACAGCCGCCATTTTGGCCGATATCGGCGCCGACAAATCTGGGACTTTATTGAGGTTTAAATTCGCGAGATGTAAAGATAAAGGTAATGCGGTGGAGATGAGGATTGTGTTTTAAAACGTTTGCAATTGTTTTTGCTTCGTCATGAAGAGGAGGAGAACCAGAGTGACTGACATAGGCCGCAGAATCGCTAAAAATCAAGTGGCAGTGGGTGGGGCACATAGCTCGTAGAGCTGATGGCCGCTGGGGCAGGAAAGTGGCGACCACGAGCCGGAAGACGTAGCGTGGGCAGGCCTCCCACTAAGTGGACAGACGATCTGGTGAAGGTCGCGGGAGGTGCCTGGATGCGAGCGGCGCAGGACCGGTCTTTGTGGAAATCCTTGGGGAGGTCTTTGTCCAGCAGTGGACGTCTTTCGGCTGAAACGAACGAACGAACGTCATAAAGAAAATCGAACGAATTATTTTCCTGTAAATCGATAGTTATAGCATGTTGAAACGTATTTTTAATACAAAAGCTCATCAAAGCTAATATTAATAAACGCTACAATCTCTTATGATTTAATTAAATATTAAACATTCATACCACCACATTAAGTCTGAATAGATTTCAAAATCGTCGCAGAATGAAAGCCTTTTTAAATTTTCCAGGTATTTGGCATTACAGACTATTCTATTTTTGTTCTCTGGCTAAATTATTTCACTATGTATGACAGAAATCTAAAGCTCGTATTCACAAACGATGCTTGCTTAAGTGAAGCAGCAAATGGAACGCACAGCGTTGAAGTAGAGCTCTGTGATTGGTTCGTGTGTCACACGGTGCGTCCACGCGCACTGTGAGACTGTAATGTTTGTGAATACGTGTGTAAGTGTACTTTTCAAGTACCATCTTCCTAATAACGGTCACTGATCTTCAAACAGATGTAATCTTCCTGATCCAAAAAGATGTACTTACTAAAATGTAACAGATCTATCATTATACTGTACCGGCTAGACAAAGGCCCAGTGTTTAGTTAAAAGAAGTATTTGGATCCGTTCAGTAACACTGACCAGCCATGTTTGTTATTTTATTAAGTGTTCGATCGCGCACATTTATTGTACCGTCTTTCAGTAGCCACAAAGACTGTTGTTTATTTTACCATAATAGAATTAAAGTTAGTAACTTCTTCAAGCACCTGGCAACGAAAGTAAAAAGTTTTTAGTTACTGGCTGGCATCGGCCGCTGAAGAAAAAATATCATTTAAAAACACAACTACGTTTTTTCTTCTATATGGCCAGCATTATTTCATAAAACATCTAAAATGACAATAGAGAACGAAACTAGAAACATAGAATGAGAAAGTTTAAGTAATTTAAGGAGTCTGGAGTCCTCCCAAAAAACTAGTGTCTAATGTAATTATTATACTTATAAGCTGCCTTTATTTAATATTTCTTGTGTAAAAACCTCCATAACTTTTTGAGGTAGAACTACCTTTTTCTGTCCGAATTAATATTCAACTTTTTGAGGATTTCTAGTGAANGCAGATATTAGATTGCTTATAATCTGTTTATATCATCAAATGAGATTTTTCTGCATATACCCAAAACTGACTGAGTTTCTCGTACTGCTTCTTATCACAACTGGTTATTATTGTCCCGAAGCAGTGGTAAGGTTAAAATAATACTGGCAGTGACAAAGCACTTTTTGAATTTATATTTGGAAAAATTTGAAAAAAGAACTGTTTAAAACAATTACGTTCATTCTATTTTTTTTTTTGTTAATGGCCAGTATCTCCCTTTGGGCCCTTTTTAGATCCGTAGTTACAATAACTACCTAATTGTCATATTGAATGACATGTGGTTAAATATCGGCAAAAAGTGGTTCTCGAACGATTGCTATCTTGACTTTTAGTATAATTTTAACCATTAGCTTACATTTTAAAGCCATTTCGATATCGATATCAAATGTAACACTGTAACATACGCAACTAATGTATTTCAAGTTTGTCTGCGATCCGCAGGGCTCAGTTGAACTACCACTAGTCAATATTACTTCCACGTTAAGTAGTTGTAGCGATAGCAAAAAAGGTTTTTGTATTTATTTTCAATTAAAAATTATATTAATGTAGCTGAAAAAGTTTTATAACTTATCAATTTAACCTTACACGATGTTTGTTAGTTGGTTGGTACTTAGTTATTTTTACAAAAACGTTACATTGTTTTGTTTTTGAATATCTACACTCTGCAAAATATTTTGGAAATAAGTACGGTGTAAATTTTTAAGTAGTAAATAATAATAATCAGTTTTTATTTGACTTTTTCAAAAAAGTAGGTACATCTATGTACCTACATAGACCGTACACCGTACTTATTTCCAAAATATTTTGCTGAGTGTAAATATTTAAAAAAAACAATGTAACTTTTTTGTAAAAATTTCCACGTGTTACTTGTATTTGTTCAAATATCTCTTCTTACATATTTATTTCACAGAACATCAAGGTAGAGCAAGGTAGTTCAGAAACAAATTATTAAATCTAAGTACATTTTACACCTATAACACTTCATATAATTGAAAACTTACTTTTTTTCTAACGGTACATCCATCCCGAATATATCCGCAAAATGGGCGTCGGGATTCGAACCAGTGACCAAACACAATGCCCGCCCATCGCAGTCCGGGCCATACAATAAAAATACAATCCATACACGAGCATACAAACTGTGCTCACAGGTGAGGGGGCAAAGTGAAATGTATGGTTTAGTATCAACTAACCCTAAATTAATCATAATTTAGGGGTTATAAACAGTTAATAAGATTAGTGTGTATTGGGTTGGATTGAAATTCTATAAAGTTTGTCCGAGCTTAGTTGTTTTAAATTTGTTTTTCTTCAAGTATCAACCTCATCAAGCTACCTTTCGCCGATGTCAAATCGATACGGGAATAGGTCCAAAAACAGTTCTTAGTCCAAACTTATTACTTGGACTAAAATAGCCCATACCTAACCCAGTCCCAGAACTTGTATACTGGTAAAATAAATAATGAACCAATTTGAATGAATCCCAGCCACTAACTTCTTGCGGTTTATCGATCCCATTAAGACATACTTACGTATATGTCACCGTAAAATTGTGAATTCTGTCAGATTATAATCTGACGTAGTTTAATTACAATCTAACCTAATCTAACCCACTGTTAGTTTACAATCTAACGCGTTAAATTATAAACTGACAAGAGTTCTCAATTTCACGTTGACATAATACATTACTAAAGTGACCGCAGCAGCTGCTAAAGTACGGACTTACGACAACACATGCTAAATACCGCCATCTTATCTACTTGTAATAGGTACTACTTTACAGCAAAAATGTCCCATCGGATCTGTAATGAAAACACGCCCATTGTATACCATCGCATATTTAGTACACGCAAGCGAAACTTATCATCCCGTCTGTACAACCACTCCAAGAATCACCATTCAAAAAGGTGTGAACGATCCTGCTCCTCAAAAAACAACCAAGACCCAATACAAATTAGGCCGATATTGTTTTGTATCGGTCACATCAAAGCCGGCCAACTCAGGATGTGAGATTGAAATTCCTGATCGGACTAGCAATAAACTTACTTTAACTTAAAAGAGATTTCAAAATAACTAATAAAGAAAGCGAAGATGTTATTAAATTCGCCGGCGACGGAAGAAGGGATTCTTTAAAATGACAGCCGCCATTTTGGCCGATATCGGCGCCGACAAATCTGGGACTTTATTGAGTTTTAAATTCGCGAGATGTAAAGATAAAGGTAATGCGGTGGAGACGAGGATTGTGTTTTGAAACGCTTGCAATTGTTTTTGCTTACGTCATGAAGAGGAGGAGCACCAGAGTGACTGACGTAGCCCGCAGAATCGCTAAAATCAAGTGGCAGTGGGCGGGGCACATAGCTCGAAGAGCTGGTGGCCGCTGGGGCAGGAAAGTTCTTGAGTGGCGACTACGATCCGGAAGACGTAGCGTGGGCAGGCCTCCCACTAGGTGGACCGATGATCTGGTGAAGTTTGCAGGAGGTGCCTGGATGCGAGCGGTGCAGGACCGGTCCTTGTGGAAATCCTTGGGGGAGGCCTTTGTCCAGCAGTGAACGTTTTCGGCTAAAACGAACGAACGAACGTCATAAATAAAATCGAAGAAGAATAGCATGTTGAAACGTATTTTTAATACAAAAGCTCATCAAAGCTAATATTGATAAACGCTACAATCTCTTATGATTTAATTAAATATTAAACATTCATACCACCACATTAAGTCTGAATAGATTTAAAAATCGTCGCAGAATGAAAGCCTTTTTAAATTTTTCAGGTATTTGGCATTAAAGACTATTCTATTTTCGTTCTCTGGCTAAATTATTTCACTATGTATGACAGAAATATAAATGCCCGTATTCACAAACGATGCTTGCTTAAATGAAGCAGCAAATGGAACGCACAGCGTTAAAGTAGAGCTCTGTGATTGGTTCGTGTGTCACCCGGTGCGTCCACGCGCACTGTGAGACTGTAATGTTTGTGAATACGGGCGTAAGTGTACTTTTCAAGTACCATCTTCCTAATAACGGTCACTGATCTTCAAACAGATGTAATCTTCCTGATCCAAAAAGATGTACTTACTAAAATGTAACAGATCTATCATTATACTGTACCGACTAGACAAAGGCCCAGTGTTTAGTTAAAAGAAGTATTTGGATCCGTTCAGTAACACTGACCAGCCATGTTTGTTATTTTATTAAGTGTTCGATCGCGCACATTTATTGTACCGTCTTTCGGTAGCCACAAAGACTGTTGTTTATTTTACCATAATAGAATTAAAGTTAGTAACTTCTTCAAGCACCTGGCAACGAAAGTAAAAAAGTTTTTAAATACTGGCTGGTATCGACCGCAAAGAAAAAATATCAAAATTTAAAACACAACTACGTTTTTTCTTCTACACATGGCCCGTATTGTTCAATAAAAACGTCAAAAAATGACAATAGAGTATATACAAAACTAGAAACTAAAAATAATGAGAAAATGTTGTGAAAAGTTATTATTTTTAGAGTCTTGCCAAAAACCTAATATAGTAATAATTATACATTTGGGCTGCCTATATTTATTTTAATATTTCTTGTGTAACATTCTCCGTAACTTTTTGAGCTTGAATTAACTTTTTTATCCGAATTAATGTTCAACTTTTAGAGGATTTCTAGTGAATCTTCTTTGCCTATTTCCACTGTGCTTCCACCGGCAAGTGCCTACGTTTTATACGTGAACTAAAAAAGACGTTAGGTATTTCGGTCCGGTGGGATTGTTACCCAAATATTTACACGCAGCGGTTATTGTTGACGGCAAAAGGTTAATATCTTTGTAAATACCCGCACGTGGGGAACAGCCGCCGATTGAGTTATAATAATTCCTTCAAACGCTTAGATATTAAAGCGTATCTGAAGCGTTGATAGGTTTATTAAAGCTTTGTCAGAACGCATTATGATTTCAACGCGGCCTCTTCCAATGTTGCTTTTGTCTATTTTTTCAATCGAATTATTAATGAACCGAGCGTCTTTTAATCCACTCTGTAACATCCTTAATCACTTTTATTAACTACAAGCCTCGTGTTTTGTTTCTGATTCGAAATTTAAATTTTTCAATTAAACTTTTCTTGACACGAACATTTCAGTTTTTAAAAATATCTGGCCGCTAAAAATTGGGATGCCACTTTAAAACGTTGTTGTGTAAACAATCATTTGTATTCAAATTTTTGAAATGAGAACACAAAATTAATGGCATTCGATAAATCAGGCACGCTACACATTAGTGGGTGTTCGATACAATGATTCGTCAAGCGTGAGATGGATGCGCTTCACTCGTCGCCGTGTCGTGTGCACTCGGCTTTAAGCTGTTTACAAAAAGCAATCCGTTGACGGACTGTCTAGACTAAACTTTTGGAAAGAAATAAAAAGAAAAGTAAGAATATCCAATGTTTTAGGTCAAAGTTGTTATTCTATTGTAGCATGAACACATAAATAACTTAATGATACCAAAAATAATTCCTACTAAACAATTTTCTGAATACCAAACAAATACAGCTGTATTGAATGATAAAGATTGATCTGTGGATTGAGTAAAAGCTGACGCAAATGAGCGAACATGCCTCTTATTGGAAAGCCGAGATTGTCACCAATAGACAACAATTGACACCATCAGACCATAAAGGGGAGAGCTAAGGACTCCGACCTTTTGATAAACGCGTCCATTCATCTTAAACGTACATACAACCGCAACAGTGCGAAAAGAAGTATGGATAAGGACTTTTTGAGTTGGTCCCAATAATGATTGGCCAAACTAAGTTGGCCAACGTTTGATCCAATACCAAAGAGTCGGCACAAAGGATCGGCGCATCTCTTCTACTTATTGCCTGGCTGCATTCTCGTTACCAACGCGTAGAGTGTCCAACCTAAATATTTTCAGGAATTTTCCAGGATTTTTCTCTTTCCGATAATCTTTATCCGATTTAGACTTCGCTCTACGATTTGGTCATGAATTTAATTTTCAAGCTTGATGATTTCAATTTGTATATTCGTCAATTTACAAAACAGTTTTAGTCGAACTCAGTTGTCAGTCAGTGACAGTAAAGACACTCATGAGTAGACTATTTATGATTCAAGCAAATAAATGTAGTTACTTACCTGAATAATATTCTTGAGTTTGAATCGAAAAATGAAGCAATTTTCCAAGATTTCCCTCGTGCCGTTGTTGCCCTACCCTCATGGCTTGTTACCCATCCTTGCCCGCTTGTTACCGCATCCGCCCGGTTAGCTCGAGTCTCCTCCAATTATTTCTAGCTCGAACCAGCTCAAACTGGCTGGAACCGGAATATAACTTTTAATTTTTCGGATGTTGGGCTAATTTAAGATGTTGCGAGTTATTCGTAACTTCTCGAGATAAGTAAAACTAGTTATAGACAAGTTCTAAAACTTTAAATTTTGAGAAGTACTTTTGGTAGCACACTTAAGTTCATGTACTTTTGGTAGGACCCTTGTGATTTTCCTTACAAAAATANTAAAAATATTTTTATTTTCATGACAGAAACAATCATAGTGCAAAAGCAACCACTCACCCTCACCTGCCCCCGTGAGATTACGGCCGGCGTCCATTAGCGACAAAAGACAGGTGCCGCGAGTGTGCGCTAAGCCTTATTAATCTTTTCTCTCGTGCGGCTTCGCACTTACGCGACTTCGGCCATTGATGTCGACAAAGCTTAACGCAAAGGTTTTATGTGTAAGTGAAATGTTAATAAATAATAACATTTCTGTTTGGAGAAAGTAGCCGTGTTTGCTTTGAACGGAAACTACATTATATGTACTTTTAATATGGAAAGTATTTTCTATTGAGTTTTAAAGTATTATGTGGTAAAAATATATCTCTGAGGATCACAGTTAGGAATTTGAGGAAGTGCTTCATAGGGTAAGCTCTTAAATCTTATAGAGCCATGCTAAACGCCTCTGGAGGTTTATACAAACCTCATAATTACAAAACAGATGTCATGTTAAAGAGGAAAATAGTCTCCTAAACTCTGATATTCCAGAATTCCAACTTAAGTTTTGGATCAAAGGTTTGTCACGTGTCTATCTTTTGTACTGTCGACAGAACATAAGATATTTCTGTTGCAAACTAGATCTTAATATAAACTACCTATGATGGCCACATTTTGTAACTTGAAGTAACGTCACCTGTACTTTTGATAAGTAATTCGGACTTTAGGTCATCTTATTACTTTGAGATGACTTAAAGTCCGGCGTCCTCTAAAAAGGCAAATAAAAAAACAGACAATGCCGCGCTCTCGCTCTCAAAATGACGAAATTAAAGAAAAGCAAAATTAATGCAAATTCCCAATAAATTGTCCGTAAAAGTCAAAATTCCTGCAAAACATCTGGTTCGTCTGCAAAAATACCAACAAGGCCAGGGGAACCCGGACTCGAATAGATTTGTTTGCTCGGCGAAAATACTCCCTCAATGAACATTGTGATCTAAAACCGTATAGGTGGGTGAAGCTAAGTGATGGGCAGGTGGGTGATGTGATGCAATCGATTTAAGATTTGGTATCGATAAGGTCCCGGTATCTGATTAGAGATTTTTGGCTTGAGCGTGCTCTTTTGTAATCAATTATGAACTTTTGATGCTTAAATTAGCAATTGCAGTCTGTTCAGGAACATGTTAAGCCATTTTGAAAAAGGGACATTTA
The DNA here is from genome assembly GCF_004193835.3 of Ostrinia furnacalis. NCBI lineage: Eukaryota > Metazoa > Arthropoda > Insecta > Lepidoptera > Crambidae > Ostrinia > Ostrinia furnacalis. Next base: position 688,378 of record NW_021130551.1, read on the forward strand.
TTTCCTACCCTTCTCTTCTTTTCGTGTCGATTACAAACCTACACATTGTCAGCAGAAAACTGTGCCACAAGAGTGGCGTTGTCAGCAGCATTCATCAAATCCTCCTGAGTGCAGTTGCTCGGGCACTCAGGGCACGACATCCTAACTTTAAGTGTACCGTCGTATCCATATAATTATAAGCAGCTTACCATCAATAAGATCAAAAATGGCTACTTCTTAAATAATATTGCTAAACCATGATTTTAAGAACATAAACAATACACACGTTCAAAAATAGAGAATTTCAGAATCAAGATCTAGGTAATCCAAGAGTCATAATAATAGTATTTATATTTATATTCTAGAAAAATTCGCTACTTACAAGGCTTACTAACGCGATTGAAAGTAAATCCTCGACATAACAGACTGAAATTAAATTACTCGATATGCAAGAAAAAAAGGCCAGTCCCACCACTACCGCAAGTGTGTAGGTTANCTTCTTCTTTTCGTGTCGACTATAAGCCTACACAGTGTCAGCACAAAACTCCGCCACAAGAGTGGCGTTGTCAGCAGCATTCATCAAATCCTCCTGACTGCAGTTGCTCTGGCACTCAGGGCACGACATCCTAACTTTAAGTTTACTGTCGTATCTATCCATGTAATTAGCTTATCATCAATCAGATGAAAAATTGCTACTTCTTAAATATTATTGCTGAACCATTCTTTTAATAACATACAATACACACGAACAAAAATAGAGAATTTCAGAATCAAGATTTAGGTAATCCAAGAGCCATAATAATAGTATTTATATTTATATTCTAGAAAAATTCGCTACTTACAAGGCTTACCAACGCGATTGAAAGTAAATCCTCGACATAACGGACTGAAATTAAACTACTCGATATGCAAGAATAAAAGGCCAGTCCCATCACTACCGCAAGTGCGTAGGTTAGACGTTTTAATTAATAGAACGGAGTTTTATTTTTAAACCTACGATTCGCTATTTTATCTCGCTCCGTTGAGAAACGAGGTAAATTGCATTCAATGCGGACGGAATAATGACGGCACTACACTCCTGCGCCGACAAAAGGTCATCTTGGGAGGGGATGGGATTGTGTGGACATGCATTTATTTATGTGGACACACAATAAGTATAAAATATTGTGTGGTTGTAGCTTAATGAACTTTAGCATAGTGTTTGATTCTCAAGAAGTTATAGTAAATACCTATTTACGACGGCAATTTATGTAGAGTATCTCTTCCCATTGCATTATTTTCTTGTGGGGAATATAGACGAATACGATGATGGTCAAAGTTTTGAAAGAAAAGAAGAAAGAAAACTGTTTTTGTTACGAACAAAAATAACTACCTAAACCTACTTAAAGAGATACGATTATCTACACTTCTTAAGATGTTTCCTTTTCTTTGAGTAAATAAAAGATCATTTATTAAACTAGTCACCTTATCAAATATCACGATCTTTTATTTATTAATAACACCTACTTTGTTAAGAAAATAAGGTCAGATCTAAAAAAGGCAATTAATAAACCAAATGAAACAACAATGAAGCTAAATCATTAATAACAAGCCATCCATATGTATGAACTAATACATATTTAAAACGACACTTCTGGAAAATCCGTAATCTTTTTAATCATTTGACATTCATCTACTATCGACAAGCAGATTTATTTTAGAATCCTCATTAAAAGATTAAAATAACTCCAAAGATTAATTTTCTAAAACCCTTAGTTGAAAGATATTTTCACATGTCATCATTTGTTGACAAATTACTTCTCTCGGATTAATTTCGCAGAATAATTTATGGAGAAGGCCTATTAGTAATAGAAATCGAAGGTTTTTTATTTTAATTAATACATCATACGAATAGTTTAGAAAATTTGAGATGATTAAGTTGTTTGTCACGCCTATAGGCCCAGGATGCGCGCCACGATAAACTTTTATCGATGCATTTATATCGATTTTTAATACATTTGTCGATAAACTAATATATTTGTCGTCTAAAATCATCAATAAGATTTTATCATGGCGCGCATCTTAGCCCGGCCAGGATTGTAACCCAGAATACAAAATATAACATAAAGAATAATAAATATCTCATACCTACCTAATTTAATTATTGTTCACATTAAGTTCAACACTTGATGCAAATCATATTTTTAAATAAAGTTCATCATCTTCATAATAATTAATGAAATGTTAATTAAAACATGTCCACAAACTCCCAACGCTATTATTTCCGCTGGCTAACGGAAAACAAAAATAAACATAAGAGGAAGGAATAAAAGAAATACTGAAGAGGACGAGCAGCGGGAATAAGCAAGAGAGGTAAGAGGCAAGACAGGCGAGAAAGGGGGGTAGAGGGTACAAAGTAGAACTACCCGCAGTAACTCCGCTATATTAAGCTTTCCGCCCGCGGTTTCGCCCGCGTGGAATTTTGTCCGTCACAGAAAAACTTTATCGCGCGCGTCCCTGTTTTAAAAACCGGGATAAAAACTATTCTATGTCCTTTCCCGAGACTTAAACTATCTCCCTGCCAAATTTCATCAAAATCGGTTCAGTGATTTAGGCGTGGAAGAGAGTTACTTTCGCATTTTATATTAGAATAGAAGTATAGATAGTATAGATTAATCACTGACACTAGTTCCAATCGATTTAAAGGATTAAGGTGATTATTACAATCTTGCCAAATACTTCATTATCACGGACTCATAAGGTCAATGATTGTTCATACAAAATTAGATAAGAAAAGATAGGATTCTTTCCATCGTAAAGATTAGTGGAAAAGATGTTTAACGGGAAGAAAATATTTCGAAAACATAAAAGAGAAACTTGGCGCTTCTTCTTCATAGACTTAGGCTGAGTTGCCTGCACCACCTAACTTTGACCTTAACAATAACGATAACCTGTATTTTTTGTATGGAGTATAACAGATTTTTGACGTTTGTTAAAGCTAAAGTAAGATGAGCAACACAGCCTTAAAGATTTTTATAAACATGGTGCATTTTTAGTGCCAGTCAAGTTCAGGGTTATGTTGCCTCCGTTTAAATCAAACCTAACCGTTATGTTAGACTATGATGTACGCGTGATAGGACCTTCTGTGCCTTCGTATTCTGTGGAGGGGGGGTTGGGGATGTTTTGCCGTTTGAGCTGGGAGGGCGGTCCCCCCGGATTTGGTAGCTTTGTTTATCGTCATGTTGTTTTGATACATTTTTCACGGTAGAGTGGCCAGTGCGGTGCGTGGAGCGATTCAGGGCCATGTTTTTGTCTAGGTATAGATGACAGCACAGAAAGTTAAGATTTATACATTTGTTTTGCAAAATTGCACATAGGGTAGAGACCCTCCCCTTTGTGGCTACTGTACATGTTTTTGGCCAGCTACACTTATTGACTATACATAGACAAAATAGACTGCAAGTCTGACTATACGTTTGTTTTACAAAATAGCACATAGAATAGGTAGAGACTCCTTTTGTGGCTACTGAATATGTTTTGGCCAGTTACTTATTGGTTAAAATTTTGAGTGACCAAACGGTGCCGGGGTATAATGATGGCCAAAACCATTACTTCTACCTTAGTTAAATACTTAATTTGCTAACTTTATGTGCTGTCGTCTGTACCATCTGAAAGTTAGATCATCTTCATTACGTACATGTAATTATTAGCTATTTTTATTCCCATGAATACTTTTAACATCTATTGGAGTATTTTTCTAGTAGAAGTAGAATACTTACTGTGTTTTGCTTTGTCAGAGGTAATATTCTATCTCCGACAAAACAAAACACTGTAAATAATTTTGACTTGATCTCATCATGATATTCCTAAAACATGGCGCTAACCATACCGTTAAATGCCAAATCTTTACACAAATAAATGAGTAAACAAATATGTTTCTAATAACTTAAATGGCGTCTCCCGGATGTCACCAACGCTTTGTTAGTTTGTTCGTAAAAAATTAAAAACAGATGCCGCATTGTGCGGGAGCTTAATTCTGATTTATGAAGTCTTTTATAAGTTAATCTTTAAGTTTATTGTTATACCTTTAGCGTATCTTATTTTTAGTTAACTTTAAAAATAGTGTTGATTAAAAGGTACTTTTTCTGACCTATAACCTCTATCTCAGTTCTTTAATGTTTGTTGTAGTTTATAATTTAATTATTGCCTTTATAACCAGTTATATTCCATTACTGCGTTAACTGTTTGATTTACTGGAATTTCATTTGTGATCATTGCTCATTATTTTTGACAACTAAAAAACTTTTAATATTAATAATTAGGTAAATGAATTTTCGAACGGACCGACTGATTGCTATTGTTTAGTCACTACACAATGAACTAAAAATCCTTACTATTTTTTATGTAAAACAATCGAACATCAAAGTGGCACTTGAACAAAAAAATAAAGAATTTGAATTTGAAAGTAGAATGTGGCACTTGTCCGCTAGCTAGTCGTCCCCCGCGGCTTTGTCCAAATTAGCGGAGCATTGGTTCTATCGTGTAATCGGCACGTGCCCCGACACTTCTGTTTATTGAAGGGCTTGAGGATTCTTTTATTGATCGCAAATCAGGTAGTTTGTTTTTTTATTGATCACATAATTTATAGTGTAGTTTTTCTTAAATTTATTACGTCACTAGCGGTGGACCTTGTCCACAGATAATTTTAGCCAATTCTATGATCTCTTTAATAATTTCTTTATTATGTTATCATGAATGTATAAGTCCTTCATTTATTTAAGGTTGCGGATTCGTAAGTATGATGAATACAAACCTTTAAACATAATAAATTTTTTAAACATGATTGATTGATGTTTTGGGAAGAACTTTGCATTTACTGATTTGTATATTTACAATTAAGTGGAAGATCATGGCAACGTAGGAGTTGCAGCAGTGGGAACGAGAGTAATACAAGAAAGCATTTTCTCTTTCCCATTGTTTAGACTGGCTCTCTCAAACAATACCAAAAAAACTACATCCAAATTAGCGTTGATGTGATCACGACACGTGACCGACACGATTGTGTGCCGGCAACCATAGACAACAAAAGTCGAGGGCTCCATCGATGCGCACGCGTCGAACGCACTCTGCTCTGTGGTTTGGGGGTGAGAAGTGATTCCCTTTTGTTTATTTGCTGTTTAGAAGGAGGTTTGATGATTTTTTGGGAGTCTCTTGATTCTACGTTTAGAGTTGTTTAATTTTTATTTGCATTTGATTTCCGAAAACATGGCAACGATATAATTATCTTCATAATTCATTTACAACAGAAATATTCTGTTTTTTTTAATGTAATATAAAATGAAAACGCAACAAGGTGGACCGACGACACGTCACAAAGGTAACAGAAATGCGCTGGATGCAGGCCGCTACCAACCGGTCAATATGGAAATCATTGATAGAGGCCTATGTTTAGCAGTGGACGGACGATAAAATGAAAAAACTAGTAATGTATTGATTTGTTATGTAGAAAAAACACATTCAAGGCCGTCTTCCAAGCCACTAAGTTTTTAATCATAATCAAAATGAATTTTAGTGATTCCAACATAATAAAAACTCAGTTAGACCCTAAAGCATCCTTTAAAAATAACAATCTCATTTTCCTCCTCACAACAATGTACCTTTTTCATTATAAGACATTAACAAGCTCAGACAAAGCAATAGTCATCGTGCAATCATATTTTACGTTGCAAACTGTGCATAATCATTGCAGCGTGCGCAGTATGGCAGCGATAGCATCTGTTTAGCAGAAACTGACAATCATCCAGCATTGAATCGATGGTCAAGTGGAAATCTGTATTGTTGAATAGAACCGCAATCGAAGTAATGGAAAATGATTTAAGATTAAGTGTAGACGTGCCAATCAATAGAAGTGTAATTAACGCGTGATGTAATGTACCTAACGTATATGAGAATAAGGGCACTCGCTCACGGCTACAGCATCGCTTCTAACGCGCGTTAGTCGCATTTGCAACGCACTACAGAAGTGATGCCAACGCGCTACTAACGCCGCTACAGCAGCGCGAGCGCGACTACATCGCTACAAAAAGTCGCCGTGAGCGAGGGCCCTGAATAGGTAATTCTTGCATTTTAAGGTAACAAAAGAAAGCAAGTAACGTTACTTGCTATTTTTTAGTTACCTTAAAATTAATATGTCTCCCTCAAAAATTATGTTCTATCTGTTTTGTAAATCATTGGATTAATTTTATTTACTTAGGATTACCAACAAGACAGACACAAATACCTACAAGCAATGAATTATTGAATGAATGCTTAACAAAATTTGCTTTCAATAACGCTATAATATCATAGTCCACTTAAACTACACAAATGCCTAATTTAACAACCAATTTCAAGAATTCAGATTCTCGTACCTACATTTCAATTTGATCCTATAAAGTAAAATAACAACAAAATTACTGCCAATTTTGATGTATTGAAATCAAATTGAACGTAACATCATTAGGGTGAAATCTATTTTGGTACAAGTTCACAATTTGTATGGAGTTTCTTCAATTAGCGATATGACAGACAAACAAACAATGCTACCCCTCTGTTGGACCCTAAATATAGTTATGTAGCGATAAATGACCCCCGCGGGGAAGGCGAAAAACTTGTAAAGATGGGTGTACACTGTATAGTAAAAAAAAACTTTGTTGCGTAATTATTATAGTGCTTATAACACTGCAAAAAAGCTCATTAGTTTTAGTTTTTCACTAAATATAGAAAAATGTTTGGTATTTTACCTTGGCAGATTTTTTGTTTTGACTACACAGATACGGCTAATTAAATTATGTATTAAACTCAATTTTAATAAAATTCGCCCAAATAGGTACGATTGCATTTGAATCGCAATATTTCGGGTTTACGGGCTCTTGCACTCTTACTTCGTATTAAATATTTTTATGAAAATAATTAGGTAGCTCTAATCTACAAAACTTCAATATCTAAAGCTTTACCGTTGTGGTATCTCTAAGAGTTTTTTTTTATTTCATAACTTAATTTTGAAAATAAATACAGCTTTAAAATACTGATCGCACGCACCCGTGTGCGTTCCCCTTTGCTGCAATTTCACAATCGCACTGACAGCTTAATTGGCTTGTAACAGTGATTTTGTGAAAACCATGTTTTGCGTATTGACAGCCGAAATATTGGCGTTTTGGATAAACTGTCGGTGAGAGTTATTCTCTACATTGTAGGAGTTGATTATTTTTCGAAGCTTTCAACTTTTTTTAATACATATTTGCAGAAGGAAATACTTTTAAGTGGACTAAGTAGATTCTACGATACTTAGGCTGAGTTGCGCCACCTAACTTTAACGGTAACTATGACGATAGATAACCGGTGCGTTTTGTATGGAGTTTGACAGATTTTTTGTCAAAGTTAAAGTAACATGGTGCAAGTGCAACTCAGCCTTAGTTATCAATTTCGATATACCATATAATTTACGGTTTTTTTCCTAAGGGGGAAATAAACCAAAGTGGTTAACAATACAAGTTTAGTGGTCAAAAAATACAATCTAAAACTCGCCTTTTAGCAAAGATAAAAATTGGGTAAGTAGGTATTAATTTAAGTATCTAATTATTCAAAGAAAAGAGTAGGTAAGTTAGTCTTGTTAATTCATGTCAAATAAAATCTGTCCACTGCCTAACTCCTGTGTAGCCAGAATTTACAACTTGACCGCCAATAAAAACCCAACCAGTGAAGGTCAAGTTTATCCCGGGGAAAGTGTCCACATGATAGTAAAAGAAGATGCTTGATAAGTACTCATTGTTTTTATTAAACTCAAACTGTTTTTGGCAACACAAAACGAATTACAAATGTACAAGAACAATTCCCATGGGTCGTCAGCCGACGCACGCGCATCAAAACACGCCGATACTGCAACTCAGCGGCGTAATTAATTCAAAGCATTATTGTGCAATCTGTTGTCGATATTAAAATGCATTTAAACTGGAACAAAGTGGCGTGGAGACCCTTAAATATTTATTTTTTTGTTTTGAAATTATTATGGGTATTCTTTCTCTTGTTAGTGATATAAATGAGCAGTAAATTATTATGATAATAAATTATCTTGTAGGATTCCTTTTCTTTTTTTAACGTAAATCTATTTAGTGCCTTACAAACACTATCTTATAAGGTTAATTTTTAAATGCTCAGATGACTTCTCTTCTGAGTGTAGACTCAGATATTTTTTGATATAATATTTCCCACACAGAAACTTTTAATAGGTAAGATAAATCTGATAAGGCATCTACAAATATGCTACGCGAAAAGCTATAAGGAAAACAATAACTCATCTAGCAATTAATAAAAACTAATGATGAGATAGATATGATAAGATGACAAACTATAATATTTTATCAAATTACCTTGTTAGCACAAGGTATCTGATTGTTTCAAATTTTTAATTCCAAATTATAGAAAAATAAGTTGAGTATATTTGGGGACTCCACACATCCCCTGTCCAGGGCTATGCATTAGCGATTCATCCTGATATGTCATCGCTGTCCGTAATGCCCTCCGCGGCAACCCTGCGCGACCCAGGCCGATTGTAATCCCTTTTTGTCCCGCGTTATTCAAATTATCAACACTTTTGTATCTGAGTGCATGCCGCTTGGGACACACAATAAAAAAAACCAAAACACCCCTTAAAATTAAGAGAGTAGGGTTCAAAATGTTTTGAAAACGATCGTAGCAATCTCATAAAAGTTTAACCCAGTGCAATCTATTACGCAAGTGCAAAGAGCATCGAGCCCTTTTTAAACATTTTACTTCACTTTAATTGCCTTTGCTATATTTAGCAAAATTAATTTTAATTAGGATCATCACAAATTAAAATTCCTGTCTTGCATTAAAAGAGCAAATGAGAAAGAATTTAAATGACACAATAAAATTCTTTTGAAAGCTCCACAAAATGAGTGGAGTAGACTCAAAAATAAGATATGACACATATTAATAATATCAAAGAGCTCTAGGCCATTCAGAAATAAATAATCTTTCAATCTCACTACACGTTATTAATATTCATATTCCTCACGTTGAGAATGTTCTAATTGATTATAATTATACATAGTTTGAAGTTAAATAATATGTCGCAGAATTAGCAGAAATTACAAAATGTTTTATTGGTCACTCCATCATATCTCGCAGACACGGTAGACCACTGGCACCAGCCTTCGTTAGTGGATTACACAACGCGATAATACATCTGAATTACTCAAAACCCAATTCTACGATTAGAATAATCTATCCAGAAACGAGGACGTGTCCACCGGTGACAGTAAATATTATGATTTCACCCAAGATCTTGCATCGCTTACGTCAATGTGACGTCTGTTTCATTACACACCGTCCCGCATTTTCGCCTAATCTCGCCATTTTTACCGCACTAATAGTCTTAACCCAACCACCAAAAGGCTAGAATCGCCTGCCCCACGGAACGCACTATTTTGATATCGGCGCCGGCTTTATAAATTATGTCATGGCATGTCCGGCCGTCGTTTCGGATGTCTTTGTCCTTAATATATTCCACGGCTTATTGTTTTTGATGTGCTCTCTAATCCATGCTTTCATCTCCATCGTCAGCGGTTCTGGTAATAGCTTAATGAGGATTTATAGAATTTAATACATTGTACGCCCATTCGTCATTTCTGTGAACAAGCTCGGCCAAGGATGCTGTGACAAGTGACGTATGTGTTCCCGGTTTATTTATACCGCCGCCATGTTTATTGATCGGACATCGGCGCGTGCACGTGATCGCGCCCAACTGTTCAATTGGCAGAACTTCCATTGTCGCACTCTAATCGCAGCCACTCCATCATCCCCGCTCCACCTCCACCTGTGCCCCACAACAATAAATTGAGCCGCCAGCTGGTCACCTCTATCAAAAATCTCATTTTTATATCATCCCGAACATTAATAATGCTATCAAAACGCGGTCGAAATGCCAAAACGACGGTCGGCTGTAAAATATAAGCGCCAATTGCTAGGACATCTCCGCCGAGCTATTAAATAAAAGTCTTTTTACATTAGATAAATCGCGTACGTTATTCGGGAACATCTGTCCCTTGCCGATTACGCCCATACATTATGCTCAGTTTGTTGTTTTTAATAAAAAGTTTAATCCGTTCGGTTATGAGGGCAATTTGTCAGGCCGATGGAAAAACTTGGTCGATTACCGGTGGCGCTGGCGTCGCGCGGGGATACCTATTACAGGCCCGCTCTTTTTATTCGTACACGCGATTATGTCATGTTTATTTATGCATTCGCTTTTGTCTTCCATTAGTGCTTTTTCTTTTTCATCTCCACCGCCATGATTCACTCGGATGCCTCGCGTCAGACTGCGAAAGAAATGCTAAAGTGCTCTTTTCATATTTGCATCAAAACGATCGTTCGCGCGGAAGCTCCCATCGTCGAGCTGTTTCAATTTCGTCACCTTATAACGTCTTACTCGTACAACCATTAACAATTCAATGCAGTCTTAATGAAGAGCCGATAAAATGTATATGGTGTTATTCGTCACGAGTCTTCGGGCAATTAATCGGTATGTCTTTTTGGAACTTTGCTTTACTGCCGTGGAGATTTAGTGCGCGTCCGTCAGTTGATTTGTGCGGGCATTTTGGCGTTTTCTTTGTCGCGATGGGGCTTAAGTGTGTAATATTTTATGAGGACGAATTTCGCGAGGAAAGATCTTTCGTTAAGAGTGATCGCCGAAAGCGCGAGGTCTCGGACCAGTCGGCGTCGGATTCTTTTGTTTTAACACTCTTGGGAGCACTAAACGTTTCAGGATTCATTACACACCGCTCTATTATTTACATACTTACAGGGTGTACAAAAAACTCCTCAAAACTGTACTAGATGCGGTCTTATAGGTATGCTAATTAAACAACAACTTTCCACATGACGAAATTAAATTCATTTTTTCGTGATCTTACTTGATCATCCATCAAAGTATCGATATAATAGTTAACGATTTCGATGTATCATCATAGTAAAAAGTTGCTGCTTCAACATCTAATTACATAATTTCTATTACTGCGCTATTTTCATACACCCTGTAAGTATAAATATTATAAACCAATTTTTTACTCTCATTTGTACCTTTGTAATTATTTTCAAAACATGTAAAACGTCCCGTAATTTGTAGCAAGTGCCTTATTAACGTGGTCCTGAAGTATGAAACAAGACTCATGTACGAGTAAATTATTTATCGGTAGCTAAAACTATTATACAAAATGAGGGTGGTCATCCATGTAAAGTTTCATAATAACGCCAAGAATATGTTTATTATCATATTAACAGCGTCAAAAACTAAGTAAAAACGCTTTACCGGAATCTATTACATCCCAACTAATATTATAAATGCGAAAGTAACTCTGTCTGTCTGTCTGTCTGTCTGTCTGTCTGTCTGTTAGTTACGCTTTCCCGCTTAAACCTCGCAACCGATTTTGATGAAATTTGGCATAGAGATAGTTTGAGTCCCGGGAAAGAACATAGGATAGTTTTTATCCCGGTTTTTGAAACAGGGACGCGCGCGATAAAGTTTTTCTGTGACAGACAAAATTCCACGCGGGCGAAGCCGCGGGCGGAAAGCTAGTAGAATCATAAATGTAGCACTTGTAAGTAAGCATTTAACAAAGAACGGTACAGAATTTTTGAATTCTTTTGTTTCAGAACATCGGCAATGTGACGGCCGAGCTGGAGATACAGAGACTGCAGCAGGAGCAGCTTCGGAGGCAGGAGATGGTTCGGCGCGGGCAGCATGGAATGTACCCGGGGCCGCCGCTCGCGCTGCTGCCTCTACTGGAGCAGATGAGACCGCAGCCGCCGCCGGCGCCTCCAAACGTAAGTCAGGGGACTGTAGACACTGAGCAGCAGGAGCTGGTTCGGCTTGGGCAGCATGGGCCGCCGCTCGCGCTGCTGCCTTTACTTACTGGAGCAGATGAGACCGCAGCCACCGCCGCGCGGCGCCTCCAAATGTAAGATTAGATAAGACTTTTTTGATAAGGAAAATATAAAGGACAAAGCAAGTCGGTTGCTTGTTGAAAGGAACATCATAACTGATTACAAGTGCAAAATTTTGTAGTTAATCCAAGCGATTCCCATCGCTAATCAAGACTGAGCATTTGTTCTAATTCATTTAATGTAACCAATTAAGTGTCCATTTGCAAATCCGCGTACGCAACTTACAATTCGCTCGAACAGTGGTCGTTAACATCTCTGCGGTTAGGTAACGTCTATTATACATCATCAGAGCATCTATTAGTTCTTACCTCACCTGATACTAATTATGCAACCCAAGATGCACCAGCCGTGGCATGAGAAAAGAATCTTGCTTCACCCAACGATCATGTTACAACTATTAATAAAGACAAGTTTACCAAACCCGATTTCAAAGCATTGTTTGGAGAACAAATGGTCAGCATTCAAGGCTCAGATTGCAACAAAATGGGAATTGATCGTAGAAATGAACAGATAGACTTACCATTGTTAAATCCAAGTCCTTATTACCAAAATGATCTCTAAATAACTGTTATGTAAATTGTATTTGATTATAATTATGCGCGATAGAAAACTAGAATACAAGATGGTTTCTAGAGCGTCAGCGATTGTAACTAAAGCATGTGTTACATCACGCAAAACACCTTACAGATCTTGAAGAAGCGCTCGAAATGAAAGTTGTTGTACTAATTACCAAGCCTAAACCGGTGTTTGTTATGTAAAATTATAATTAACTTTTTCGGTGTACCCTTCCACCATTTGTCATCGAGTTTTGACTATAAACATTGCGTTTGATGGTCCCAGTAATAGATAGTTACGTAAAGATGAGTCCGATTGTTCAACAAGACCGGTGGACTAAACTTGCAACTTTCTTAAAAGTTTCAAGTGTCGGTTTCCTCACATTATTCGTGTTAATTTAGGTTTTGCCCGCGGCTGTTTTATATAACAAATTGTGTTTGACAATTTTATTGTGTAGTTCTGATTTAGTTTTATTATGGTAAGTAATTTAATATGGAGATTAGCATAATGCGTAGAGAAGATTTAGGTGATGTTGGGCAACTAGTTCTTCGGGTTTGGACAAAACTGGAACAAAATAAATAACAATCACTCAAAAGTACTTTTATCACTAAATGTAATAAAAAAAATTTATGTCATAATAAATCAGTAAAAAAGTAAGTTTAGATTGAATGTTACAAAATGAAGAAGAGAAAGTCGAAATTCGTTGTTAGTTGAATTAATTTTGCTTTTCGTACGAATAAACGTAGTACCTAAGTAATACTTACCTTAACCCGAAGTGTCAATTCTTTATATTTAGTGACACATTTTTTTCTAAACAGCTTACCTATCTATCATAGATGGAGTCTTCCAATGACTTGGCCCACTCTTAGCTTGGTCTACGGGCCAAATCGCTGGTTTGAATTTTTATATAGTTTTTCTTCCAGTGACTGGACTGGGCCCAACTCTAAGATTCTAGAGTAGATGTTGATTTGGTGTTTAATTTCTTATAGGTGGGCTCAGTCACTGAAGGAATTAAAAATTCAAACCAGCGACTTGGCCCATGGACGAAGCTAAAAGTGGGCCAAGTCACTGGACGGAAGACTCCATCTAAGTTGATAGACAAGCTGTTTAGAATAAAATGTGTCATTAAATATTAAAAGCCTCTTCAAAAGACTTCCGTGGACGGAGCTAAAAATGGGCCAAGTCGCTAGAAAACTCTTAGGCTGGGTTGCACCATCTTACTTTAACTTTGACAAACTTCAAAAATCTGTCATTCTCCATACAAAAAACACCGGTTATCGTCATAGTCACGGTCAAAGTTAGGTGGCGCAACTCAGCCTTAGATGTTTTTTTTTATGCATGACAAGGCAGGTATTTGACCACAATCACACCTGATGTTAAGTGGGATGCAGTCTAGGATGGTACATATCTGCCCTGTAAGTGCCTATTCACTCTCGCCTTGAAGAGTTTCAAATTCTAAAGCGCCAAATCTTCCAGGTGGTGTCATCTTCGCCCTGGCCAGCGACCGCCCAGCTGGCTCAGCTCACCGCCAACGCCCGCTCCCCGCCCCCCGACCCCGATGCGCCGCTCAACCTCAGCAAGCAGCGCTCGCCGTCGCCCGCGCATTCGTCCATCATGCTGCCGAGATTCGTGCCCTACCCTCCCATGGAGGAGAGCCCGCAGTATATGTCCAAAGAGGAGGAGTACAACCCTGGAGTTAATGGTATGTATCTTTTAATTATTATTTACTAGCTTTCCGCCCGCAGCTTCGCCTGCGTGGAATTTTGTCTGTCACAGAAAAACGTTATCGCGCGCGTTCCTGTTTCAAAAACCGGGATAAAAACTATCCTATGTCCTTTCCCGGGACTCAAACTATCTCTATGCCAAATTTCATTAAAATCGGTTCAGTGGTTTAGGCGTGAAAGAGAGACAGAAAGACAGACAGAGTTACGTTCGCATTTATAATATTAGTATAGATACATCTTTATGAGGTCGTCGGTCCACCTTGCGGGGTGGAATTCCCGCGCTTTAAAGCCATCTTTGTCATTTGATTCATTTTTTGCAGCAAAGGCATTCGAAATGCCTTCACTTTTTTCGATATTAATGCTTCAGAGTAGTAATGTGTGGGTACAGTCAGCGTAAAATACACTCAACATCAAATAAATCGCACCTTCCGTGACGCGAACTTTACAGAATTTCTTCTGACACAATCATGGTGCCCCAACAATATTGGTGTAAATCCAATAAATATCCTTAAAGAAAAACACATTTAATTTATTAATAAACGATTAACATATACCATAAATGTGCCTTGAAAAAAGACCTCACTTGGGGCTCACCTCTGGGATCAATTAGAGCAATTTTCATGGTTATAAAACCAAAGAATGATCTCACGTGTCCTCTTTAACAGATGGATAGCGATTAATCCCAACTTAACAGTTTTATAGCCATACTTAACTAGGTACCTATTTTTTGAAGAAGTGACTCTGGATCCTTCTAAAGACACATTTTTGGGGTAAAAACCTTTCCTTTAATGAAATGAAGTTTAGAAGTAGGCTTTCAAATGGTGCCAATATTGGTGGGAAGTGGGGATGCATACGTTTGAATCGCGGGGAGGTGCAATTTATTTGATGTCGAGTGTAGTTCGTGACACCCAAACTGGCCAAAAAGTTGATAGCAAAACGTTATCCCAATTGTTACAAAGACCTGTTGCAAACTATTTGGCTACTTTGGGTAGGTATCACAAGCTTTGTAACGCTAACTGTACAAAGTAAAGTCGTTCCTAATTTCGAACCAAACAATATGGCGTGAGAAGCATCTCGCTCTCAACACATCTAATAGAAAATAACTTGTAGAGTTCAATGCTACTATTAATACTAAGAGGCTTAATTGATATCTGGTGCTTGAAATAAACAAATGTGTCGATGAACTTCAAACAGTAAATAAATAGACTCAATATTTTTAGTTTTTAAATAACACTTTACACTGTAAAGTTTACAGGATGTTTGTTGAAGAACAAGTTACTGTACTATTTGTGATTTTTGGTGCAGTAATACCAGATTATTATCAATCAAGCCTTTTAGTGTTGCAGTAATTTAGTTATATCTAGTCTAGAAAACTACTCTTTACAGTTTACTTCATAATGCGAACAGCTAGGGACTGGAATTCGTTGCCTGCTGCTGTCTTTCCCGAAGACTATAATCCGGGCATCTTCAAGGCGAGAGTGAATAGGCACTTACAGGCCAGATATGTACCATCCTATACTGCATCCCACTTAACATCAGGTGCGATTGTGGTCAAATACCTGCCTTGTTATGCATAAAAAAGTAAGAATGCACTTAATTAATTCCGATAGCACCTGTAAATATCTTTAAACAAAGTCAATACTAATATTACAATATCCTCTATTTACAAATACCTATATTAGGATTATTGAACAATGCACTTTGGTAAGACCCATGGTACATGGTACGAGTACATGCAATTTTCCAATGTGCTAAAAGCGGAAAATTCAATAGATTTTATTCTAAACGAGAAACCATTCGGAAAATTGTCTCAAATGGAAGTGGAAACCCATTGTACTTTTAATATACATCCATATTCACAATGCGGAAAATAACAAATGTCTTTAAGACAATAAATATTACAATGACTCATAAGAAAATCTAATAGGTAAAGTAGAAAAACCTTTATCGTATCAGATACATAATAAATAATGCAAAAGACGTTCTCATGTTTTTTTTTTAACTCTTTAGCTGTGAAAATGTTTCTAGTCATATGAAACTAATTTATGCATGAATAACATTATTCTTTATCAATTACATTACTATTGACATAATAACAACCTTTCACACACGCGTACGTTTTTCCATCATAGCCATAAAATAGTGACAGAATCCATTTTGTTATTGTAATTAATTCAAATTCCTCCAATTAACGCTGACTCACTCGTGCGAACGATGGAAAACAATTAAAACAGGTTTGTTGGTGACACAATTTTACTTATTGACTACACACGAAGTAGAGTTAGTAACCTCAAGGCAACAGGGAGAAAAGAAAACTGCGTGATTAAACTTTGGATTATCATTCCACCAGCTCGCACTAAGTGTTTTGCTAATGCCCGTTTTAACCATCAATCCCTAATTTTTAAGTGACCCCTATGTAAACAAAATTCCTGTTATGTGTTACAATAGGGGTCACTTAAAAAATAGGGATTGATGGTTTAACGGGCATGACTCTTATAATGCGAACAGCTAGGGACTGTAATTCGCTGCCTTCTGCTGGCTTTCCCGAACACTATAACCTGGGCCTTTTTAAGGCGAGAAAAGGCACTTACAGGCTAGGTATAATATACCATGCTAGAAAGAATGTCACTTAAAGTGCCTACCTTATTCTATATGTATAAAAAATGATGAGGCTACGATATACCTACTTATTGGAAAAGCCTAGAAAATACGTAGCTATAGTTAACAATAGTTAGTTAGATGCATGATTGCTTCACTATGCCTTCAGGCACAGGTACAGACGATGGCACATCTAACTAAACTTACTGTGTCACTGTATTCCTATGACTGTTAATTATGAAAAATCTAAAACGTTAAAATAACAGTATCGTTGTGGCCAATGAGATGCTGTTATAGTCGTATCACGCTAGAATCAAACGTTAGAATAGAGGGACTCGCGGTGATAACTCCCCGCGCTTTTGTGCTAAGTGACGAGTTGTATTAAAAATAAGGCAACATAATGTGAAAGCTGAGTATTCAGTGTTTTATTTATGGGAATAGATCTACCGGCCTCTAATAGTACCTAGTTGTAATGGGAGCGATTTCACCAAAAAAGCTATCATATTTTACTGGCCCTACTGTATTATACATTTTCCACCATTATATTTATCTTTATAGACCAGAAGCCAGGTGCCATATAGCGCGTTATTTACTGTTATTCGTAAGAAAAACATCAGTAGCGCTGTTGTATCAATTCAAATGTAAACGAATTTGATTAATATTCATTAATTTTCTAACTGCCTTAATCTAAATTATGATGAAATTATAACTTTCACTTACGATTGCCGTTGATTGTTTACAGATTTACGATGTTTGTCGACCAGTTAAAGGTCATTAAAAGGTGTCAATTTTAAATAACACTTTAGCACTAACTCCGTTTACCGTGGTTTAGGGCCAGTTATAGATGCGTAATATGAAAAGATACTTAAATCAAATAAGTTCAACCCTACGGTAGGTTCAATTAAAGTCTAAAAGCCAACATATTAACGAAGGTAGGAATCTTCCACAAAACGAAATCCCTCCTAAAACAACAAGCAATTAATAAATCTAAACTACACTCAACATCAAATAAATCGCACCTTCCGCGACGCGAATTTTAAAGATTTTCTTCTGACACAATCACGGTACCTACCCCAACAATATTGGTGTTATTTGAAAGCCCAATAAATATCCTTAAAGAAAAATACATTTCATTCCTAAATAAATGATTAACATATACCATAAATGTGACTTGAAAATAGACCTCACTTTGGGCTCACCTCTGGGATCAATTAGACCAATTTTTATGGTTACAAAACCAAATAAAGATCTCACGTGTCCTCTTTAACAGATGGATAGCGATTAATCCCCACTTAACAGTTTTATAGTCATAAAAAATGCCTATAGCGTAACTACCTATTTTTTGAAGAAGTGACTCTGGGTCTTTGTAAAGACACATTTTTGGGGTAAAAACCTTTCCTTTAATGAAATGAAGTTTAGAACTAGGCTTTCAAATGGTACCAATGTTGGTGGAAAGTGGGGATGCATACGTTTGATAAATGCTTGTCGCGGGAGGTGCGATTTATTTGATGCCGAGTGTATAAGATCTAGATACTCAGTAGGTGAATCAGATTGTTATGACGTCACACCTACGTCACACCGACGCAGGAGTTCCAAAAATATTGTCCGCGGTCTAATCGAATTGTTTATACAGCCAGCTGTCAAGTTTGAAAGAGTCGAGGCTTTTTATTGATTGAATAATGTCTCACACTGTCACTCTCCCTTTGATCTGGCCGAGATAATTTGAATAGTGTTACAGCTTTGTAACATCTTCTCCAGACGCGGAATGCTTTAAAACAAGCGAATTACGATGTAAGTGGATTGTTTGTAACTAAATGTTTTTATAAGTAGTGCTGCCAAACAGTTGGAAAAAATTAGGATTAGGTACTTATACAGTATGTTACTCAAGGGATTTGAAAACTACTGAGATTTTTATACTTTGATACTATGTAGTTAATGTAGTTCATGTCTAATGTCGGTGTCGCACCCACTCCTTTGAAAGTTGGAGACTCTACACTCGAAGTTGTTGACAATTTATTATGTATACCTGGGACAAACAGTCCAGTTAGGTAGGGCCAACTTCGAGAAAGAGGTCAATCGTCGAATCCAACTCGGCTGGGCAGCGTTTGGGAAGCTACGCAATATACTCACGTCCGAAATACCGCAGTGTCTCAAGACAAAAGTCTTCGAGCAGTGTGTGTTGCCAGTGTTGATCTATGGATCTGAAACGTGGTCGCTTACTATGGGCCTCATAAGAAGGCTCAAGGTCACCCAAAGGGCGATGGAGCGGGCCATGCTTGGAGTTTCCCTGCGTGATCGAATCAGAAATGAGGAGATCCGCAGGAGAACCAAAGTGACCGACATAGCTCGCAGAATTGCTAAAATCAAGTGGCAGTGGGCGGGGCACATAGCTCGTAGAGACGATGGCCGTTGGGGCAGAAAAGTTCTTGAGTGGCGACCACGGGCTGGAAGACGTAGCGTGGGCAGGCCTCCTACTAGGTGGACCGACGATCTGGTAAAGGTCGCGGGAAGAGCCTGGATGCGGGCAGCGCAGGACCGTGCATTGTGGAAAACCTTGGAGGAGGCCTTTGTCCAGCAGTGGACGTCATTTGGCTGAAACGAACGAACGAACGAACGATGTAGTTAATAAAAACTTGAGACCTAAGCCTACATTATCCTTGATAAGGTTAATATTCTTTGAAAAAAATCAAACAATTTACTGGAAAAGTAACGTAATAAAACATAAGTTCACACTTTTAGTGTTCGATGGAAAACTGTTCTGAAACACTCGTATAAGTACATCTTACACAACTTTCACGTGCAATTAATGACCCCTTAATGTAACACGAATAAACCGATAAGATTTTCTAAGATAATATTAATAATCCTAATACGTCACACAGATTCCTTCAGGCAACAATTTAGTATGAAAATCAATTTGAACTGAGCTGGATTCACGTATTACAAAATATCAGAAACCAAAATAAACAAGGAATTAGATAAATAGGTATAATGTCATGATATGCTAAAATGAAGAAATGTCCCGTATCGCCGCCAAGCATTTTGATGTTTCGCATTTAATTGCAAAACATAATTAATACGCGTTGTATTAGGAACAGTTAGGTATAATGCTGAGGCAATATGGGACGTTAGGGCTACCAATATTTTCTGGATGATAGCAATAGAGTTTGAAATTAAGCAGCTAATTAAGGACACTGGTTGTGTGTGTGACCCTAACAGTGCGCCATAGCTTAAAAAATAGTTTCTTAGGATAAAAAAGTTACACCAAATTGATAACTCGATGTCGGATTCAAACATTATTACAGACATGATTTCAGTCTATAGTTTTTTTTACGTAGCTCCATTAATAATCACGTAGCTAGTATGTACTTACAAACAAAGAAGTACGATTTTTTATCCAATACAATGAAATAGACATTCTTAATTTGACTAAAATCTCATCAAAGTGACGTTATTACTTTCAGAATCAAAAGCTCGAACTGCGTAAGCAATATTTAATGAAATATATGGGTTAACTAATTTATTATTGTGTCCGTTACTCTACCGACGCAACGCATGGTAACCCTACGAGCACAGTTTCCAGCTAAATTCACACAAAATGCGTTATTTCGACAAAATATCACTGCGCCCGTAATAACTCTGGACACTGGAGCCACAGTGTAACCAAACGCAGTAGGCTTACTAAGATAAAACATGTTCTTGAGCAAAAACCAAATCTGAATGGGTGATTTCAATTTAAAGCAAACGCAGCGTGGGACGTCCACAAGGTGGACCGACGACATCATAAAGGCAGCAGGAAGGCGCTGGACGCAGGCCGCTACCAACCGGGCAACATGGAAAGCATTGGGGGAGGCTTATGTTCAGCAGTGGACGTCCTATGGTTGAAATTATGATGATTATTTCAATTCAATTGGCCGAATTATAAAAACAAGACGGGTAATAATGTCACGGTTTCCTTTTTTTTTTACTAAAAGTTTCACACTGGGTGCATTCTATGATTCTGTGAACGGGTCAAAGTAAACGCAGCCCGCATGATTTATTAGCAACTACAAGATCTTTATCGTAAAAGAACACTTATAACCCGATTCAATCTCTAATTACGTTATTTTTTATATAATAAATATTGAAATTCAACCTATCAAAAACTACAACAAACGTAAAATTTAATAGTGTTTTCAACCACTTTCCCTACTAAGTCTACTGCATTTAGCTACACTGTGCTAGAACCACCGCCTGCCCAGATATCTGAGTGTATGGAATTGAGAGATGTAGCAATGTATACGTAAGAAATTAATTATACCTGATATAATCTACATGTGGCTTCGTAAACTGTCGTACCAGTTTTCGGATTTATTTTTATTGCTCACGTTATACAGGGTGTCAGTGTTAACGAATGACGTAAATGTAAATCATTTCTTAATGAAACGCAAGTAGGTACTTATTACGTGATTTTATTACGGCATTTGTCATGTTAAATACCTATCAACAGATTCAGTTTCATAATTAATGTGAAAGTTATTATTTTACGCGGTGCTTTCTTACATTTCATTCATAATTTTTTAAACAAGTAGGTACCTACTTAAGAATTATTAAAAAAAAATAAACTTTTTTCTGAACCTAGCTAAAAAATGTTTTCTATACCACCCTGTATATTGTGTGGCGTTTAAAACGGGTGTTACTTAATGACATTCCTAAGATTTCGGCTCCATTGTAATTTGTTTTCTTGTAATGTGGGTTTTAAGATTATAATGGTAATTCGGTGCTCAGTTAGAAGTAGAAGCGTATGTCGGTCGTTGTAAACCTTTGATGTTATCAGAATCTGTTTAGTTATTGCTGTTTGGTCTTATAACATTAGCTTATTTTTCATTTTTTGACTCATTAAATATTAACAGTTTAAAAAACTTAAGTTCACTATTTCCCCAGTCGCTCATTAGTTTTCAGAAAAATACGAATTTATTAATGTTTTAGTTTTACTAAACATAAAAAACTACTCATGAGTTATCTCTTTAATAGACATTTATTTATTCTTTATTGATATTTCATACAAATTCGAAAACGGCCAAAACTTCGAATAGCCATACATCATGCGAATAATAAAACAAATAGCACTTTAAATAGTTGGCTCATTCCCAATCCGGGATGGTTACAAAATCGCAAGTGTCGTTCGGCTTCCTCTACAACAAGACGAGCGGGACGCGAAATAGATGGCGCTCGCGATGCCCACTTCCGCCCGCCCGCCCTGTATACTGCCCTGAAGTGTACTTATTTATTCAATGTTTTTATACATTAACAGTGAAAGTACCTAACATGTAGACACTAAATTATATTTTTTCTTAGTTACTTACAAGAATTTTAATAAATTAATCATAAAAATAAACATTTACTGCAATGGAAATCGCAAAAAAATGCCTTTTCATGTCCCATGGAAGTTTGTATGGGAAGGCAAAATTTGAATTCTGCGATTTGACTGCTTCCGGTTGAAAATTATTACAACTTTATAACTTTGGCCTAAGTGTAATTTAGTACAAAACACAAGATTGTCCGTGGTTAGTAGAAATGAAGTTTCTACCAACAACTAGTCAACATAAAATCATTAACTATAATCTACAATCAAAAGGGTCATTTACCCTCGGCCTATGTAAATTATCATTTGCTGTGACAAAAGGATCGCGTAAAATGCGAAATAGATCGCTCCAAGCAGACTTCCGTTCATCCCTACTCGGTACACTCGGGCGCACAAGTGCCAAACTGTTTAAAGCTCCTTTGATAAAAGTAAACTCCGACGATTTTTAATACATAGGTACCTACTTATCAGGTTAAATAAAATACACGAATTACATTTATTTTCTCATAAGAAAAGATAAATTAATGTTTTATTTTATTTTTTAACAAAAATCTACTTTAACTTGATGTTTGTTTAGAATGGTCGGTAGATTTAAAGCATGTTGTGTCACAAAATATAAAAGCGCCTAAAGTTATGCTTAAACTATAAATATGAAATCGACAATGATTTCTATTGTTATGATTAATATGGGGAACACCAGACAATTTAATTTAACAAGAAATAATTTAATAAATTAATAAGAAAATGTATTGAAAATTTGATATGTAATGAACATTATTATATGAATTTCTTAGTCTTATTCTTAATTTTTGTAAATAGTAAAAAGTACCTATGTCAATTGATTGGTGATACAATATGCCCATAATTTATTTCTTTCTATTACACGTGTGTCCAGTCATCGAGTTTGATGATGAACAAAAGATGTCTAAAAAATCCGCGCGACAGTCCGTTCCGTCGCATCTCAGCAGCCGTAGGATGTTATAAATTATCTAACAGCGTGTCAAATTAATACGCGGAATGCGCTCTGAGAGCGGGACGTATCCGCGCTTATTAATCGGAGCGGGCCCGATCCGTCAGCGAAATGCTAGCGGATGCGCATCTGACCCACATATTTGGTAGTGATGGGAGTGAGTTGGGGATGACAATGATTTTATCATTGTAAAAAAAATACATCTTTTTATCCATGAGGAAGCTCTTGGTCTGCATCTCAGGGTAGAGAGTGATGATCAGGCTGAAGGTAGAAGCGTTCTTCAACCGGAATCCTCAACCACAGAGGAACTGGCTATCTTATCTCCAACTGCCGGAACACAACATTGTTTGAAAATTATAAATAACTTGAAAAAATCGAACTGCCTAATTACAAATTAGTTTGAGATGCGACTCTTAACGCTAAAAATTTTATAACTACACAACATTGTTGTAATCGTTTGAAAAAAAAAGTACTAGAATAAGTACCTACAGCTGCAGCAGCTACCAGTATGGAGGATGACAGTGAAAAACTTTTAGAAGAAAATTAAAACTAAATATAGGTAACTACATGCCTTGCAAAGCAAAGTAATACGTCCCACTGCAGGACAAAGACCTCACCCAAGTGGGGTAGAATAAGGTGGTATAGTTCAAATCAAATTATTAATTTGCTTCAAGTAGGTACTTAAAGCAGGTAGTACTCCTGCAGTGAAGACTGAATGACCTGATGATGATGAACACTAACAGTGGCAATACATCCCTGCTTAAAAGTGCCTTTATGAATCTTGTTATAAAATAGTAGCAATCATTATTCGATTTGATTAGTGTAAACGCGTTTTACGTCGCGCGAGCTATTTGCGTGGACACTAAAATTTGATTTAGTTGCACTTTATTATTGTAAGGACACTATTAGAATAAACAGCTGGTATTTCTGTATTCTGAGGATTATAAGGGGGCTTAATCAGTACTTAGGGTTTTCTAAATAAGAAGAGCTTAGACTGGTGATTTGAAAGACTTTTTTTGTCATTATTTTGTCAGTTGCTAAAGAAAAAAATCATAACATTAACTACTGCTTTAATTGTTATTATAAAATTATAATTTATAGCTAAAAGAAACCCAACCATTCGTCAGATACTTCTTTATTATCCAAATCTGATGTATTCTAATGACAAAATAATACTTCAAAATAAAAACCTTAATTTACAACCGCACGAAGTTTAAAACTATATTTAGAAAGAAGAGTTTATGTGAATCTTAATTATAATATTGTAATGAATTAATTCGTCATCGTAAAAATAGCCTTAACTGTGCGCGTGCGCCGTAAAATAGACTAATCCCATAACACCTGTTGATTTACAAATAAAGAATTTCTCTAAAACGTGATCTTGTACAAAGGATGTTGTATTTTTTAATTTATTTAATCTCTTAGTTTAGAGTTTTGTCTTGAGATGGAAATAAAATAAGGAACATTACCTACAGGTAGGTACAAAATTTTAGTGTACTAATGATGTTTTAGAAAACAAATCAAATTTAATTTTAACCTTTTTATGAATTACCTACGTTGGTAGATAAATATTTTTAGGTCACGCCGTAAATATGCCTAAACTAAAGTCGGTCGATATCACATGTCTACACGAGTATTAATAAAAATGTCTGTTATTTCTATGTCTAGGCCTACTGAAAGATATTCTAAGCTGTCAACGTTATCATAAATATTTAAAACTTTTGTTTGCGACTATACTTTTTTCGCAGATCCCTCGCACGCGTTTCACCTCAGTGTCTTGTAACGCTGCGCTAGAGCACACGTCTTTAATGCTATT
Organism: Ostrinia furnacalis; assembly: GCF_004193835.3. Lineage (NCBI taxonomy): Eukaryota > Metazoa > Arthropoda > Insecta > Lepidoptera > Crambidae > Ostrinia > Ostrinia furnacalis. The sequence goes on from NW_021130551.1 coordinate 713,346, forward strand.
CGTTCAAGTAGTTCATAATCTCATTTTACGATTGTTTTAAACGGCTCTCAGGCCCGATAATTTACAACTGGCTTAACTCTGCTTCCTATTGAGTAGTTCAACTTTAATAAAATTGTAGCGTAGGTAATAATAATACTTACAAGACGTAAACACAGAGGTTTATCTGTTTCATTATCCAATGAATGAGATGTGCGTCATGTATTTTATTTCTTTACGACACTATTTGGAACAGTAATTTTGTATGGTTTTTTGCTACTGGTTGTTGTAAATATTTCGGTGTATGATTTATTGGTTTTATGTTATTTACAATTTAATCTTTACAGCCACCGGTTCTGTTACTATTTCAAACTATATTTTATGAATAAACCTCATATCTGACATCGACTTACTCCAGTTAGTAATTACCTGCTCACAGTCATGACAGCTAAACGAAGTGTGTGGTTAGATATACAGTATGGCCAGGGAGTTGACGTTCAAAGCTAAAATTTTGATTCCTTACATCAAGGTGTATCCAAATCATCTTCGTATGTTCTTCGATTTTGCTTAGTTTAGGAGATTGACTTAATTTTGTGATGCACATCTAACTGGCTATACGAGTAAACCCTGATTGTCCTATATCCAAGATAGATTAGGAAATCTTAATCTTAATCGATGTTTTTCTCAATTCCAGCATCATGGAACCAGTCTCCCCAAGAGGAAGTGGACAAGGCGAAGCTAGTCCGCCAGCCGCGTCGTGACGAGGCCGGCAAACCTCACATCAAGCGGCCCATGAACGCCTTCATGGTCTGGGCCAAGGACGAACGCAGGAAAATCCTGAAGGCCTGTCCTGATATGCACAACTCTAACATCTCCAAGATATTGGGGGCCAGGTGGAAGGCCATGTCGAATGCGGAGAAGCAGCCGTATTACGAGGAACAGTCGCGGCTGTCCAAACTTCACATGGAGAAGCACCCTGACTATAGGTAAGAATCTTTCGCTGTTAAGAAGTTTGAGTTTAAGCACTAGTACTTGTAGTTGATCCTCAATTATGGTTACTTGGTCAGATAGTTTACGAACCAAGGATTTGCAAATTTCGTTCGAATTCTAACGAGAGCAAATTATGACGTGATGAGCATAAGCCATCTGTACGAGCTATGTGCCCCGCCCACTTATTGAAATCCTTAGGGGAGGCCTTTGTCCAGCAGTGAACGTCCTTTGGCTTAAACCAGTGGTTCTTAACCGGTGGTCCGCGGACCACTGGTGGTCCCTGGAGACATTCCAAGTGGTCCACGAAGTGCACTTGCACACCTTGGTTAAAACCACTTTTAACTGATTTTTGCAGTCAAACTGGTTTTGACCGATTACTCAATGAGGTGATCCCTGTTAAGACAGAAATTTGGTAAAATGGTCCCTCATGACTTAAAGGTTAAGAACCACTGGCTTAAACGAACGAACGAGCATGAGCATTTTTGTCCAGAGTAATGAATTTAAGTAATTTTCAGTAGATGAAAATGATAAGTTCCTCCTTTACTTTATTTTTTAATCCCTGTTGAATAGCTTTGCTGGCTATGGATGCCATGGTAATCCCATTGGAGACCATAGCAGTTACTTATATTGTATTAAACTTTACCATTTTCTTACCCTTCCAGGTACCGACCTCGGCCAAAGCGGACATGCATAGTAGACGGCAAGAAGATGCGGATATCGGAATACAAGAACCTAATGCGCTCGCGGCGACAAGAGATGCGGCAGCTGTGGTGCCGCGATGGCGCTGGAGAGCTTGGCTTCCTCCCTTCGCTGTCCTCCCCTGGCCCATCAAACTCCTCCCCCCCTCCCAACGGGGGGAACTACATGAACCCCGGTTTCTCCCCCCCGCTATCCCCTGGCGAGGAGGATTGAGGGTCGGCGCGCGGCTGGCCCTACCCGCACGCCGCGCCTATGCCCCTCCCCCCCTCTCACCACCCCTGGTAAGCTGAGACCTACCACGCTGACAGACGAATCGGTTGTTTTTTTAATTTTGTGGAGTGTGCCAGTTCGAATTCCAACAGGTTTGGATTGGAACAACCCCAAGTCACACTCTTTTGTCTTTTTGAAAACGGCGCCAAAAATGAGATGACAATCTCCTTTTTGACGGTGGGTAGCTTAGAAGTTACACCGATTTGTCGAGTGTTATATTATGCAAAGACTTTAGCGTAAGTTACGGATGTGGAAACTTGAATCTCTATATTATCTCATTAAATTCATGTAATCTTTTGTGATTTTAGTAGACGCGAGAACTCGCTTTAGACCTAGCGAGTCAGTTTTAGCCAGTTAGATTGGATCTCTCGTTTTTCGTACAATTGTATTTTGAGATTATTCCATTAGTGAATTAAGAAAATGGGACGTACACCCTGTGTTCATTTTCTTTTTAAATTTCGACAATGAAATGTTATATTTTTATCACGATTTTAAACGGGTGTACATTCTGTATCTTTGTTGTAATGGAGCCCTAAAAATCGGCTAATAATATTATTGTCATTAAATAGGCTTGCGGCACACAATACCCCATGAAAGTGCCAAACATGTATTAAACCACGTAGATAATTAGACAAATGTATATAGTTGACTTTACTTCATTAAGAACTAGGGCGACATATAAATTGGATGATCGGATTTTGTAAATAAGTACAATTCCTCTTGTAGATAAATATTTAACGGTTATATCAATGTTTGGCTAAAATAATGAAGTAAGTTATAGTTGTAGCTTAAGTTATTAACTATGAATCAATATTGTGTGGCCATGTAAAATAGTAGCTCGAGATTATGAACTAATCGTTGTAATATTGTAGATGCTCTAGAACTAAGCGATGAAAATGTATCAAACCAAAAATTTGAAGCGGAAGGCTTGAAAATTTTAAGTGTTTTGAACACAAAACTGTTAAAATCCAGTGAGATCTATTAAAGCATAATGATTGTAATAAATAAATAAATAAATACTCATAGAATAGATCTGTTCGAAGTAAGTAGCTATTACGACCTCGTGGTCGTGTATCCTAAGAAATTAATACATACCTATAGTACATAATCACTCTCGATTGTAATGGACGGTTTTTGTAAAAATGCTAGTTATTGAAAATACAAAAAAATCACCTAATGTGTATGAATATGTAACCAGAACCAGAGGGTAGGTGGTCAATTTATACTGTGTCAATTCTTTTCATTGATATTTAGTAAAGACAATTTTATTGCTTTGACACATGAACCCACCGATTTTGTGGGTTGACCATATAGAACGACAAACAGACAGTAAAATAAAATAGATTCTTCAAACATACTTAGTTATGCCCGTATTATGTAATCGACACTTAATTCACGAATTAAAAGCTCCTAAGTAGGACATAGGAGTTTTTACCTGGTCAAATATTTGAGATCTGCCTATTATGATCTTGAATATATCTATAAATTTAGTTTTGAGTCTAGTTTTAGCGTCGTATCATATAATACAGGCCATAATTAGTTTGAATCTTTACTTACAATAATAAACTGTCATGTCTGTCGTTCTGTATAATAATTTTAAATTTATTCAAGATATTCGCTTTATCAAATCGTGCAATTTATATAGTAGATTATAGAATTAAGCTGTAGCATGTACAAGCATAATATCTACTTAATGATAATTGAATAGCAACTTGTATAGATATTTCTTGTAAAATCAAATTAGGTTGTTTCTCGAAGTCGTTGATTGCCATTTTTTAAATTTTGTTATTTATTTTTCTAATTATAAAACTTGTTTTTTTTTGTTTCTTCTGTATGTTAAGCTGTATGCCAGTAATACTGAAATGTAGTGTTAATATAGTATGCGTAATAATGTGTACGTGAATATCGTAATAGGTAGTGTGTATTATTCTTAGTAAATGTGTAAGTTTAGACAGTGCGGTTAAATTATTTATTTTTATGTTGATTCCTGTAAATAAGCGATATTTTGGTGTAAACGTTAGTTGCGGTTATTTAAAGGTCGACACTTAGTTCTGTGTAGATCTCGATGTAACTTTTCCCTGTTTCTATTTATTTAAGATTGATTTCAAACGAACGACTTGCCATACATTGTACAATGGTCTAAGTGTTACTTAGGCAGTTTTAACTTACGAAATGTACTTAAACCCGATGTTGTTATTTTTTTAGTTTAAATTCACAAATCGGTTTGTTATTTCCAGTACCAGTGTAACTTAGCATTCGAAATCTTTCAAATGTGTAAGTAGGTAGGTTTAGGTTTTATTACCTAGTGTAAACCAGGTCACATCATTTAAAAATTGTGCCAAAACCCGAAAGTATATTAAAAATACCTTAAAAATATCAGTGTGTTTNCTGTGTTTTTCTAGCTTTTTAGCCTCCCAATTTTAGACAATAAGACACAAATACATTGTACCTAAAATATTACCTAGATATATTGTACCTAAAGTTTGTATCTAATGGAGCGACATTGTCATCTTGACAAAGCTCCTTAAATAAAGAGAAAAAAAAAAAAAAAAAAAAAGAAAAGCACAAAACACCACTGCTCGAGAACAAAAACAAAAAAAAAAAAAAAAAAAAAAAAAAAAAAAAAGAAAAGCATATAAAGACCTTTCCTGGCCTGTATTACCTGAATTTTACAAATTAAACAAAGAATTCATCACGACCAATCACTCAGTTCATTCATTCTATTCAATTATTCATTCGCTAGTTCACCTTATTACGATTCAAGTCCCGGACAGTCAGTCGATGCCCAACCGCCGTCGTGAACGGACGTCTAAAGCACAAAATATAACAGAAGGTAAACTCATGTATGTACTTCGCTTCGCGAGCCTGCGCTCGGCCGTCGCGCTAGGGTTGTATTCTCATGTGTTGCGTTTATTTCGTTGTGATAGAAAAATGTAACTCTTAATACTATGCAAGAAAGACAATAACAGATATCCACATTATATTTATATTATTATGTAGTTATGTTTAGTACTTTATTATTATAGTAATAGTTTGCAAACAAATACACGAGAAGGAAGTAGTATCACGTAGTATGTAGTTGGGTGGTTGACACTATTATCCAATAATTCCTAAAACCTCTTTAAAACACTTCGATATTCCTAATAATTGAGTTGGATTTCAATTTGTCAACGTCAAACGAACTATTGAAATACAAATAAATACCTTACTTACCTCCCGGAATCAACTGGTAGTTTAAAAAACGAAAATTTAGTTTTTAATGTTGAGTGTAAGCAACCATCTACTTAACAAATGTTATAATACCCCTTTTTTGTTGTTCACTCATTTTCTCACAAACAAAATAATTTCACAAACGCGTGAGCAGCGTCACTCAAGCGAACGCAGTCGCGCCTCGCATTCGTCCAAGACAGTCTTGATAACGCGTACGTGAGCGGTGTCTATGTGTGCGTGGCTCAAGCGCGCTTAGTATGGAGTTTACTTTCTGTTATATTTTGTGTCTAAAGTGTGTGTTAGTGAAGTGATAAGTTGTTTTAAATTGGGTGTTATGCTGCTGGAGCGAGTACAAGTAAGTACAATGTTATTTTATTTAAGTAAATTATCCCATATCTACTTTAAAAGTCAAGTTTGTATAGGTAGGTAGGCTGACTCAGTTAAAGGAAGTACTAACATTAAGTGAAAAATTAATTTAAAAAATACAGTTGCATTTAGATAGTAAAATTTATTAATGGTAGTACATTCAAATATCATATTAAACACGTAAGTATCAGAATAGGTAATTCAGTACGATATGGTTACAAGTATTGCACTTACAAAAATATTTGCTCTATACAATATATTTACAAAACAATGCATTTCGCTACGGATTGTAAAATAAGCCGCGTTTATACTAGATAATTAAAAATTATAAAATTTAAGTACACGTCATGATCTATTACGTATATAAATATGTTATTTTTGGTATAATGGTACAGGGTTCTCATGGAAAAATGTTACAAATACATACACTAGCCTAGTCGCAATAAATATGAAATATTGTACAATAATTTACGGTATTCGAACAATACCATAGAGTCGCGAAAATATGTTTGCTTAAAGGCGTTCTTAATTATTGTGAGCGATTTTTAAAACGGTGCCTTCTAACGCAAAAATAATGACAAATTGCTTCACCCAAGACGAAAAGCCATTAAAACTGCTTATATTTAACATTTGAAGCCTATGTAAATGTAAGCTGGTGCAATATCATATTAACAATATGGAGTACATAATATAATATGAAAGCCTAAGCGCAGACCACCGACTTTTAGTTGGCCGATAGTTGGGCCCGATTCTAATTTGTATGAAGAATCGGCCGATACCAAATCGGTGTAATGTGCGCACTTTCATACATGTCCAATGCCCATACTTACATTTATTAAAAAGGGCAGTAACTTAAATTGTAGGAAGACCATGGGAGGAATAATGTTGAGTACAAAACCTGTTATAGTTGGATAACACTAAAGTGTCCCAGACATGAAATTAACAGGAGGGCGCTACTACCAATACTGGGTTATTATTAGTTTCGATTTTTTCCACTTAACGTTAAGAGTAGGCGCACACCGTTGATTTTTCGTCAGCCGATAGTTTAGTCGGGCAGTTGATCAGTATGGGCATGTATGGGAGTGCGCACACTACGCCGATTCGATTTGGGTGATTCTTCATACAAATTAAAATCGGGCACAACTATCGGCCAACTAAAAATCAACGGTGTGCGCCTACTCTAAGGCTGATTTACACGTATTAAGTAGATAAGTAGGTAACCAAATTTTTAGTAATTTTTTCTGTTAAGTTGGTGGGCGGGGCTTGTCACTTGACACGTTTTGACAAGCAGTTTCATAGTAAACAAGAGCTTACGATGCAATTTGATCACTTAAAATTAAGTTTAAATTTTAGTTAAATACTTAATAATTACGTATAAATCAGTCTTTACAGAATAGTTGGGACTAGACATGATTATTATGTGAATGTCAAAGAAATTGCTTTCTACCCAATTATACAATTGGAAAGCTTATTACCATCGTTGTTTAATAAATTCATAATCAATAATCAATACATTAGCAAATGTGCCCAGCAACGCATTAAATGGCACAATTTAACAATAAAAAAAATTACATAGCCAAGGTTAATATCATAATAAAATTATGGTAGTTTTCGGTTATACATAATATATTTATTTATAGATATATTTATAGGTTATACATTCCAATGTCTAGTAAATATTTATCAAGCTCTCTGCCATAAAGTCAACGGAATAAGGTCGTAAATACCATTTAATTGAGTGATCTCATTATCTATCATTATTTGTTCAATTTTAAATGTAATACTGATAATATTACAGAAAGTAATAGAAAGCAACAGCCTACATTTCTCTAAATAATTCGGCAGTTAACTTGAACTATTGACTAAAGTATCTTTAACTAAAATTATATTTTTCGTACATGAAAGAAATAGATTTTTAGGTTTTATTTCGTCATGTTGTAAATGAGTTGTTAATTAGCATATTAATTTACAGCTGCATGTTCGTTTTATTAAAGACGTGTTAAAAACAAATCGATAGGGTAATCAATCATAAACTTCAAAACAGCACTATGGCCGCTGGAAATTCATCAAATTCATGTTCAAATTTTACTGTTTTCGTTTTATTTTATAAATATAAATAGTGACTGATTTTCTAACGCTGCTTCTTTTCAGCACTGGCCTATATTGTAATACTGGGACATGTAAAATAGCTTTCTATAAATGAATTTGTATTAGAGTACCAATCGTTATTAATAAATATCATCGCGGTTAAATAATAAGCAGTTTTATTAAGTACGAGTTACTAAGGCAAGACTGATTTTAGTGTACTAATCCTCTGCTTATAACCTACAAGGTTAAGCACAAACAAGATATCTCCCTTTTATATACAATACCTTTGAATCATTCATCATATTGATATTTCTCTTTCCATCACTTCACTGACCAAGCTGGGTATTTGACACCATTTGCCAATAATTCTTAAGCACAACTATTTTAAAGATAAACTTCATTCTGGTCTTAAAAACTTAATTAATTTTAAATTCCTTGTCAATTAAGATTTTTGGTTGCATTTTAATTTTGGTTAGTTTAATTAAGTTGACAAAGTAGTGACGTCACAAGCTAGTATTAGTATGTCAATTAATTGGCGGTGTCAAATAAAATACCCTATTTATGGAAAAGGGACCGCACTTATTTGCGAAAATGTTACTTCAAAGCCTACTTTTTCTTGCACCAAACGCAATGCAAACATTTAGCCTTACAGTTTGCGCAAATTTCACAAATATCCCATAAATGTATTAACAAATTACGTTCATTTAGGGCAAGTAGGGCACAGCTTAATTTTATTAACATCTAAGCACGCTCCATGAAAAAGGTGTCCACATTTGAAGACCCACAGACCGCCATCTTGTATTAACACTTCATTTTGTAAAGGCAGTCCACAGAGCGTACAATCTGTATCGTGTTTGTATATATCTGACAAGTTATCTACTATATCTAGGAAGGAGATATCTTTGATTTTGTTACATACGGTTTCGGTTTCGTTTGAACTTTCGCTGGCTATTGGGACTGCATCGTGGGGTGGTGTGAGACCCCAATGGTCGGTTTTCGCAGCAACTATAAGTGGTACGGCTGTGTTCTTTATTTGACCGTTGACAGTGTTTCGAAGAAGACTGCAGATCTGGAAATAGTACAATATTTGTTTAAGTATCTGCATATTTTAAATTATCAGCTGAAATTTCTCATCAATGGGAAAGTCAATTCTTAACTTAGACTAACAAAGGCGATTATCACACTGCACCGCGGTCCGCGTGATTTCATATAAAAAATCCCGCGCGCAGACGCGTTGTCAGTGTGTTGTGCCGCGCGTGTTTTCTATACAAACTGAGGTACTTGCATACAATGATGAAATCTGTCGTCCCGCGTACCGCGGCGGAGCGCGGCGCAGTGTGATAATCGCCTTAATGGTACTTTTTCTAATTAGAAATTCATAGTATCTTTTGTGGTATCTTTTAGCAAAAATGGTGATTTTCAGAATGAAACACCTGACTTTGGAAAAAGTTACTAGCTACCATCACCACTTTGTACACTACATATTATTATAACTATGAAGACCAAAATTTTAGAAATCTGTATTTATAGAATAGATAATAATGAAAAAAAAACTTACAGCCGCTCTAGAATCTTCGAACTCATACGCGCTGTACAAAGTCTCTGTCAATTGACTAGTGATCGTCACGTCGTATTTCTCATACATAGCCACCAGCATAGCCGTGTGGTAGAACTTCATAGACAGCTCTCCGAGGTCAATCAACTTCGCGTGTTTTCTTAACACGTTCACCGCATTTTTCCCTCCCACAGACTTTATGATCAACGCCCCCAAATCGTCCCAACTCAACATATCTTTGACAGATATATGATGAAACTTTTTATTGCAATTCAAACACATATTCGCGTGCAACGTAGCATACAACTGAATGGCTCTATCCCAGCTCTCTAACGTGAACTGAGGCAAAAAGGAATGAAGCAAACTCTCATCAAGCATCTGCAACAGTATTCTCAGCACATTCAACAGATCTTCGTTCCTCCGAAGGTATAATATTTTCCTCCACAGATATGGCATTCTCCTGCACGTCTCGTAACATTGCTCGCGACATTGACTCGACCATTGCCGCTCTATGAACTCGTCAATCAGTTCGGAAAATACTGGCGTTTGGTTTGTCCTCGTATATGGCAACGGAAAACCACACTCGCAGCCTATATTCGATAACTTCTGCGTCTTCATATTAACAGATATGCACGAATCCACAAAATACTTGTACAACTCCTCGTCTTCTATAATAGAATCTAATAATTCTTTCTTGCGATTGCTACAGCATAAATAGATTAAAAATATATTATTTGAAACAAATTTAGATTCATCCGCGTCTCCCACAGAAACGCAGTATTGTTCTAAAAGTAGCATAAGTTCGTAGATCTGTCTAATATCACAGGCATAGCTCTCGATAGTAGAAACTAAATTCGGTCGTTCAGATTCCTTACCCACTAAACTTAACCTATAGTATTGGTACAATGATTTACACACTTTGTCCTGCTCTATGCTGTTATTGTCTATGTCCTCTATCTCTATGGCTTTTTGACTAGATTCTTTGTAGATAATATCATCATCTAATAAGTTGGGCTCATATTCGGTATCAGCTATAATATCAGGTATAATTCGTTTAGGGAGTCTCAATTCTTGGATTGTATGCTTTTCTGCGCTGAGATTTTTCATTTTTCCTTCAAAATCTTCCCATTTCTCTTTCAATATTTTTTTGCTTGAACTAAATTTGTCAGAGACTGTTACGCTGAGATCTTTGAATGCTTGCAAAGCTTCTGGCGAAAGTGTAGTAGTAAACATATTGTCATCGTTAAATTTTTGGCTCGATACATCTTCCTCGAGGAGAGTAGACTGGTGAAAAGTATTATCGACAACATAAATACCAGATTTCATTTGCGTAGCTTCATTGGTCTTCAGATTGTCGAATTTTTCTAGAACATCATCAATATTTTTCAACTCTTCCTTGTTTTGTAACTTATCTCTTAAACCAACTAAGATATGCAGTTTATCAGACAAATCATTTTCGAGTAAATAATCCCTAAAGAGTGAACATAATTCTGTGCAGAGTACATATTTCTCATCAATATAACATTTGACTAAAAACTTTTGGAGTTTCATATACCTCAGTGTGACAAGTGAGCCATTCGCTAGCCATAAATATATCATGTCGTGGTACACTTTGCAGTCAATTATATCTTTGTACGTAAACCACATAGTGTCATCAACATTGTTGAGATTCAGGAAATACAGGGCATCTCTTTTAAACGAAAATATGGCACTATCAACGCTGTATATCCTTGGAAAATTTATTGCTTGACTTTCTCCTTCAACGTTTATACTTTCTCTGCTTATATTTTCATTTGTATACGACTCTAGTGACACGATTGTCATAGGGTTTTTGGCTAAAACTTGTTTGTACTGGTGTGTTCTTTTAACTGTGCCATCTATTGTCGCTTCCCATAACCGGGAAGATGGTCTTGCACAGTATATCAGTGTGTTTTCTAATTCTTTGCTAACAGCAAAACCTGTGTCAACATCAACAATATTGTACCTTTTTACTTCGGTAACGTCTTGGTTAGTATGTGTTGTGTTAAATGGAGTTTTTTCTTTGTTGTAAAAGCAGGCGCCGTACTCGCCGTCTCTTAATTTTTGTCCTATTTGCCTGTATTGCTCTTGGGATGTGTCGCAAATGTAACACCGAGTAAGAGTGGACACTAGCAACATGGATGCTTTGATATCTAACTGACAAATACGAGAATCCAGGCTCATTATTGTTTGGGATGAACTTTGGAACATTGTTTTAGCCTGAAACATATAAAATAATTACATTACATTAATTTTAATCACATTAAAAGCTTTAAATAAATACACCAAAATAATATTTTAAGCTTTTAGAACACACTATAAATTTTAGTGTTTTGAATAGAAAAAGAACTTACAATAAAGCTCTGCAATTGCAGCACAGATATTTTCCCCACATCGTCACCAGTGAACAGCATGTTGTTAGCACTCCATACCATAGCAGTGACTTCGTTACCCTGGTGTTCTTTTGACGTCACCGCAGAGTGACCACCACTCAATGATTGGTCACATGCTGTTACCGTAACAATACCTCGTCCGTTCGCAAAACTTATGTGTTTCTCTGCTGCTGATATGGCTAGCCGAGTTATTGCACCATCCTGAAATTATACAAGTTGTAACTTTAACTAATGCATTGGAGAATTGAACTTTTTTACTATAAATCTTGAAAGTATAATAGCACTGAGATGCAAACTCTTATTATTCTAAAAAGTTTAAAGAAAATAAGAGTCCAATTCAAATTCGTCACAACATGTAGTGAACAAATTTTATGTTTCTTAATAATTCTGCTTGAGAATTCTATAATTTACTTTTAGACAAATGAAGTGAAACAAAATAAAACTTGATACTAATATGCTCACCTTATTTGGTATAAGCTGTATAAATTCACACGGACATCTGTTAAAAACGTAGATGCCCCCGCTTGTGGCTCCAAACGCTATCAACGTTCTTGAAACATCGAAACACGTATACTGAAACATTAAAATACTAAATGTTAATAAAATTATAAGTGCTAGGTGACATTTATTTATGTCATCTAGGCATATGATAAAATTGATTTACGTGATAGTTTGCTTAAATTGTGATTTCTGAAAAATAATAATAATAGAACTTTAATGCACACCACAACAAGAACAAATAAAAGAAACACATGGACAAGTACAAATAGGAGGTCTTATCGCTATGATTTTTTTAAGACACAATTTTTAACTCATCATTCATAACAATTTAACACATTAATTTAATAAGTATGTATAAGTTTTTAAGTTTAGAGTACAATAGGTACTCTAAATTAAATTGGTACATAAATAAAAGTTGTTTTTCATGGTTGATTAAATTCAAAAGGATGTGCCAATGATTCATTTGGCACTGAAAGTCTGGAAATTAGTACCTAATTATGTGAGTTAATTATAAACCGGTAAAACAAGTTTAGATTGCATGTTTATCAATTGAAATTAGCTTAGGTACTTACCTTAGAACTAACTCTAGGACTTTTCTAATAAATGATGAATAAAAACAATATAATTTGCATTTTCCCAGATTAGTACTAGTTGGCAGATAAACATAGAATCGGTGATTACTACCTCATTGTATTGTTACACATGCATGCGACAGATTTGTATTAAATTACCACATAATCATTGGTTCATGTAATAAGCAAGGTTACAAGTGAACTCTACAGCAAATGACTTAAAATTGATGGTTAAAACAGCATCTCTTCCGATTTAATGATTCTCAAATGCAACTATAGCATAATTTTAATAGTTTTGACTATTTGCCAATGGAGTAAATCCAGAAAGACTGACCTTTATCCGCTGAACACTTAGCAGAGGGAATTTGATATACTCTGAGATATCGGGCAACTCGTGCAATATGTAAGGAGGTAACTTTGAAGTCATTGTTCGTGTTTTTTAATTACTAGTATTGAAAGACATTATACAGTATTGATAAACTGTAAAATAAACAATCAATCCAATATTTTTTGCGCTTTTACACTGAGCAATTTGCATGCACTGTCTCGCTCACAATTACTTAATCTGTGCTCACAATCTCGCTCAGTGTTGTTCCTGACGAATTTAGGGTTGCCGTATTCTAATTCTAAAATTGCCGGATTTTTAAGGAAAACTAAGAAAATTGCCGTATTGTATAAAATGTTTATTTGGAAGGTTTAAATTAAAAAAAATACAAGTGATGTATTATGTACTATGCGTATACTACTTTTAAACTTACTTATTTTATTCTTCACTTTTTAAGGTTTTGAATAATTTAGTCCAAGAACCTACCCGAATAAAAGTGAAGAATCTACCAAAATGAGGAAATAACGATTTTAGACATTAAAATCTCGGAGATATGGTTGCATTTTTGGCGTTTCTTTTCGTGGCGCTTTTACTTCATTTATGGTTTACAAGTTTTTGCGTTCCATTAGACGAAATATTTATTTTTTGTTTACTAAAACTCATGAAAAACTCTACTTTACTCAATTGCCGTATATTTTGATACGGTAATCAAAGTGCTGCCGTATACCGTATTTATGGTGCCTAAGATGCCTGAATGCCGTATATTACGGCAATTGCCGTATCAAGAACAACACTGATCTCGCTTGTCAATCAATCTGTCATAGTGTCATGTATGTCATTGTCATATTGACATTTCGGTATTGACAATTTTATTTTTAATTAAAGCGCCACAGAGACGATTAGTTTTTTTATTGAGCTCAGCATGTTGAGTTTCGTTTATAGGAAGTTTATGCTGCGAAGTTTCGAGCAGAAAAGCTTTTAGGAGACGGAAAAAAATATACTGTCTCGTTTATGACATTTTCAAAACAAGATTTATCTCACTTCTTATAATTTATGCCGCGTTTGTAGGATGGCAGTTATGTGTAATTAATTAGATATTAATATCTTTTATTTATTCAACAATTTTTTCCCCGAGAATTCGAACTCATTACTGCATTGCATACTAATCCCAGTTTGAAGAATAAAGAAAAACTTTTAATTTGTACCCTTAGTAATCTAAGTAGGTACCTACTTAGTTAATTATTATGTTGGGGACTCATCATAAGTTATTATAAGTATCAACCATAAATAATTAGTAATCAATTATTTATTAAGTCAAAGGTTATCAAAACATAAACTTGGTTTCACTACAGAGTTGCATATAAAGGGAAGTTGCAAAAACCAATTAAAAATAGTATAATTCCTTATAAATGAGTCTAGAATGTAATTAATTTTATTATGTAGGTTGTTTAGTTTGCCTTTTTTGCCTGTCACATAAACTAGGATTAGGATGGACCAAATTAACGAGTAAAACTGGGACAGATAATCAGTTTTGTTAAAGATGACTGACCCTTAATTTAACGGTTACATTGTAATAATCAGTTCTAATAAAAGTAGCCGCTAGTAGTACTTATTCAAGCTTGGCATTCGTACTAAAGTAACATTTATAAACACTATTCAAAATGATTTCGAAGTGTTTTGTAATATATTTTGCGCTTTTTGCGGTAAAATTTGTGTCGGGAAAAAGTTTCACCATTGTTCTCGATACAACTGACTCCATGCAGGTTGAAATAGACATCATCAAGATAAATATAGCTTCAGTTGTTGATATACTGAAAATTATGCCAGATTTTAACGATTTTATCATCGTGCCATTTAATGATCCAGGTAAGATTTCAACGATAATATTAAAATTAATAAATATTTTCTAATTTACTACAAGTTATCTGACAGTGAACATCAAAATCTGTTTAGTCATTTCTAATTAATATATTTTTTGTTTTATTATAACTAATTATTAGGAGATTTAAGTTCTTAAATATTTTATAACATGAATTATAAGGAGCAACTAAAATTAATCAGTATTAAATTTAAGACTTAGGTATTTAAGGGTTAATAACGCAGAAAATAAAATGTTTCGTTTTTGAGTACCTTCTCCATAAAATAAACAACTGCTCTAAGTAAGTGAGCTCAAGTTGGCCAAATACTGGTAGGTCAAACCAAAAGTTTATTTTATAATTTCCTTGCGGAAAAAAAATTTAGGCGGGAACAGCAAGTTAGCCCAGCATACTTTGCTAATACTCGTAATAATTATTGTTAAAACTTGAGTCCAAGGTAACTATTCAAAACTTGTTTTTTCAGATATTGGTCCGCCATTAACTTCAACAAATCCTGATGATATGGTAGACATTTTTCATAGCATCTCAGCCAGAGGAGGAAATCAATGTCCAGAGGACTCGTTGGCGGGCATACACAAAGCTTTAGAAATTAGTCGGCCGAACTCCTTCGTTTACGTGTTCACGGACGCATTCGCCAAGGATATCACACGTTTGAAAGATATACAGAATTTATGCAAAACCACCCAGAGCCAGGTAATTATTTAGACATTAATGAAATCTTTTAATTATACTTATGATAAAAATAATAATGAATTATTTTGTGCTTCATAATAGCATGTTTCATACTAAATAGGATCTTCTAGTAACTACTGGATTCGATAATAGGTAGGTACATGCGATTTGCCTTGCACACATTAGGTACCTACTCGAGTTACCCATATTACCATAATTAACAAAAAACTTCTCTTCTTAATTAAAACTTGCTTGCTTTTTACTTGTAACCGTTTATTGCTTGAATTTCTCTTTTTTTTTTCAATTTTGATGTTAGTCGGTTACCTATTCAGTTGGGTATTTGAATCGCACTTAATTAACTCCGAAACTTACGCCCGTAGGTACCTACCTATTCACAAACGAATGCTTGTTTAAGTGAAGCTGCAAATCGAACGCACAGCGTTGAATTGAGCTCTGATTGGTTCGTGTGTCACCCTGTGCGTCTACGCGCACTTTGAGACCTCATAGTAATGTTTGTGAATACGGGCGTTAATGGCTTATGTAATAATAACTATCATCTTTATTGGTAACACCTATTCATGCCAGGTGGTGATATTTCTGAGCGGCAGCTGTTCAGGGTCCGAACCCAGGACTCAGGGTTACGCAGACGTGTACTATGATATCGCCAGGTCTTGTTCCGGAGCCGTCTTCAAGTTTGACTCCGTTAACTTGAGAAAGGTATAAACTTAACTGAAACATTAGCTGAGTTACACCATATTACTTGAACTTTGACAAAAGTCAAAAATCTGTCAAACTTCATATAAAAAACACCGGTTAATATTAATGTTAAGTATGGTTAAAATAAGGTGGTGCAACTCAGCCTAAAATGAGCAACAGTTAACTACCTACGTCTATTTCCTACAAATTCAAATAAAATTAACTTTAAGTCTCATATTTTCTCAAATAGAATAATATTAGCTGACCCGGCGAACTTCGCTTCGTACCGCCTATGTTCATCAGAAATAACGGAGAATTTTTCAACAAACAATCATAATCCTCTTTATAATATTAGAGTATGTAGAAGAGTAGTCTACTTACGAACTTAGGCTTATCTAAATATACATAACTCAAAGGTGACTGACTGACTGACTGACATAGTGATCTATCAACGCACAGCCCAAACCACTGGACGGATCAGGCTGAAATTTGGCATGCAGGTAGATGTTATGACGTAGCCATCCGATAAAAAAGATTTTACGAAACTCCACCCCTAAGGGGGTAAAACGGGATCCACGCGTACGAAGTCGCGGGCGGCCGCTAGTGTCGTTGAACTACCTACCTATGCACGCACTATGCATGCATATCTTCTTATTACATAAAGTACCTATTCAGTGATATTATACAAACATCCGTTCAATGAAGTGCAACATTGTAATGCTTATTGCTAACGCGTGTTAGTATTGATTTGCACTCTGTTTATCATTTAATAATATCTACATTTAATTTAATCTAGACAAATCGAAAATACCTAATGGCAGATAGTCTGGTCAAAGCCCTCTCAATTGCATGCACTTCTATGAGCCAGTTTATATTACTTCGTTCGTTCGTTTCAGCCGAAAGACGTCCACTGCTGGACAATGGCCTCCAAGGATTTCCACAAAGACCGGTCCTGCGCCGCTCGTATCCAGGCACCTCCCGCGACCTTCACCAGATCGTCGGTCCACCTAGAGGGAGGCCTGCCTGAGGATTTAATAATAACCTTATTCAATAAGGACAACATGGAATTGGAAATACATAATCCTTATACTCGTATTATTACAGGCATTTAATTATGTGAAGGAAATGATTAGAACCGATTGGAATGACTTCATCAACCATGAACCGTTTACCGGATATAAACAATTTACGGTATGTATTCAACTTTCAGTAATGTATCATATTTTTAGGTTTAAACAAAGTAGTTAATTATTATCACTTCGGCTAATATAGCATTAAGGCGATTAGCACACTGCACCGCGCTCCGCCGCGGTACGCGGGACGACAGATTTGATCATTATATGCAAGTATAATGCAAGATTTGTATAGAAAACACGCGCGGCATAACACACTGACAACGCGTTTGCGCGCGGGATTCGTTATTAGTACCTATGTCGCCACACGGACCGCGGCGGAGCGCGGTGCAGTGTGATAATCGCCTAAAACGCCTATTCCTAAAACTTTGCCAAAGTATTTCAAATCTTCTTCTATTACTTGATAAAATCTATTTATAGGTCAACGTGGATGCTTATACATCGGACTTTCTGATAGCCATTTCTGGCGACTACCCTACATTGCAAGTAGTTGATTCAGAACACAAAAATCCTGAATTACAGAAGATTGTTGATACGAAACAATCGCTGGTAAGGACCGAACGTTTTGAGTACCCTTTTAAGATAACCTAATCAAACCAATACAGGGTGGAAATGATTAAGAGCGTTGTAGCAAAAAGTTGGCGTTCGAATTTTAGGTTTTTATTGCTTGACGTCGCGTAGTGAGTGCGCAAACTGCATTTATCTTTACAATTTCAACGCTGCGTCGACTAAACGATCTTAATCCGTAGCTGTATCGTATCTAAGACAGTACATCATACATATAATATAGAAATAATGTATAATTTACCTATTTTCAACCGACTTCAAAAAAGGAGGAGGTTCTCAATTCGACCCGTATGTTTTTTTTTTAATGTTTGTTACGCGATAACTCCGCCAATTATGAACCAATTTGAACAAATCTTTTTTCGACGTATAGGTAATACCTCAAGGGTGGTCCCATTTAAATTTAATAATAGAAAAAACAACCCCCAAGGGTGGAAAATTGGGGATGAACTTTTTTATACGCAATATCTCCGCCGATTATAAATCAATTTGAACGATTATTTTTTTGTTGAATAGGTATTAATCAAAAGGGTGATTTCATGCAAATTTGAAGAAAATATTTCACCCTCAAGGGTGGAAAATTGGGGATGAACTTTTTTATACGCAATATTTTTAATTTTTAGTTTTTTTTTTGTGTTCACGCATTTGAAGTCGGTTTTATTTTTTTTAAAAGGTAATTATTTCTCAGATCACTTTTAGCAAAATCAAGTTACGTAATTAATGTATTTTTTATACAAGTAAATCCCGCGACAAGTTTTTATCTTTAAATTGAAAAAAGTAATAAGTTGATGGGTTTGAAAGAATTTATGTTTTATTTTATTCTTTTTAGAGCATCAAAAGCTTGTTTATGAAAAATATTTACTTTTTAAATTTTACTTTTGACTTTTTAGTTTTTATGATGCGGGATGGAAAAATTAAAATTTATTCTGATTTTGTGACGTTTCCGCACATAAATATGGATAGGTTAAATAAATAGAATGAAATGTGTGAAAACGAGCGTGCCATTTTTTAAACGTTATCTATAATATCTGTGTCCATCAAAGAGCTCGTAACTTATTTCACATTATTATCAAAAAGTTAATAATAAATATTTAAATTTTGTAAGTCTAAACAAGTCAGGAAATCAAAGAGGTAAATAAATACTGATATCATTGTGATTTTAAAGAATTTATTATTATAAAACGGTCGTATAATTAAGATTTTTATCCATAGAGCAAAATTTATCTAATCGTGTTTTTAAACAGTTATTATCCCATTAGGTACACATACGTTCTGTCTTCTGTAATACAAACCCATCAAAAAAACAATACTTGTCAAAAAACCAACTCTCGCTACTCAGTTGTTCTACGGTAAACAGTTGTGAGATCCATGGATTTAGTCCAGTCCAGTCCAGGAAATCTTTAACGTTTTACATAAATATATTGACTTGGCCATAGCATGAAAACACGTGTAAATTAAATTATTTAGTGCGAAACGAAACGAAATTTTGCATGCCTGTGTAGACATG
Source organism: Ostrinia furnacalis (assembly GCF_004193835.3). Lineage (NCBI taxonomy): Eukaryota > Metazoa > Arthropoda > Insecta > Lepidoptera > Crambidae > Ostrinia > Ostrinia furnacalis. The sequence goes on from NW_021130551.1 coordinate 732,758, forward strand.
CAAAATTTCAGCTCAATGGAAAAACGGGAAGTATAGCCTGACCAGGAACATAAAAACCCTGGCATAGTGGCGCGACAATTGCATTTGATAGTGCAACACTGAGTACAGTCGTACCTGTGTTAAATTAATTGGCTAACTTTATGTATCAGGATTCAGGATTACGGGCTAATTTGATATTTTCGGTGCAGTCCTGTTGTCCCCCCTGCTTGGCCCCCCTAGGCTAGGGGAGACAACAGGACTAGATTTTTAATCAATGATTTGAGGACTGTTGTCCCCCCTGGCAAAAATTATTTAAAAGCCATAAAATTTTATAACATTTAAGAAGGACTGGAGTACCTGAATGAATGGCAAATTGCCAAACTATTCAGTTAGGTATTCACCTAAACGTATGTCAAATAATATTAACATTTGGATAACGAAAAAAATATAAGTTCTTGGTACTGGTACTATTTCAGACTATTTCAAAATCTGCTTTACTTGCTTTTGACAAAATCGTTATGAATTATCCCTACTAACGTAACTTTATCTTTTTTTATAAATAAATATAAACATATAGCGGACAAAGCCGTAGGCAAAAGCTGAGCCTACCTCTATTATGCTATTCTCATGTATAAAAAATATTATCTAGGTACTGTAAAGTTTATCAAGTGTAAGTAAAAATCCGTTTAGTAGTTTTAACGTGAAAGAGTATCAAACATCCATACTCACAAAGTTCCGCATTTACTTACAACATTAGTAGGTAGGATTTACTTATTCTGTGGTAGGATGCTAAAACTGAATAATTTTAAATCTATACTTTATATTATAAAGCTGAAGAGTTTGTTTGTTTACTTGAACGCGCTAATCTCAGGAACTATCGGTACGATTTGAAAAATTATTTCAGTGTTAGATAGCCCATTTATTGAGGAAGGCTATAGGCTATATACTATCACGCTACGAGTAAGTAATAGGTGCAGAGCAAAAATGAAAAATGTTGCGAAAACGCGTTTTCATGCATACGAAGTCGCNCAAAAGTAACCTTCTGGCAACACTGCTCTCGTCAATCAATCTGTCATGTTTGTCAATGTCATATTGACATTTCGGTATTGACAGTTTTATTTTTAATTGAAGCGCCACAGAGACGATTAGTTTTTATTGAGCTCAGCATGAGTTTCGTTTATTAATTAAGAAGTTCATGCTGCGAAGTTTCGAGCAGAAAAGCTTTTAGGAGACTGCAAATAATGCTCTCTTGTTTAAGACATTTTCAAAACGAGAATTTTATCTTACTCCTTAAATAATTATGCCGCGTTTGTTTGTAGGATGGCAGTTATGTGTAATTAATTTTGTCCCCGAGAATTCGAACTCATTACTGCATTGCATGCTGACTTGTATTGTAATTCAATCCCAGTTTGAAGAATAAAGAAAAAACTTTTACTATGTAGGTACCCTTAGTAATCTACACTCGACAGCAAATAAATCGCACCACCCGCAACGCGAACTTTAAAGATTTTCTTTTCACACAATAATGGTGCCCCAACAATATTGGTGTTATTTGAAAGCCCAATAAATATCCTTAAAGAAAAACACATTTAATTTCTTATTAAATGATTAACATATACCATAAATGTGACTTGAAAAAAGACCTCACTTTGGGCTCACCTCTGGGATCAATTAGACCAAATTTTATGGTTATAAAACCAAATAATGATCACACGTGTCCTCTTTAACAGATGGATAGCGATTAATCCCAACTTAACAGTTTTATAGTCATAAAAAATGGCTATAGCGTAACTACCTATTTTTTGAAGAAGTGACTCTGGATCCTTGTAAAGACACATTTTTGGGGTAAAAACCTTTCCTTTAATAAAATGAAGTTTAGAACTAGGCTTTTAAATGGTGCCAATATTGGTGGGAAGTAGGGATGCATACGTTTGAAAATGCTTGTCGCGGGTGGTGCGATTTATTTGCTGTGGAGTGTATACACTCGACAGCAAATAAATCGCACCACCCGCAACGCGAACTTTAAAGATTTTCTTTTCACACAATAATGGTGCCCCAACAATATTGGTGTTATTTGAAAGCCCAATAAATATCCTTAAAGAAAAACACATTTAATTTCTTATTAAATGATTAACATATACCATAAATGTGACTTGAAAAAAGACCTCACTTTGGGCTCACCTCTGGGATCAATTAGACCAAATTTTATGGTTATAAAACCAAATAATGATCACACGTGTCCTCTTTAACAGATGGATAGCGATTAATCCCAACTTAACAGTTTTATAGTCATAAAAAATGGCTATAGCGTAACTACCTATTTTTTGAAGAAGTGACTCTGGATCCTTGTAAAGACACATTTTTGGGGTAAAAACCTTTCCTTTAATAAAATGAAGTTTAGAACTAGGCTTTTAAATGGTGCCAATATTGGTGGGAAGTAGGGATGCATACGTTTGAAAATGCTTGTCGCGGGTGGTGCGATTTATTTGCTGTGGAGTGTAAGTAGGTACCTACATAGTTAATTAGTTGGGGACTTAATTATCATAAGTTATTATTAGTATCAACCATAAATAATTAGTAATCAATTATTTATTAAGTCAAAGGTTATCAAAACATAAACTTGGTTTCACTACAGAGTTGCATATAAAGGGAAGTTGCAAAAACCAATTAAAAATAGTATAATTCCTTATAAATGAGACTAGGATGTAATTAATTATGTAGGTTGTTTAGTTTGCCTTTTTTGCCTGTCACTTAAACTAGGATTAGGATGGACCAAATTAACGAGTAAAACTGCGACAGATAATTAGTTTTGTTAGAGATGACTGACCCTTAATTTAACGGTTACATTGTAATAATCAGTTCTAATAAAAGTAGCCGCTAGTAGTACTTATTCAAGCTTGGCATTCGTACAAAATTAACATTTATAGATACTATTCAAAATGATTTCGAAGTGTTTTGTAATATATTTTGCGCTTTTTGCGCTAAAATTTGTGTCGGGAAAAAGTTTCACAATTGTTCTCGATACAACTGACTCTATGCAGGTTGAAATAGACATCATCAAGATAAATATAGCTTCAGTTGTTGATGTAATGAAAAATATGCCAGATTTTAACGACTTTATCATCGTGCCATTTAATGATCCGGGTAAGATTTCAATGATAATTATTAAAATTAATGAATTATTTTCTAATTTACTATAAGCTATCTGACAGTGAACATCAAAATCTGTTTAGTCATTCCTATTTCTTTTTTTTGTTTTAATATAACTAATTATTAGGAGATTTAAGTTCTTAAATATTTTATTTCATGAATTATAAGGAGCGACTAAAATTAATCAGTATTAAATTTAAGACTTAGGTATTTAAGGGTTAATAACGCAGAAAATAGAAAGTTTCGTTTTTGAGTACCTTTTCCATAAAATAAACAACTGCTCTAAGTAAGTAAGCTTAAGTTGGCCAAATACTGGTAGGTCAAACCTAAAGTTATTTTTTTAATTTCCTTGCGGAAAAAAAATTTAGGCGGGAACAGCAAGTTAGCCCAGCATACTTTGCTAATACTCGTAATAATTATTGTTAAAACTTGAGTCCAAGGTAACTATTCAAAACTTGTTTTTTCAGATATTGGTCCGCCATTAACTTCAACAAATCCTGATGATATGGTAGACATTTTTCATAGCATCTCAGCCAGAGGAGGAAATCAATGTCCAGAGGACTCGTTGGCGGGCATACACAAAGCTTTAGAAATTAGTCGGCCGAACTCCTTCGTTTACGTGTTCACGGACGCATTCGCCAAGGATATCACACGTTTGAAAGATATACAGAATTTGTGCAGAACCACCCAGAGCCAGGTAATTATTTTTTGATTAAATGTTTTGATTAAATGTTTTTTTTTTTTCAACTGTTACCTACCAGTTGGGTAACTATTTGAATCCGACACTTACGCCCGTGTTCACAAACGATGCTTGCTTAAGTGAAGCTGCAAATCGAACGCACAGCGTTGAATAGAGCTCTGTGATTGGTTCCTGTGCGTCTACGCGCACTGTGAGACCTCATAGTAATGTTTGTGAATACGGGCGTTAATGGCTAATGTAATAATACTTAACTAGGTATCATCTTTATTGGTAAAGCCTGGTCCGTGAGAATTTTGTCCAATGACCCCAAGCTACCCATCCATAACGCTCGCGCGTAATTATATTGCTGTGCTCACGGACCAGGCTTTAACACCTATTCATGCCAGGTGGTGATATTTCTGAGCGGCAGCTGTTCAGGGTCCGAACCCAGGACTCAGGGTTACGCAGACGTGTACTATGATATCGCCAGGTCTTGTTCCGGAGCCGTCTTCAAGTTTGACGCCGTTAACTTGAGAAAGGTATGTAAAACTTAAGTAAAACTTTCTACTAAAAAATTAACATTAAGCAACGGTTAACTAGGTACCTAGGTATGTCCATTTCCTACAAATTCAATTAAGTTTACTTTTACTCTCATATTTTCTCAAATAGAATAATATTAGCTGACCCGGTGAACTTCGTACCGCCTATGTTCATCAGAAATAACGGAGAATTTTTCAACAAACAATCATAATCCTCTTTATAATATTAGAGTACTTAGGTAGAAGAGTATTCTAATTACGAACTTAGGCTTATCTAAATACACATAACTCAAAGGTGACTGACTGACAGTGATCTATCAACGCACAGCCCAAACCACTGGACGGATCGGGCTGAAATTTGGCATGCAGGTAGATGTTATGACGTAGGCATCCGCTAAGAAAGGATTTTACGAAACTCCACCCCTAAGGGGGTAAAACGGGATCCACGCGTACGAAGTCGCGGGCGGCCGCTAGTGTCGTTGAACTACCTACCTATGCACGCACTATGCATGCATATCTTCTTATTACATAAAGTACCTATTCAGTGATATTATACAAACATCCGTTCAATGAAGTGCAACATTGTAATGCTTATTGCTAACGCGTGTTAGTATTGATCTTGCACTCTGTTTATCATTTAATAATATCTACATTTAATTTAATCTAGACAAATCGAAAATACCTAATGGCAGATAGTCTGGTCAATTACTTCGTTCGTTCGTTTCAGCCGAAAGACGTCCACTGCTGCAGCTGGACAATGGCCTCCAAGGATTTCCACAAAGACCGGTCCTGCGCCGCTCGTATCCAGGCACCTCCCGCGACCTTCACCAGATCGTCAGTCCACCTAGAGGGAGGCCTGCCTGAGGATTTAATAATAACCTTATTCAATAAGGACAACATGGAATTGGAAATACATAATCCTTATATTATTACAGGCATTTAATTATGTGAAGGAAATGATTAGAGCCGATTGGAATGACGTCATCAACCATGAACCGTTTACCGGATACAAACAATTTACGGTATGTATTCTATGATGATTAACTTTCAGTAATGTATAATATTTTTAGGATTAAACAAAGTACCGTTAATTATTATCACTTCAGCTAATATAGCATTAAGGCGATTATCACACTGCACCGCGCTCCGCCGTGGTACGCGGGACGACAGATTTAATCATTATAATAATATGCAAGTACCACACCACATTGACAACGCGTTTGCGCGCGGGATTCGTTATTATGTCGCCACGCGGACCGCGGCGGAGCGCGGTGCAGTGTGATAATCGCCTAAAACGCCTATTCCTAAAACTTGGCCAAATTCTATTACTTGACAAAATCTGTTTATAGGTCAACGTGGATGCTTATACATCAGACTTTATGATAGCCATTTCTGGCGACTACCCTACATTGCAAGTAGTTGATTCAGAACACAAAAATCCTGAATTACAGAAGATTGTGGATACGAAACAATCGCTGGTAAGGACCGAACGTTTTGAGTACCCTTTTAAGATAACCTAATCTAAACTAACCGCTCTTGATTATGTGATCTCACTCGATTATTCATAATCATACTAAATGTATGGAAGCTGGAAACATTGAAGTTTCTGATAGATCCAGTGTATTATAAGTATGTAACTTATTGATACCACTTAATAGAGCTCGTGAAGCACTTTCAGGATCAGTAACCAGTTTTTTATACATATCTTGTATAGTTTATGAAGGATCAGTAACCAGTTTTTTGATATCATGTATAGTTTATGAATAATCGAGTGAGATCACTTATCATGTCTACCCTATATATTGTATGTAACTTTAGGTAGTCCGGCTAGCAGATCTAAGACCTGGTGAATATCAGATAAGTGTCAGATGCCAAGGACTTACATCTTTGACGTTCTACAAGAAGAGTCAAGTTCCGTACCAGTATGGCTTCTCCACTAGAATCCCGAATAGCTTGCAAGAAACTACCACCAGGCCTATGCCAGGTATTTACAGCTGTATAAATACTTTTAGCTTCTAGAAACACTATTGGGCGTCGAATCTACATTCTATAGAGCTAACTGCACACTTCGCTGGAATGCGATTCTCCTTCCCATTTACTTTTAAGAAAGGCTATGAGGACTTATTTAACAAACCCATACTAGATTTTGGGAATTGAACCTTTCGGGAACTGGACATTTTAGGAATTGGACATTCCGGGAATTGAACATTTTGAAACCGTTGGACATTTTGGGAATTTTTTTTTATTTTTTTATGCTAGACAAGGCAGGTATTTGACCGCAATCGCACCTGGTGTTAAGTGAGATGCAGTCTAGGATAGTACATATCTGCCCTGTAAGTGCCTATTCACTCTCGCCTTGAAAACGCCCGGATTATAGTGTTCAGGAAATACAGCAGCAGGCAGCGAATTCCAGTCCCTAGCTGTTCTGGACGTCTGAATTGGACGTTTTGAACCTAAAGGGCCCGCACCCTATCTCCCCGTGTTTCGTTTGCCCTGTTCGTATCAGAGCGTCGATGTGACGTCATGGCTGCCTGGTGCGCAGTTAACTCTACCGGTTTGTAGTACCTACCCGAGCGTAAGCGGTTTGCTGACCAAGAGCTAAGCTAAGTTAGTTCAGCTTTGCAAGCACTGCTGACGCAGTATTCCATAGTGCTTGTATAGTTTACAGTTTGCACACAAATTTTCTTTTTGCGTCAGAAAAATGTATTGAATGAAATGCATATCCACTGGTCCGGGGTTTCTGGTGGGTTATTTGGGGCTCTCACTAAAAACCTGACGGGTCCCTCGGGTGGCGATTAGGGTAGCAGCACGCAAGGTGCCGTTAAGTCGTTCACGTGCGTATCCCCACGCTTTGGCCGCAGCCTCACTCAAACTGTCGCCCTAGTTTGCACAGGAAAATGGCCTATCCATACCTACCGCCGGGGGACGGCAGGTTAAGTGGGGCTCGAACCCACTAAAAATCTGGGGTGTTCCCTCTGCCGCATAGTGGTCGGCGCCTTGGGTACTAGAGACGACCAAGGCGCCTTCCGCGGACGTCCCGCCGTACCTCCCGTAACCAACTACGTACGAAAGTGACCTACAAATCTTTTACAGGGCGTCAAAATTATATTCTCATAGTCGCGCCTAATGCCTACAACTTCAGAATTACTTCCATTGAACTGCAAATGACAGATAGTAACGAAAAAAAGCTGCTTACCATCGAAGAGAGTCAAGTTCGTGAGGGGTATTATTTGACTAATGTGTTTGTAGAAAACTCTTCATTTAAAATGTTGGTAAGTAGAATTTACGGCTTAATAATTTAAGTTTCGGTTAAGCTTTCAAGGGAATAGTACTTAAATACACTGGTCATCACAAAAATCGGCCCACCTACTTAGTACGTTTTACAGGAAAACTAGTTTCTACTGACACAATCATGGTGCCCTAACAATATTGGTGTTATTTGAAAGCCCAATAAATATCCTTAAAGAAAAACACATTTAATTTCCTAATAAACGATGAACATACCTATACAATAAATGTGACTTGAAAAACTTGAAAAAAGACCTCACTTTGGGCTCACCTCTGGGATCAATTAGACGAATTTTTATGGTTATAAAACCAAAAATGATCTCACGTGTCCTCTTTAACAGATGGATATCGATTAATCCCAACTTAACAGTTTTATAGCCATAAAAGTTGACTCCTAACCTAACCTAACCTTTTTTTTTTTTTTTTTTTTTTTCGATATTTTGATCGTTCGATATTTTGATCGTTCGATGAAACGTATTCGATATTTTGATTTTCGATCATTTGTCATTCGATATGGCGTAGGTAACCCCTTAAATACACTGGTCATCACAAAAATTGGCCCACCTACGTTTTACAGGAAAACTAGTTTCTACTGACACAATCATGGTGCCCCAACAATAAATGGCAATGCCAGATTTTGTATGGAAGGTGGCGTCTTTTTTTTTTCGCGCGGCCATCGACCTAACTTTGTTTTTTGATTACAAAATAGTGTAATAAACCAAACTTAATATGGCATGTATACCTCTAAACTCAGTCTGAACTGAGTTACGAGCATTAGAAGTTTAATGATTTTCATACTAGATTTGCTTTTTGCGCGCAAGTTTTGTAACAAAATATTGCGCTATTTTTTTATTGCACTGATTCTGCTGCATACTGATGTCTGGAGCCTTTAATGGATGGTATTGTTTGTTTACACATACAATGTCATTATTTTGTTGCAATTTCTTACAAAACTTGTGCGCAAACAGCAAATCTAGTATGAAAATCATCAAACTTCTGATGCTCGTAACTCAGTTCAGACTGAGTTTAGAGGTATACATGTCATAGTAAGTTTGGTTTATTACACTATATTGTAATCAAAAAACAAGGTTTGGTCGATGGCCGCGCGAAAAAAAAAAGACGCCAATTTCCGGCATTGTCTTTTGGGCTCACCTCTGGGATCAATTAGACGCATTTTTATGGTTATAAAAGCAAATAATGATCTCACGTGTCCTCTTTAACAGATGGATATCGATTAATCCCAACTTAACAGTTTTATAGCCATAAAAGTTGACTCAAGCGTAACTACCTACCTATTTTTTGAAGAAGTGACTCTGGATTCTTCTACAGACACATTTTTGGGGTAAAAACCTTTCCTTTAATGAAATGAAGTTTAGAACTAGGCTTTTAAATGGTAATATAGTACTCGTATAGTAATATTGGTGGGAAGTGGGGATGCATACGTTTGAAAGTGCTTGTCGCGGGTGAGTCGATTTTTATGATGACCAGTGTAGTAGATATTAGGTAACTACTGTACTATGTAATTTAGATTCATTCGTTCGTTTGAGCCAAATGATGTCCACTGCTGGTCCCTCAAGGATTTCCACAACGATAGATCCTGCACCGGCCACCCAGGCACCTCCCGCGACCTTCACCAGGTCGTCGGTCCACCCAGTCCTGCCCACACTACGTCTTCCGGCTCGTGGTCGTCAATCGAGAAGGGCCTTCATCTCTACGAACTCGCAGAATTTAGATTAAGAGTTAATAAATAAAAACCTACCTATTTTTTTAAATAAATACTTACCTACTTGTTAGACGGTTAACAGAAATATTTTTTTATTAAAATTTAAATCCTTAAAGATCCATGGAACAGATGCATCATACAAAGAAATGACAACCACAAGCAAAGTGATAGATGTGCAAGCACAATGTAAGTATTTAAAGAAGTAATTTTTCTAATAAAATGTAACACAGTTGTTGAACACTGTTTTAAAATGACATTTCCATACTAAACGTCACTTTAAAACACTGTTCAACGAGCGTGTAAGTTTTATTATTAGCCCTTAAATGGTTTCTGTCCGTTATAAAGGACATATCAAACAATTGCCTACAGAATCTAAATTAAAGCAATTTATCGACTTTCAAGGGATATTTTATAAAAAGCATGATATTTTATGTGAAACACGGGGCAGTAGTTCCATAAAAAACCGCGAATTTTAAAAATTAAGACAGTTGAATAACTGCAACAGCAAGGTCAAGTTTTCGCTGTTGATAAATATGGCAACACTGTGGGTATTACACTTGTTCTTGTGCTTTATTGACTGATTTTTGAATATTAACGAATAAAACTGACGATTAGAGCCAAAACCGTAAAAAAATATCGATTTTTGTTCATTCATTTCAAGGTTACAAATGTTATGTCACTTAAAACGGACAACGCCATGTATCAGTAATAAATACTCATGTTGATTTTTAGACATTTTTACCCCATTTCCCCCTTTTAGGGGTTGAATTCTGAAATNAATAGGACACAGCCATATCCTCCGTCTCCGATAGTGTGGCCTGCCTGTCCAGCTCCTTTTGAAGAGCCTTCTCGGCAGCCTTTCTGGCCTTTAGGCCCACATATTCACCCGTGCTGGGAGGTCTGCCACGGCCGCGCGGTCTCTTAATATGAGGACCGCGGGAGCCGCGCCCTCGCCGCCCACTGGACAGCTTAGGTACCTTGTCAGTCTCTTCCTCATCCTCTTCCTCTTCTCTAGGCAAGGAGCGTTTCACGCCCGCCCTTGACAGGGAGCTATCGACGCTATCTGCCTGAGACACAACGTCGTCGTCGTCCGTGTATTCGACGGACCAGGCAGATATTCTGTCCGACCCGCCGTCGTCCGTCCAAGAGTCATATCCTGGGGCGTCACTTCCGGTATGGCCACCTAATCGGGTGACCCCGTCCTCCCGCTCGGTGACCGTGCCGCCTAATCGCGCGGGAGTCGCGCTCCGACTGGATGACGGAGCGGTCTCGACCGCACGCTCGGCGACTTTCTCAGTTTTTCCAACCTGCTTCTTCGACGGTGCAGGACCTCCGAACATGGCCCGGAGCCTGGTCCCATCAAAGGAAGGAGGTCTCATCCTCTCCACTCTCACCACTATCTCCTTCTCCTTTCCACCTGCTGAAAGCACAGAACGCGTTGCGGCTCCCCCAGATACGTGAGCCGAGACCGCCGAGGCGGTGAGGGATTCTCCGGCATTGCCGGTACCCTCCTGGGGTATACTAACATTTTTCTTTGCGTCCATGCTGTGTGTCTGCTTACGGGCGCAGCTGCCCCACCTCCACGACGGGGTAGCATGCTAGATGCCCTCCAGCCATTCATCCCCTCGGCCCCCGCCAGACCTTAGGATTAGGGGTTTTATAGACTTGTCCTTGTCTTGGTCCCGACTTCCGTAGCCGGGCCCCCGGCCCCCCTCCATTGGGGGGTTACGGGTTGCCCGACAGGCCGGCCGAGTTGACGCGACCTGCCGCGCCGGTGAGGAGTCAGCCGCTCGCGTGACAGAACACGCGGACGTTGCCCGGGATGCACCACGGGGAGGTCCCTCACCATCGCACCCCAACCTAACCTAACCTAACCTAACCTAACCTAACCTAACCTACCTATTTTTTGAAGAAGTGACTCTGGATTCTTCTACAGACACATTTTTGGGGTAAAAACCTTTCCTTTAATGAAATGAAGTTTAGAACTAGGCTTTTAAATGGTAATATAGTATAGTAATATTGGTGGGAAGTGGGGATGCATACGTTTGAAAGTGCTTGTCGCGGGTGGGTCGATTTTTATGCCAGTGTAGTAGATATTAGGTACTATCACAGAATAATAATAAGTAGGTACTGTACTATGTAATTTAGATTCATTCGTTATTTTCAGCCAAATGATGTCCACTGCTGGACAAAGGCCTCCCCCAAGGATTTCCACAACGATAGGTCCTGCGCCGCCCACCCAGGCACCTCCCGCGACCTTCACCAGGTCGTCGGTCCACCCAGTCCTGCCCACACTACGTCTTCCGGCTCGTGGTCGTCAATCGAGAAGGGCCTTCATCTCTACGAGCTCGCAGAATTTAGATTAAGAGTTAATTAGTAAAAACCTACCTATTTTTTTAAATAAATACTTACCTACTTGTTAGAGGGATAACAGAAATATTTTTTATTAAAATTTAAATCCTTATAGATCCATGGAACAGATGCATCGTACAAAGAAATGACAACCACAAGCAAAGTGATAGATGTGCAAACACAAGGTAAGTCTTCTGATTAACTTCTAGCATATTTTAGTCTAATATTTCTTCTGCCATAGGCCTTGTAGTAGAAATAAGGCCATTTCAAGTTTCTTGTATAATAATATGCTCGGAAATACTATTATCGTCGTAGAGGAGTGAAAACCTCGAGGGAGTAAGTAGGTACCGAAAACAAAATTTTTCAGGAGAGACAAAAAACAGTCTCCTGAATATTTTACGAGGTTTTCATTGAACGCGATAGATAGCACTACAATCATCCGATTCGAATATACATAGATGAGCTCGAAATGTGCGTTGAGAGGTTTTCTTACATTTATAAACATTAAAAAGTGATTTTGGTAAAAAAAAATCCGACTTACGAGGTTTTCAAAGTCAACGACGTAATCTGGGTCGCGTTTTGGGTTCAAACATAAGAACATAAATTCAAATTCAAANTTATTAATAAAAGTTGTTTTACATTTGTTTTCCTAAACTAGCAATGTCCGCCCTAAGTGACATGGATGTAATGCTAAATAATTGGCAATGTCCGTTTTGAGTGACATGTCATAACTTCTATACTAATTGAATTTTTTTCAAAAAGAAAATATTTTTTTCTTAATCTATCAAAACAATACCTAAATCCCAAATTTGACCATTTTTGAAGCAAGGGTTCAATGAGTGCCAATTTAAGGGTTAGTAAGGGGGTAAGAATCTTTCTTCTGCCTTGTAGTAGAAATATGTCCATTCCAAGTTTTATGCTCGGAAATGTTATTATTTGGTTCGCGTTTTGGGTTCAAAGATATCATTTACCCATTTACTGAAACATAAATATACTACAACCTGATAGAGTTAACTGCGCACCTCGCTGGAATGCGACTCCCTAGCACACCTCCGCGTTCGCCCCGCTCGTACCAGAGCATCGATGTGACGTCACGGCAGCCAGGTGTGCAATTAACTCGACCGTTATGAGTTGGGTTTTACTAGAGCAGTGTTTTTCAACCTGTGGGTCGCGACCCCCTGTGGGTCCAAGCCTCTATACGGTCGCGAGAGGTCGTAAAAACTACTTCAGTAAAAAAAAATTAATCCGAAATCTAATTATGCAAATGTTGTATGGATTTAAGTATTCGGTCCCTACAAACATCTATGCAACATTAAAAAACGCATGAAAAAAAAAGCGAACGGTCGAGGGGTCGCCAAAAATTTTTTCATGCTAAGGGGGTCGTGTCATGAAAAAGGTTGAAAAACACTGTACTAGAGGATCGGTGGTTTACATCCTAGGATCCTTGAACATAGAAATAGTAGTGGTGGGAACGAAAGTATGGTATAATCCCATAACTTCATATTATTTCAGTGCGCAGTCCAGTATGGTCAAAACCAGTGGTGGAGATATTAGAAGTTGAGAATAACCTAATAAACTTTGGTACTAATGCAACGATAGTCTGCAAGGTTGTTGGGTACCCAAAACCTGAAATTGTGTGGGTAGATAATGAAGAATCGAAGTATACTACAGAGGTAAAAAGAATAGACATTTCTTTCTGTACCTTATGATTGAAACTTGGTGAAAACTTTTATTCTTTGTTTTCAGGAACTACTTTTGGAAATACCTTCTATTTACCTGTCGTATGTAACAGTGAATGTTACAAAAAACCATACAATGTATTGTAAAGCCAAAAACAGAGATGGAAACGATGAAAAGTTTATTGATTTATACGCCAATCGTACCTTTACATTTAATGTGCTTCAAACACCTCAAAGTAAGTTTATGTAACATATTTAAGGTTTTTTTTTATTTTCTACGATCTTTCCAGTTAAAGATGATACCTATTGAAGACTGTGGGTCATCATCATCATCATCATCATCATTTCAGCCATAGGAAGTCCACTGCAGAACATAGGCCTGCGTCCAGCGCCTTCCTGTTACCTTTATGATGTCGTCGGTCCACCTGGTGGGTATTTAAATTTAATGTTTGAGACTACAACTGCTGCCTATGGGATGTTCTATTATTTGCCTAAACTATTAAAGCCTCAGTACAAGTGATGCAAAGGTTAATCAAATATTGTTGTAATGATCATCATCAGCATTATTTTCAGCATAGCTAAACGGTTTTAATTATGTCTACAATGTTAGCAATGTAGACTTAATCGATACATAACACATACTTGTATGTATTCTATACTCTTATGCAATAGATATTAGATTACATTTAGTAAGAAATTTATTCTCAACCATGAAGGGGCTTCCCCTAGAGAATATACTGATGTCAGTAGTTTTGTAGTGTCATCAAATTTTAATCCTAATAATAATTTATTGTAAATCAGCTTTTGCCTGCGGCTTTGCTCGCGGATAGATGGATGTTGTATAACGAATTTTCATGAAACTGCATAATATTTTTTGCACATCTGAATTCTGAACGTATCATATTGGCTATAATTTATAACGATATTATGAATCCACGAGCGTGAAGCCGCGGGCAAAAGGTAATAAAATAATCACAAATTTCAGACGAAACGTTCCAATACGGCTCAGAAGGGAAACTGTATTGTGAAGTAGATGCATACCCCGAAGCAGAAATAAAATGGACTCATAATGATACATCCGTTGACTTTTCGGATAATATAGAAGTTGTGAAAGATGAGAATGCTTTAGCTATTAAAAACATGACACTGAACGATGTTGGTTTGTATGAGTGTAAGGCAAGTAACGAAATCGAGTCAAAAATATTTAAAGCTGAAGTCACTGTTTCGGGACTAGGTAAGTATTTTGATCACGAAGAAACATTAAAATTTGTATGATATTAATGATACTGATCATGTGCTACTAATTTACATTTCAGAGGCTCCAGAGCTAGATGTTGATAATTATGAAGTAGATCTCAAGCCTGGAGATTTTTTCGATACAGAATGCCGGTAAAGTTATAATATAATATTTACTAGGACTTGTACATACCAAGTTGAACCACTTGAAAATTTTGACATGGTCACCAATATTTCCCTTTGTCTGCTGTTACCAGAAAGGAAAAACAGAACAAACGAAAGTTCAAGATTATGGAATTCAAAAATATTTATTGGATGATTCGATGTACTGTAACTGTGCATAATAATAAATTATTTTATACCCTCATTGCAGAGTTATTAGAGGCAATCCTCCACCAAAGATATCTTGGGAATACAAAATCCCTAATGAATATGATTTTGTGGGAGTGCCGAGTGATGTGTATGTAGACGGAGCAAAATTGAAGATCTCGGTAGTCAGTAAAGAGCACAGAGGAACCTACAGATGTATGGCCACCAACATGTTTGGCGAAGCTTCGAAAGAAATTTCTGTTAATATTAAGTGTAAGACATTTTTCAAATCCTTTTCATTGACCTAAGGATTCAGGACAAACTTGACCTTCACTGGTTGGGTTTTTATTGCGGTCAAGCTGTAGATCCTGGCTACACAGGAGTTGCAGCGGTGGTACAAGAGCTAGGAATAGTCCCGTTTAACCTAAGGATTCCATTGTCACAATAGAGGCGTTCTGTTACAGCCAGGTCAAAGTGAACGCTCATCTTGATATCTTGGGGAGTTTTTATGCTACCGACGTCATTCTTTCACCATTGATTAACTATTATTACACTTGATCATCCACTGTCTAAGTAGTTTAGGCAATTCAGTTTTTCAAGTTATTTGTCAATTTTTAAAACACCAAAATAAATAAAGTCTTCCAAATCTGCAGATGCACCAATCATATCTAGCAGCGATGAAGGAACAGTGGTGGTAAAAGAAGGGGACTCAGTGGACCTCCCTTGTAAGGTTGACGCGGAACCCGAGGCCTCGGTACATTGGGAGTTCACGCAAGGGGGTGTTGTGGTGCCTATGGATGATAGACATACTTTTGATGACCATTATACACATCGGTAAGCTTCGGATTTTTGTGAATTTTGTAGAGTGGAATAAAAATTTAAGAAGCAGGTGCTGAATGCAGGCTACCAACCGGGCAATATGGAAATCATTGGGGAAGGCATATGTTCAGCAGTGGACGTCGATGATGATGAATCGTTAAAATGGTAAGAAAATAAAAGAAAACATTGTTTTCTTAGCTTATGTTCAGTTTTATACATACATTTTTGATAACATTTCCATTGAATTAATGATTTTTGCTTCCCCTGTGATGTATACATATATTTATTTTATGTACCTAGTTATTGTGTTAGTATGGCAGAAACTAAATTTTCTTTATTTTAGCATTGTTTTAAGTAGTTTATACAATTTTGCCGCAATTTGTGAATAGAAACAGAAAGGAAGATTAAAAAAAATAACAAATGGAAAGCCTAATTTTGATATTGAGAATCTGAAATATGAAACACGGGAATTTTTGCAATCTTATTTCGCAGTTTCTCAGCGCTGTGGAAAGATTCAGGCGAGTACCGTTGTGTAGCGGAAAATTCAGTTGGGAAAACAGAGAAGACTGTCGCTGTTAATGTTTTAGGTAAGAAATATAGTTATAAAGTAATTTAACTTTTCTCGTATCAGTGTTTCTGAATTTGAGGTAAAAACAGAACTCGAGAAGCTGTTAGCAATCTAANATGTGCCTTATAATTTTATTTTGTGGGTAACGGTGGATAAGTATGTGAAGTGTCAATTTGACCAAACAAATTATTTGGGATATAATATTTGGCAACATAAAACATTTGCTAAATAAACATTTGCCAAGTAAAATTTGGCCAAATGATAATTTGACCAAATGAATTAGTTGCGAAAAGTACAGTTGCTAAAAGTTCATTTGGGAAATGAAACTTTGGCGATAAGTTGTTTGCGAAGTGAAATTTGGCGAAAAGTAATTTGGCCAAACGGAAGGATACCAGATGATACCTATTGAAGGCTGTGGGTCATCATCATCATTATTTCAGCCATAGGACGTCCACTGCTGAATATAGGCCTCCCCCAATGATTTCCATGTTGACCGGTTGGTAGCGGGCAGCGGCCTGCGTTCAGCGCCTTCCTTGCTACCTTTATGATGTCGTCGGTCCACCTTGTGGACTTATTAATGTTTGAGACTACAAAGCTGACTATGGGATGTTTCTATAATCTAATAGCCTCAGTACAAGTTATGCAGAGGTTAATAAAATATTGCTGTAATGATCATCATCCGCATTATTTCAGCATACGAGTAGCTAAGCGGTTTTAATTATGTCTACAATGTAAGCAATCTGGACTCAATCGATACAAAATATTTAGATACTATGTAATGTAAAAGATATTAGATTACATTTAGCAAGATAATTATTCACAACCATGAAGCGGCTTCCCCTAGCTAGGGCATACTGATGTCAGTAGTTTTTTAGTTTTCCTAATAATAATTTATTGTAAACCAGGTTTTGCCTGCGGCTTTGGATGGATGTTGTACAACGAATTTTCATGAAACTTTACAATATATTTTTTACACATCTGTATTCTGAACGCTATAATTGATAACGATTTATGAATCCACGAGCGTGAAGCCGCGGGAAAAAGGTAATAAAATAATCACAAATTTCAGACGAAACGTTCCAATACGGCTCAGAAGGGAAACTGTATTGTGAAGTAGATGCATACCCCGAAGCAGAAATAAAATGGACTCATAATGATACTTCCGTTGACTTTTCGGATAATATACAAGTTGTGAAAGATGAGAATGTTTTAGTTATTAAAAACATGACACTAAACGATGTTGGTTTGTATGAGTGTAAGGCAAGTAACGAAATCGAGTCAAAAATATTTAAAGCTGAAGTCACTGTTTCGGGACTAGGTAAGTATTTTGATCACAAAGAATTTGAAAATTTTGAAACATTTAGGTATGATATTATGATACTAATTATGTGCTACCAATTTACATTTCAGAGGCTCCAGAGCTAGATGTTGATAATTATGAAGTAGATCTCAAGCCTGGAGATTTTTTCGATACAGAATGCCGGTAAAGTTATAATATAATATTTACTAGTACTTGTACATGTTACGGTCAAAGTGATAAATGTGAAAATTATGAATAATCGCCGGTTATTATGAATAATTGAGAATGTTACTAGGTATGCAAAATCACTTGAAACCTATGTTACAGTTAAGCTTTTACTGTGCTTTTACATTTACAAATACATTAGTTTTTATTTCATTCAAAAATACCCAGTAGTTATGATTTTATAAGCATTCAAAGTTCGCTTAAATATTGAGTCCCGCCGACGGTCACGTGACCCCGCGTGACGTACATTCACAGTGTCCGCTCACTAGAAAACGGATATAAACATACCTACTTAAATACATTTTTTTTGTAAATACAAACTTATTATACATAATTATTAACACCCAGACCCATCACAGAAATTAAAATTGAACCAAACCCAAACTTGATGCGATTGTGTCGTTTTATTGCGAATTACCTTCCAGCTCCATCATTAGACCCTGATTACTATATAGAATTAAAATACTCATCAATACAAAACGAACGAGCCCAAACTCGATGCATTTAAGTCGTTTTATTATAGAGTTCCTATGGCCACCTTCCAGCTCCATCATCAGATCAGCTCCATGTCATCATAATATTGCATGGTCATCCAAATCACATGTGTTTGCGAAATTTCAGCTTAATCGGTTGCCTGGAAGTGGGTCTTAATTCAGCTTGCAAGATTCCACCCATACAAATATGAGCCAGTCACTGTAATATGACGTCACGCGCATAAAATGGCGGGCCGGCCGCCGCCCGCACTTTTAAAATTCAATATCTTGGAAACTAATTGACGTATCGAAATAATTCTTTCACGTGTATTTTTTATTTTTAACAGAGAATACAGAAAGCTAAAAAACAAAATTATTGAACATTCTTCATTACCGCATGATTTGGTAAATGTGATTAATATGAGGTCATTTATGTGTGTATAAAACTAAATAGGCGGCTTAGGGGTGGCCCAAGGGCCACCCCCGCCGCACCTTAACCTATTTTTCACTTTAAACCAAAACATTATGTTATAGGCATCATGGAAAAGTAATATTATGCAAAAAACATTCCAAACTCATTATGCCAAATTATATTAATATATAATATCAAAACGTTCAAAAGTTTGGCTATACACGAGCACGTACACAAGATGTTGTTCTCTTTTATGAAATTTGTTAGTACTAAGGTTGAATTATTAAAATAATCACTGTTAAATGTGATTAATTTATCACTTTCACCGCGACTGTCGGGAATTATTCATAATAACCGGTTATTATAAATAATTTTCAATTTATCACATTAACCGTAACATACATACCAAGTTGAACCACTTGAAAATTTTTACATGGTCACCAATATTTCCCTTTGACTGCTGTTACCAGAAAGGAAAAACAGAACAAACGAAAGTTCGAGATTATGGAATTGCAAAAATATTTATTGGATGATACTATGTACTGTAACTGTGCTTAATAATAAATTATTTTATACCCTCATTGCAGAGTTCTTAGAGGCAATCCTCCACCAAAGATATCTTGGGAATACAAAATCCCTAATGAATATGATTTTGTGGGAGTGCCGAGTGATGTGTATGTAGACGGAGCAAAATTGAAGATCTCGGTAGTCAGTAAAGAGCACAGAGGAACCTACAGATGTGTGGCCACCAACATGTTTGGCGAAGCTTCGAAAGAAATTTCTGTTAATATAAAATGTAAGACATTTTTCAAATAGAATAGAATAGTTTTTATTTAAAAGAAAGACATATAAGCAGGTAAGACATAGGTACATAATGAAAGAGATACACAAATGGACAGAAAGCTGCTTGTGCCCCTCTGACAAAAAGGCTCAGCATACATCAAGACCGCGCCAAGGCTTCTCGAAACTGATTTTCAGCGGGGGCCCTCTATTGTCTGCAGGCAAATCCTTTTTATTGACAACCTAAGGATTCGGGACAAATTTGACCTTCACTGGTTGGGTTTTTATTGCGGTCAAGCTGTAGATCCTGGCTACACAGGAGTTGCAGC
Organism: Ostrinia furnacalis; assembly: GCF_004193835.3. Taxonomy (NCBI): domain Eukaryota; kingdom Metazoa; phylum Arthropoda; class Insecta; order Lepidoptera; family Crambidae; genus Ostrinia; species Ostrinia furnacalis. The sequence goes on from NW_021130551.1 coordinate 752,598, forward strand.
TGTGGTACGAGAGGTGGGAATAGTCACGTTTAACCTAAGGATTAATTGTTACAATAGATGCGTTCTATTACAACCAGGTCAAAGTTATCGCTCATCTTGATATCTTGGGGAATTTTTATGATACTGACCTCATTCGTTCACCATTGGTTAACTATTATTACACTTGAAAATGTCGACTGGTTCATCCAGTGTCTAAATAGCTTAGATGGAAGAGCAGTCACCCGGCAAGCGAAATGTCGTGGGTTCGATTCCCGCCTTAGGCAGTTCAGTTCGATTTTTTCAAGTTATTTAAAATTGTCAATTTTTAATACACCAAAATAAATAAAGTCTTCCAAATCTGCAGATGCACCAATCATATCTAGCAGCGATGAAGGAATAGTGGTGGTAAAAGAAGGGGACTCAGTGGACCTCCCTTGTAAGGTTGACGCGGAACCCGAGGCCTCGGTACATTGGGAGTTCACGCAAGGGGGTGTTGTGGTGCCTATGGATGATAGACATACTGTTGATGACCGTTATACACATCGGTAAGCTTCGGATTTTTGTGAATTTTGTAGAGTGGAATAAAAATTTAAGAAGCAGGTGCTGAATGCAGGCTACCAACCGGGCAATATGGAAATCATTGGGGAAGGCCTATGTTCAGCAGTGGACGTCGATGATGATGAATCGTTAAAATGTTAAGAAAATAAAAGAAAATATTGTTTTCTTGACTTGTCAGTTTTATATACATTTTTATTAGCATGGCAGAAACTAAATTTTCTTTATTTTAGCATTGTTTTAAGTAGTTTATACAATTTTGTAGCAATTTGTGAATAGAAACAGAAAGCAAGATTAAAAAAATAACAAATGGAAAGCCTAATTTTGATATTGAGAATCTGAAATATGAAACACGGGAATTTTTGCAATCTTATTTTGCAGTTTCTCAGCGCTGTGGAAAGATTCAGGCGAGTACCGTTGTGTAGCGGAAAATTCAGTTGGAAAAACAGAGAAGACTGTCGCTGTAAATGTTTTAGGTAAGAAATGTTACTTTATTTATTTTTCTGATATCAGTGTTTCTTAATTTGAGGTATAAACAGAACTCGAGAAGCTGTTAGCAATCTAACGCCATATTCAATTTAAATCTTTTGTTATTGTTATGGTGACAACCAATCTATGCGGGTGGGCCTTAGAAAAAGCTCTATCACCAACTAAATGGAGCTGAAAAGGATGATGGCAGGGTTTCTATGAAATCTATCCCACCTTCCAATAACTAAATGTGTTACATTGCTGGATTGGTACTTTTGAGCTAAAAAAAGTTACTATGGCGTCAAGTTCCACATCTTATTCCGTTCAGAGTTGCATCTTCATTTCCCCCCATTGGAAATGAAACCCGGGATCTCAGGATCTAATGCCCGTTTTCACCATCAATCCCTAAGAGTAGGCGCACACCGTTGATTTTTCGTCGGCCGATAGTTTAGTCGGGCAGTTGATCAGTATGGGCATGTATGGGAGTCCGCACACTACGCCGATTCGATTTGGCCGATTCTTCATACAAATTAAAATCGGGCACAACTATCGGCCAACTAAAAATCAACGGTGTGCGCCTACTCTATCCGTTCCCTAACTATCACTTTAGTTAAACGATTTTCAGAGACGAATTTCATAAAGGTCACTTAAAAATTAAAGATTGATGGTGAAAACGGGCATTAGATTGGTGTTTATCAATAGACAACGGGGGCGATTAAATAATATTTTTTTATTATTGTGTAGTGGCCCCATACATACAACCACCAGAGGCAAGGGAGATGACAGTCACTCCTGGTAGCAACATCAATCTCTCTTGCAAAGTTCTGTACGGCAACCCAGAACCTACAACTCGATGGGAATTCACAGCTCCCGATTCCAAAACCACAGTTCTATCCAGGTTTGTTGTTGATTACTACATTGTATGTAAAATAGAAAGACACGGATCTTAACTAGGGATGTTATGGATATGTAGTTTCGGTTATGGATACGGTTACGGATATAGGGATAATATTATATCCGAACGTTTCGGTTACGGTTACGATATCCATAACATCCCTGTCTTAACGCGACATTTATGAATGAGTAACATTAATGTACGGCTTGACGTTTCCGCTGCTATGCTGCAGCCTTGGTCACAAGCAGACAGGCTGCTCGCGGCATATTTTAGTTGAAATTGAACGCGAAAGTTTAAAATCTACTATCATGTACAACCCGGTCGAGTTAATTGCGCACTTCGCTGGAATTAGACTCCCTTGCACACCTCCCCGCGTGTGCCCCGTCCATACCAGAGCATCGATGTGACGTCACGGCAGTGAGGTGCGCAGTTAACTCGATCGATTTGTATTACAAAGTGAATAGATCGAGCGACGGCCGACGGCACGAAAGGCTTCACACTGTGGAAGCTAAACTCGTATTAGTTTAAGTGCGATTGTCTATTAATGTCAATTGTTTCAAATTAATATATTAAGCCTAGGCGCAGACCACCGATTTTTAGCTGGCCGATAGTTGTGCCCGATTTTAAATTGTATAAAGAATCGGCCAAATAAATCGGTGTAATGTGCGCACTTCCATACTTGCCCATACTGAGCAACTGCCCGACTAAACTATCGGCCGACGAAAAATCGATGGTCTGCGCCTAGGCTAATAGTTACAATGTAAATAATATAAAAATCACCTTTAATAATAGATTCGACAACAGTTCTTGCTCTTTATTTATTTGGGTTATCAAGTTAGGTCAATGGGTTTGGTTAAAATTACAAAATGTGCAATGTATGAATAATATGAATATCCCAGTAATAATATCGCATTTTGTAACTGGAATTTAAGTTATTGCGAGTATTTGTGTCCGTTATGATAACCTTCGAAATATTTTTCTTGATAATAATTATTTAACAAAGATGACTATAGTAAACGTAATGTACCTAAAGAGCGTGGAGTAGATAGTACGTAAGTGTTTTTATTGCGTCTTAATAAAAACAATTGAATGCTATTTTTACACTATAACTTTTATTATTTAGGTTTTTCAAGGGTTCCTGATAAAGTCTTGCATATAATGTAATCTGATACAAGACTATCCAACTAATAAACGTTACTCCGGTGAAAACTTATTTCCGGTGATTTTATCTTACCAGATATCACACAGACATAGGATCCACGTCCTATGAAATCAAATGTCAAGGACTTATCAGGAACAGGGTAAAACAAAAATTACCAACTGGCCACGTTTCCATCTTATGCTTAGAGAAAATCCGAAAATACAGTCAGATGGATAATTATAATTTCATAAGTAGAGAATATAAAGAAATGATAACACTGGTCAACACTGGTTTTGGTGCCAAGGAACTGTATACTTTTTTTGATTGAGGACCTATACTGGTTGCTTTAGTAGCAAAACTGTTGATTTCCTACGTGTGGTTTTCGAGATTTTGACGTATATAGAAAAATATCAAAAATCAGCGTTTTTTATACTTTTAAGTGCCCAAAAACTTTCTTTTCTACGACTTTTGTGAATGAGGTGTAGTGGGACTATCGCGTTACATATACCCCAGCAGCAAACAGCCATCATATGCCGATCCCATCTGCCATGGTGCCTCTCTTACAATGGTTTTTAGGTCTTGATGGCATCGCTCCCGCTGTTCTTAGCTATAGCATGCTATAGTGACCAATATTATCTGGGAATTGATCGAGATGACTGTGGAGGTAGTGCCCTTTGATGGACATTATTACATCCTGAGTTTTTAAGGCATGTCTAACAATTTCAGAGTAGGTAGTTACTGGACTAGTGATTACCGAAAAAATTTTTTGTAATTTCAACGAACAAAATCCACGCAGATCGTTCCAAATAGTCCATCGAACATAAGAAATCAAAAGCTTTTATTAATATTCTTATTTTATGGACCATCAAAATTTACTTAATAAATTAATTAAAATCTTTTTTTATGCTCAAACTAGTTTTTTTTTGTTCTTTCTTCACTTTCTCCACTCTGAACTTCATGTTACGGATTCTTTGACCGTTGAAACATTGTCTTAAGTGTTCACAGCAGCTTATACAAACAATTTTGGGTATCCACGGCTTGAATACAACCACAATTTCCGACTTAAAGTAAGAAAAATAAGCACTTTTAATAAAATCTTGCCTGAATTTTCGAACTTTTTAACTGTGTACACATCACAAATGTAACAAAAATACATTTTGATTGTTGAGATAACTTCTTGGCAATGCAGACATGATATTAAAATAAATGTATTTATAAAAATGTACCGATAACACTACAAACTGTGCAACCAAAGTACCGATTAAAGCTAAATTTTAAAACTGAGGGTAGATCCAAAACTACACGTAGGAAATAAAAAAGAAAAATATTTTTATTATTACTAATACACACCTAATAATAAACTATCATCAGAATCTCGGCACCATTTTCATTTTGATTTTTTGTTGACCTGTGTAATAAAGGGATTGTATGCCTTTAATAAATAAGAAAAACTATGTTATACGCATTTTTTTCTGACAGTACTTTTCACCTTTTCGTGCCCAGTTGGGAATTTTGATAGATATTTATCTGTCGTGTCCATTTGGGAATAAGCAGAGAATAAGCCCCGCTTAACGTTAATGGGTTGTGCTTTCATTTGTTACAATCCAAATGATATCGATAAGACATAATTATTTTTCTGTTACAGAGGAAATTCTACCAATCCACATAACCTGTATCTCAGTAATCTGTCCAGGGCAAACGAGGGGATGTATTTATGTATAGCGGACAACGAAGTAGGCAACGACCGAATTAGAATGTATCTGAAAGTTTACTGAATATTTTAACGGATTTTTGACTAGATTTAAATGAATAACATCGTACTGTATTTGTAAATCATATTTTGACTGTATATTTTGTTTTGTACGTCTTAAATAAATAAATATTATATATTTTTAATATCTCTCTCTAATCTTACCATCCTTATCGACATCTTTATAAAATACCTAGGTTAAAGTTACAAGTATTTGATACACAATCGTAACATGAGTTTATTTTTAATATTATAATAACAGAAAGCTGAAAAATAGTTAAGATATTATACACATTAGAAATCTTGTGACGTCACTGACCACGTTAGAACAACACGTAGAGTCCCATAAATGTTATAATGGACGCGTTTTGACGTCACACTCACCTATTTCCATACGCTTGTTTTTTTTCCAGTCCGATTTCAAAACTTTTCTTACACGAATTATAGGATTCAGCACTTGTTTTTTTTACTTCACAAAGAAACATACATAATTGTAGCACTTTTTTTGCTCTAGTTTTAGTACTTTCATTTACTTCAAAGGAGTTCACGCGAGTGGAACCGCCTTAAAGAGCAGTGGGGTTTGAATGAGATTCCCGTTTTCCGATTTATCGAAATGACATCATGAAGTTTTGTCTTTCATACAAAACGTTAAGTTAGTTCAAGTCAGGGATTCTGGATTTCCCCTTATCGATAAGTATAAGAGTAGTTACACACACAACTGACTTTATTAAATATCAGTTGTTGTCAAAAATAATAAATATTAGATTTTTTGGTTTTTAATTAAACTTTTTGAGAAAATTTTCTCAGAATCAGCACTATTTTGACTCTACATCAACTACACAAGACTAAGTGTTGTGTCTTAATACAGTTCATATGCCATGGATTTGTTGAACCCCGTTAATGCGATTAGCTTCTATAATCTAAGTTTCTATTAAGAAGAAAGAAAGAAAGAAAAAATGTTTATTCAATATCGACAATACACTTAACTTCAACAATACTTAAAAATATTAAACGAGTATTTAATTACAATGATAATGAAAAGGTATCCACTCGGCATGGTGTATGGTGGTGTAGCATCTCAGTTAGCATTTTTACTCCGTTAACCAATCGGATCATCATCTACATTGAAAGCAAACTGATAACAGTAAAAACAACGAAGTAAATAAAATGTGTGCGACTACCTTTATTATGATGACGACGGTCACTTGATATGATTTGATTATTAATGTTTATTATAAGACGCAACTTTAGCTGGCTCAGTATTGTTTTTCACTCGCGATGATACGGTCCCAACTGTAATATTTAATAATGAATTACTTTAGAGGATATTATTTTTTATTGTTAATAATTCAATTAACAGTAGGACAAAAAGAAAAAAGCAGTCTTACGTTCGTGATAGACGATACAGGGTCTATGTCCAATGACATAGAGCAAGTGAAACATGGAGTCAAGCTTGTATTCGATACGGTGTTAAGTTCGAATCGTTCACAGATAGACAATTTCATATTGGTTACGTTCAACGACCCTGGTGAGTTTTTACTTTCATCATCTTTTTATCTTATACTAACATTGTTTTTCTTAGCTCTGATTAAATTATAGGCAGGTTTGTAGTCAGATTTAAGGTTATTAGAAACAAATATATTATTTTTAACTAATAAACCCGAATAACATTGACTCCGACCTGAAGCTATGTTTAATAGTGATTTGTGTACCTATCCTAATATCTAGGATATAAAGTCATTCTAATATTCCAAAGATATTTGAAAAAAATCGATTTTCTATTAGCTCAGACTGTACCTACAGTCCTACATGAAAAAAACAAGGTTATAGTGCATGACAACTTACTATGATGCATTTTAGGTACGCAGCTTCGAACTGTGACAAAAAATGAAGATGAATTTAAAAGGGCTCTCGAGTCCATATACGTGAACGGTGGTGGCGATTGCCCTGAATTGTCCATGGCGGGCATCGAACTGGCGCTCACTCAGAGTCTTCCAGGTTCCAACCTGTATGTGCTTACTGACGCATCTGCCAAGGATCTAGACTTGCTTGACAAGGTCAAGAACTTGGCTAGCAAGAAATTCGCTCAGGTAATTCAATAACTTTAATTATCAGAAATGAGGAGATCCGTAAACGAACTAAAGTCGCTGACATAGCCCGACCGATTAGCAAGCTGAAGTGGCAATGGGCAGGGCACATAGTACGCAGAACTGACGGCCGATGGGGCAGCAAGGTTCTGGAATGGAGGCTGCGTACCGGAAAACGTAGCGTAGGACGTCCTGTGGGTGGACCGATCACATCATAAAGGTAGCAGGGAAGCGCTGGACGCAGACCACCAATTGATCAACATGGAAAATATTGGGGGAGGCCTGAGTTCAGCAGTGAACGTCCTATGGCTGAAATAATGATGATGATGATGAATTATATGGGTCACAACATATTATTATCATTAATTTTGCCTTGACTATTAATGATGGTTGTGTACGGACGACAGCACATCAAGTTCAACGTCGTCTTATCTCGTAGTAATACAGGCTATTTTGCAACAAATAATATGTCAGTGGAAGGGAAAAAATGCTAAAGCGCCATTTGGCCCATATGACGCTTTAGCATTTTTTCCTTTCTACTGACGGTAAAGTCAGATTTGCTGTCAACTGTGCTTACTTAACATAAAAATAATTACGTCTTACAACCCGATCGAGCTAGCTGCGTACCTCGCTGGAATGCAACTCTCCCTGGCACTTACCCGTACACGTCCCCGTGTTTGCTCCGTGCGTACCAGAGCGTCGATGTGACGTCACGGCTGCCAAATGCGAGTTTTCCAGCGACTTGGCCCACTTTTGGCCCGACGTGGACCAAGCTAAAAGTGAGCCAAGTTGCAGGAAGACTCCCAGGTGCGCAGTTAACTCGATCGGGTTGCAATCTTGCAATGCAAGTTTTGTCCCTTAGTTTTTAATTTTAACCTGCATAAGTAGTTAAGACAAAGTTACGTACATATTAAAAAGTCATATTAAAAAGTCGCTTTTATTACATTGCAGGTGGTATTCCTTTTAACTGGTAGATGCGGTAGTGACGACGACCCGGGGTACCAAGCGTACCACAAACTATCTGATGCTACTAACGGACAAGTCTTTCACATGACCAAGGACAATGTTGGAAAGGTTGTAATACTTGAAAATAAACGTAGACTACTAATAAGTTACTTATACTTTCAACCTTTCGATCGTATTAAANGATTTTCTATTAGCTCAGACTGTACCTACAGTCCTACATGAAAAAAACGAGGTTATAGTGCATGACAACTTACTAATAATGATACATTTTAGGTACGCAGCTTCGAACTGTGACAAAAAATGAAGAAGAATTTAAAAAGGCTCTCGAGTCCATATACGTGAACGGTGGTGGCGATTGCCCTGAATTGTCCATGGCGGGCATCGAACTGGCGCTCACACAGAGTCTTCCCGGCTCCAACCTGTATGTGCTTACTGACGCATCTGCCAAGGATTTAGACTTGCTTGACAGGGTCAAGAACTTGGCTAGCAAGAAATTCGCTCAGGTAATTCAAGTTTTGTTTGACCAAATCATGATGGTTGTGTACAGACGACAGGACATCAAGCTAAACACAGTGGTGTCTTATGTCATTGTAATACAGGCTATTTTGCAACAACTATGAAGGTATTTATGGTTTGATGTGTTGTCAACTGTGCTTACTTAACATAAAAATAAATAAATAAATAACACTGAAAAAATGTTTGGTTACTGCTTACACAACAAAAGTGACCACCGAACTAAGTGTTAACTATAACCAAACTAAGTCTAGCTCACTACAGAATTATTTGTTTAATTTACACAACATTTTGTTCCTCATAACCAGGTGTTCCGTGGTCACTTTTGTTGTGTAAGCAGTAACCAAACATTTTTTTCAGTGAACTCTCCCTGGTACTTATCCGTACACCACCTCCCCGTGTTCGCTCCGTGCGTACCATCGATGTGACGTCACGGTTGCCAAATGCGAGTTTTCCAGCGACTTGGTCCACTTTTGGCCCGACGTGGACCAAGCTAAAAGTGAGCCAAGACACCTGGGAGCGCAGTTAACTCGATCGGATTGCAAGTTTTGTCCCTTAGTTTTTAACCCAAAGTTAGGTACGTACATATTAAAAAGTCACTTTTATTACATTGCAGGTGGTATTCCTTTTAACTGGTAGATGCGGTAGCGACGACGACCCGGGGTACCAAGCGTACCACAAGCTATCTGATGCTACTAATGGACAAGTCTTTCACATGACCAAGGACAATGTTGGAAAGGTTGTAATACTTGAAAATAAACGTAGACTACTAATGAGTTACTTATACTTTCAACCTTATGTTTAAGTAATATTTGAGAATTACACATACAGACCTTAATTAAAATATTGAAATGTGTAGCTAATAATTATAATGCCACACTACAGCACGCCAGCACCATAAATCGTCACTACCTGTTAAAATGAAGGTTATTAGATATTTTGCATGAAAATTTTGTGATCCCTCAATACGTTTTTAACTAAAGAGCTTAAGTTTTGTTTTGAAATATTTTCCAGATTTTGGCCTACGTAGCGGAGACAGTATCTAGTCGAAAAACAGTAGTCACCAAAACGACATTCCCTCCAGGCTACGATCACGATTTGACAGTAAGTTTTAGATTAATAACATGCTAAGTCCTCGTTTAGGTAATATTTTTTTTATTCACAACGAGTTAGCTCTTGGCCTGTATCTCACCTGATGGTAAGTGACGATCAGGTCGAAGGTGGAAGCGAGCTTCACCCAGAATCCTCAACCACGGTGGAACTGGTTACCTTACCTCTAACTGCCGGAACACAACAATGCTGTTAATATTGTTGTGTAAATGTATCAATTCAGCATCAGACGCGTAAAAGCGCTTTCCAAAAGTCAATTTGCAGAAAATAAACGACTTTTAGGCACCAGCACAAATGCTACTTTTAGCATCGGCGATTGACGATGCAGTATCACAATTTCATCTCATGTATCAGTATCGCGTATTTTAGTGACTCTATCGATGCAGCATCGCGATTTCGTGACTGTGTCAAAAGTTTCATCTGTGCTATGGTTTTTAGACTGAATTATGACTGATAGAGTAAAATTTTAACTCCCTCCCCTCCTCCTCTATAATTTAGCAGAGGAAATGAATGATTTGGTTTAAACTATCCCGATGGACGTCGTATCAGGCGACTAAGGGAGAAAATACTAATAAGACTCCGCAACCCGTTTGGGCAACGTGGAAAGTGCAGGCCAAATCTTCCATTACTTAGAAATAAGAATATGTGGGGTGGAGGACACGTACCGGAAAGCGCAGCGTAGGACGTCCACCCACTAGGTGGACCGACGACCTCATAAAGGTAGCAGGAAGGCGCTGGATGCAGGCCGCTACCAACCGGTCATTGTGGAAATCATTGGGGAGGCGTAATATCCTGCAATGGACGTACTATGGCTGAAATGTTGATGATGATGATGATGAATCATTTGTAAATAAACCAATCACAACTTTACAGATTCCAGTTGATGCTGATATGAAAGATGTGGTGATCGCTGGGTCGGGAACAGAACCTAAAATTGACATAACCGCCCCTGACGGCAGTAAGCCCCATACAGAGAAACTTGTAGATATACCAGAAGTTATTGTAAGTACTCATTTTAATCACGTTAAGTACTCGGCTTGAAGGCAATAATTTATTTGATCGAATGAAAAATTAATAACAATGACATCTTAATAAAATTTAGGTACCTTATCACAAGAAGTATTCTATCATAAGGTTGGCTGAAATCTTCTTTCACTTTAAATCGTTATCACCGTAGTTATATGTATTTATAAATCTGATGACCTCATAAATGTAGCAGGAAGGCGCTGGATGCAGGCCGCTACCAACCAGGCATTATGGAAATCATTGGGGGAGGCCTATGTCCAGCAGTGGCCGGCTATGGCTGAGATGATAAATGATGATAATATTTACCCTTCAGTCAGTGAAAATAAAAGACACCACGCCCGGCAACTACACAGCCAAGGTGGGCAGTAAGTCGGAGACCAGTGTGGTGATCACTGCCACCACCACCATCCAATTCAAGCACGGGTTCTCTCTTGCCGAGCCTTCCTCCATCGAAGGCACTGCTATCCAGCCGTTACCAGGTATAACTGCTATTTCTGATAAGATTGAATATTATTCTATTAATCAGGAATGTACTACTAACTACATACTAATATGCTACCAACCGGTCACTATGTACATCATTGGGGGAAGACTATATTCAGCAGTGAACGTCTTATGATGATGATTCTATTAATTTTATAAACAGCGTACGAGTATATCCAAAACAATTTGTTTCAATAACAATAGAACTTGTGTCTGTTCCTTTAGATAAATGATCTTTAGTGATTTGTAGTGCACAAAACAATTCTAATTTTGTAATGTAAAGAAAGATAGCTAACAGGAGATCAGACCTTTTGATTCATCCGTTAAATATTCATTATATTAAAAACTAGCTTTCCGCCCGCGGCTTCGCCTGCGTGGACTACATTATTATAGCCTATAGTGGATCCGCCTATTTTTTTTACAAAATAAAATTTGATGAAAGATTTTTCAAAAACGGTCCAGTTGTTTTTGAGCCTATTCATTACAACATTTACAACCAAACAAACAAACAAACTGTCTAACGTTTTAATCTGTCTAATTGTAAGGAGAATTGAAGTAACTTAGAATGTCATGGTCATAGAAATTAATTATTTTCAGATAAAGAGTCCCATTTATCAATAAAATTGATAACCGATGATGATGGTGCAGTTCTAAACACAGTTGTGTTGTCAGACCTCGAAGAGCATGATATTGTCGAAATGCCACTTATGTTAATTGATGAAAAGCAAAAATTCTATACCACCAATCTATTTGTACCCCCTAACACCACCTTCAAAATAACGGTAAGAAAACTTTTAAAACTTTGATTGTATTTAGTGAAAAATCTTATAAATATAATAGACTTGAATATTTCCAGGTCAAAGGTTACGACACGAAAAGTAAAGCTCCATTTAAAAGAACAAGTCCTACGCCAATAGAACCGCAAAACCCTATTTTAGGTAAAATTACTATCCTAAATAATTCTTCGTTTGCAATGTCCGTTTATAAATTAAGTGGTTCCACATTACCTGCTAAGCTTGCTTTTGCGAGACCCTAATTAAGTACTTATGAGTTTCAGCAAATGGTTAACAGGTTAAAACTATGTCAATTATTTGGAAAAATTTAAATTGGTTAAATTTTTGTAGTGAGACCTGAAGATAGGGCGCCTACAGTAAAAATCGAAGGAGGCCTCATTATCAATGCAGAATATAATCAACCATTGAAAATATCATGCAAAATAAATGGATTCCCTAAACCTGATGCAGTTTGGTCCCATAGTGATGGATCAGTATTGACGTCAGATGTAAGTAGCGAATATTTATTATTATCACTTTATTTCACTTTTTGTGGTGATTTAATTATTATCCTTGCTTTTCAGTACACAATATTAGAAGTGCCGTATGATTTCATTAACATATTGGCGATAGATACAGTGAGAAGTAATGATTCTTACACATGCAAAGCTGTTAATATGCATGGAGAAGCTTCACAAACAGTAGAAGTTAAGACAATCAAGAAAGATGTGTTTGAAGTTATTGAATCACCTAAAGGTAATAAATAACCGTCTCAAAATTCTTGCAATAATTTCTGACTGGAATCTTGACTGTGAATTTTAACATTTTAGACACTACAATAAAGTATAGAAACACGGGACAAGTAACGTGTAAAATAAATGCCGAACCGCCAGCCGAAATTAAATGGCTTCACAAAGGCAAGGAAATAATACCTGATGGGTACATCGACATATCACCTGATGGTTCTGTTCTAACTATCAAGGACATGAGAAAGCATCTAAGTGGAACGTTTGCTTGTAAAGCTAAGTCTGGTATCCATGACGAAGAATTCATTTTTAACATCAACATTTCTGGATTTGGTAAGACCTTTTTGGAAATAGTCTATTTTGCCTTGACGGTAATAGTACTAATAATAGTACCTACTAATAATATTAATTTGTATTTAGATCGTCCCAAAATTGAAAAGGTGGCATTTGAAACGAGCAGTGGAATAGGAGAAGATGCGGAAATCAGATGCAGGTTAACATTTTCCTGTTTAAAATTTATAGAAATTTTAATTATAATAATGCAATAAACTTAAAGAGTCATAATATTTTAGAATCCTGGAAGGAGAACCAGCACCACAGATAACCTGGTTTCATCTTTCTCTGTACACGCAATATTTTGATAAATTAAATGATACTGGTGAAGTTATTAAACTACCCAACGTTAATGAAGAAAATGCTGGGTTCTATCGGTGCATAGCCACCAATGACGCCGGTCGTGATCACCATCTAATAGAACTTACCGTTGAGTGTAAGTAAATTAGTTGTATCAGCTTTATAACTAGGCTCTTTGGAACTATTTTTGCTTGATTTTTTTTTCAGTTCTGCATGATCTTTTAGGCGTAATTTTCTTGACTCTATAAAAATATTTAGGGTCAATTTCACTACTTGTTGAAAAAGTCTCTGATAGCGAACCTATGAATCTTTGAAATATTCTTGGTTTCGGATCTTTAACAGATTTTTACTGGTAAACAATTTGTTAGATAAATATTTTTTCAGATGACTTTTATGAAGAATGGGTGAAACTAGCCCTTTGCCAATTAAAAGTGAAACCAAATATGTATCCATTTCAGATCCGCCAACTGTTAGCGTCGATAAAACGTATGTCAGAGCGAGAGAAGGTGCAAAAACCACACTCAAATGTCACGCCAAAGGAGCTCCGGAGCCTCGCGTGGAGTGGTTCCTGAATGGAGTGAAGATTATCAGCGATAGGAACCATCACATCTACAGAGATAACAGCTTAAAGTATGTATTTCAGTTAAAACACGTTAAATAGTGAATGGAATCAGTCTCCCGGCAAGCGAAAGGTCGTTGGTTCCATTCATGCCTTAGGCAGTTCGATTTTTTCTGGTTACTTATAATGTAGATAGGTGACTCTTAACGCCAGAGAATTTTAATTATAATTATTATTTTTTTAGGTTTACAGGTTCAAAAGATAATGTAGGACGCTTTACTTGTGCGGCAAAAAACCACTTAGGATCAAATAATAAAAGCATAACCGTCGATTATTTAGGTGAGATTTATGAATAGATTCGATTAGTATTTTTTTCTTACAAACCAATCGAATTAACTGCGTACCTAGCCGTGACGTCACACTGACGCTCTGGTACAGACGGGGTACGCAGTTAGTTCGAACGGGTTAAATTGTTGGTATTTGGACCATTTAAAAAAAATTCTTGCTTTTAGTCCCAGTGAGCATTTATTCTCCAGAAGAGAGTACATTTGAGGTGAGACAAGGTGATAACCTTCAGTTACCGTGTAGAGCCAGCGGTTACCCACAACCGAAGTTGACGTGGCTGTTCTTCAATTCAGTTGACAAGGAGCCAGAGCCTAAGAAAATGATGTAAATATAAAATTTATTTTCATAGCTGTTGTTTTAAATATATTTCTGTAAAACTTTAAAGAAATAGGCAATGGCATGGACTAATATCTCTCCATTGGTCAGAAAGCATTATTTATTTATTTATTTTATTTTATTTATTATTCATTATTGAGCAATTACATATTTGATCCAAATAGCGTCCTAAATCCTCTTTAGGTTTGGTTTTTCTTTTTGCATTTCTAAAAGTAGGCTTAATATTATTTTACAAAAATTTGCATGCTGGCATGGAAATTATTACGTGAATCTTTGTGGTACTTTAAGTTATGAGCTTGTATACATCATTGCAGGCCGACTGACTCGTCAGGTCAAATAATAGATCTTAGGAACATAAGGTCGACCAATGATGGATACTATACTTGTATAGCAAGAAACGTGGAGAGTTCAGCCAATTTCACGTACCAAGTCAAAGTGATGGGTACGTAGTGATTGTGTTTTCTCATACACTAAAACACATACAGGGTGATTTTGCAAACAGTTGCCAAATAACTTTATCCTAATTATTAATCGGGGTATTTTTCGAAAAATAACCCGCGCAGCGGAAAAAATAATGAAATATGATGTTTTTTTTTGTTTTCTTTACGTAAATCGATTACATTACTGATTCTGAATCGCTCCTAATTTGGCAGCTGTTTACATAATCAGTAGAAGAAGTTTAAAGTAAGTATAAGTAATAACTGATCGATGGTTTTTGCAGTACCACCCAGAATTGAAAGAGCAGCAACGAACACGTTTACAGGAGTTGTTGATGATTTGATAATGAGGCTGCCCTGTAAAGCTTCAGGGTACCCCAAGCCCGAGGTCACATGGTCCAGAGGGGGACTCAACGTTGCCTCAGGTATGAAGAAATAAAAAAGATTAAGTCTTTTTGTAAATATAATTTTGGGCCTTTTCAAGGCGAGCGTGAATAGGCACTCACAAGGCAGATATACAGGGTGGAATTTTGTAATGCCACCTGGAGGGAAAGTACCCTTAATACTGAAGAGAGAAAATTTTACTCAAAGAAAACATTCCTTTATTTTTAAAAATAAAGAGAACTGCATTCAAGGATTTTCGAACATTTTTCGAAAATTTACCACCATACCATACAATTTTCTGTAAATAATTACAATAATTTAAGATTTCATGGTTTTCCTTTCATTTAATTTATCAAGTTTGTTTGAGAGATTTCATCCATATACATAACCCTAACGATCGATGCAATAAAAATACATCGTGTAATTTTGAACACATTTTAGTTGGTTCGATTCCCGACTGTAGCAAGCAAATTTTTGAAAATCTTTGAATGCAGTTCTATTTCTGATCAAAAATAAAGGAATGTTTTCTTTGAGTAAAATTTTCTATCTACAGTATTAAGAGTACTTTCCCTTCAGGTGGCATTACAATATTCCACCCTTTATACCATCCTAGACTGCATCCCGCTTAACATCAGGTGCGATTGTCAAATACCTGCCTTGTTATGCATAAAAAAAAACAATCTAAGATTACTGGTAGTTCCCAAACTAGCTAATCCTGTCTCTTGGGAACATTGATCGTGAGTTACAAATTAATCTTTCAAAAGTGGATCCAGAGTTTAAATAAGAACTTTATTATTTTCTACTTTTTCTCAATCGTAAAACAAAATGGTAGATGACTGAATTTTACAATATGACCTCAACCGTTTCACGAATGTTGTTTGTGATCATAGTGAATCAAAGACACTGAATAATCATGATCTCTTATCTTATATGGTAGATGACTGAATTTTACAATATGACCTCAACCGTTTCACGAATGTTGTTTGTGATCATAGTGAATCAAAGACACTGAATAATCATGATCTCTTATCTTATATGGTTGCAGGTTCAGAATGGTACGACATAGAGGAAGATGGAACATTGGTCATAAAGAATCTGGATAGGAAGTCTGCTGGCACCTATGTTTGCACTGCCCAGAATTCCTTAGGCTCTGCTATTCAAGCGTTATACGTCAATATAAAAGGTATGTCTTCCATGTTACTATTCTTAAGTATTTCAAATAACTCCATTCACAAGTACACAAATTTTATAAGACTTTTTTATGTTTCAGATTATCCTGATGAAAAAACTCCATCCAAAACTATTTCTTTAGAAGAAGGGGAGTCGGATGAAATAGAATGTGATATCCCTCATACAATAATAGACACAGTTCGTTGGTTCAAGGTTTGAAAGCAAATAGTTAATCACTTTTGTTATTATTGATAATTCAAGTTATTTATGGTTAAATTATAATACTTCAGGACAGAAGACCAATAGGTTTGGGTGAGACGAGAAAACTGGAGGATATCAAAGTAACTGATGCAGGCATTTATACATGCCGTGTCAGTAATTTTAATGGCGCTGATTCTGAAAGCATAAGGGTTGTTGTTGGATACAAACCAGTGTTTGAATCGGAAGTGGAAACAGTTATCAATTTTAGTGAGGGAATGCCAGCCGTATTAAACTGCGAAGCCAGGGGAGAGCCTGAGCCACAGGTATTTGTTTGTATGTTACGAAATGAAAAATATTGTTTTAAAAGGTCTAGTGCTTATTAACTCAGTATGTATTGTGTCTGAGGTGTGGGAGCGGCACAAGATGGTGTATTTGATACGTCAGCGAGACTATGCTCTGTCACGTCATATTATGTCAATGTCACCCCTCCCACGCCCCTCCCATATACAGGGTGGAATTTTGTAATGCCACCAGGAGGGAAGGTACTCTTAATATTGTAGATAGAATTTTTTTCTCAAAGAAAACATTCCTTTATTTTTGAAAAGAAATAAAACTGCATTCAAAGATTTCCAAAAATTTGCTTGCCACACCCGGCATTCGAACATAACTAAAATCTGTTAAAATTACACCCTGTATTTTTATTGCATCGATCGTTAGGGTTAAGTAAAAGGATGAAATCTCTCTAACAAACTTGATAAATCAAATTAAAGGAATTTAACCATGAAATCTTAAATTATTTTAATTGGGTACAGGAAATTGTATGGTATGGTAGAGAATTTTCGAAAAAAATTCGAAAATCCTTGAATGCAGTTCTCTTTCTTTTCAAAAATAAAGGAATGTTTTCTTTCAGTAAAATTTTCTATCTACAGTATTAAGAGTACTTTACCTCCAGGTGGCATTACAAAATTCCACCCTGTATAAGGCACTGACTGAGTTAAACGTTAGACGTAGTAACTTATTAGTAGTCTGTGACTACACCTAAAGCCTTGATCACACGTACCAAGTAAACGGGCGAGACAGTGCTCTCGGCCGAGTACTCGGTGCGAGAGAACATTACGCCGAGTGCTCGGCCGAGCGCTCGAGTATGTGACTCGCTCACCCTACTGTCTCGCCCGTTTACTCGGTACGTGTGATCAAGGCTTTATAGTCGTGGATTTATAACGTGTCTATACATTTTTAGGTAACATGGCTATTTGATGGCGAAGATATCGAAAACAATAATTCATTGGAAATAGTGTTGTCGATGGATAGATACAATTTAGTGATGACATTCGATAAAAGAGGGGAATACACGTGTGTCGTATCCAACCACTTTGGGAGCATAAATCGGACGTTTGAAGTATTTTCAAAAGGTGCGTTGCATTTTACTTTATTGCTTCATCATAACATTGCAAAAAATACGATTTTTAATGATGTGCTTTAAATTTTAGATTGTTTATTAAGCATTCAAGACGACTTATTAAATAAACAACCACTCATGATTGATGAAGATACCATGAAACTAGCTGAATTCGAAAACAACAATGGAGTACTGCGCATTCCATCCAAAAAGCGTTTGTCATTATATTGCCCTAGTGGTTTTGAAATTATTCCTGAGAAAAAAATATCAGTCATTTGTGAACGAGAGACTAATTTCCTGGTCAATGGACACCTATATGAATATACAGATTTAAATTGCCAGGAAGAAATCCAGCCCAAAATAAGAAATACTGGAAGACGTTGCAACTCTGGCAATTCTGAAGTGATCAAAATAGGTTACGAATTTCCGGATGATTTCCAAGAAGTATACGAAGTTTGTATTGACAAGGATTATAATGTACCAGTGTATGCTAAGCAGAGAATCCAAAGATCACTAGCTGATAAGGAATTGAAAGGTCCCATGTGGGAAAGCGATTCGTTCCCATTGGAATTCGATGAATTGTATTGGTGTGATACTCAGATCAATGCTGTATCGTCTCTTCTTCGAAGATGGTTCCACGAAACAGATAGGTGTTGCTTCGATAGAAGACAGCTGGTGAATTCCCGTGATCTCTCCGGGGGATTGCCCCAAAAAGCTGCATTGACTTATCTAAACGTTGTCCCGCATTGGAGTACTTGTAATACAAAGGTATGAATGTCGATTTATACAGGGTGTGGTTTTGTAAAACAACGGCCATCTCAGGGGTGGTAGTATACATACACGACACTGATGCCAAAAAAAATACATTAAATTTTCATGGAAAAATCTATGAAATCAGGAAAATGGTATTATTACAAGGGCGACAGCTATCGGTCAGTCCCCCCGCTCTCCCGGGGCGCGGCCGCATGTGCTCGGTGGTGTAGCGGGGTACGCGGGGTTGGTGCGGGCGGTAACAAGCACCATCTCGAACGTCTTAGGAAAAGTTTAAACAAGGTTTTTTACTAATAAAGTAATAGTAAAATCTTTATTTATATTTTTCTTGTAATTACCCCTGAGATGGGTGTTGTATTACAAAACCACAGCCTTTATTAATAGAGAGGTCGGGTTTTTAATTTTTANACTTTTTAATTGTAAATTTTGTTGGGAACAGTATTTGTACGTAATTTAATTTTTTAGAACTGGGATGAACTAGAACGACGGGTGAGGGATTTGGCCAAGTCTTCATACGACAACATGATGGTATGGACAGGCACTTCTGGGCAGCTTACCCTGAATAATGCCCTGAAGGACCCTGAAAACATAATTCTTCGCGATACTCGCACAGGCCAGATACCTGTGCCAAAGTATTTGTGGAAGGTGAGTTAGTCGGACTCATGCAAACTCATTATTAATTTAGTAGAGTTCTTTCTAAAACCGACCAAAATATGCACTTTATATAAAGACCCTTCTATGGATAGAAGAACCATGGTCCCATGGAAGTCAACAACGTACGCGTATTTTTTACAAAATTATTGTTAAATTTTCTTCTATGGTTCAGTTAAAAGCTAGTTTGTTCTGTTTTAAGCAGTGGATGTCCTGTGGCTGAAATGATGATGATACAAAGATAATATTTATTTATTTATTTATTTAAACTTTTATGCCAAAATAAATTTGTACATAATGCACTAAAGCATTCTCGACCAGTTTACCAGTTTATAATAATGTGATTTCCATTATTTTTAACCCTCTTTAGGAAAACAGAAATCAAATAAATAATCACCTCGCTCGGTCGGCTTCGTGTTTGTTATTAGACTTAGTTTGTAACCGTCTCTTCAGAAATAACCTTTAACGTTTTGATAAGACAAGTTCTAGCATCACATAGGCCCGAGTTACTAACAGTAAACAACCGTCTTATTTGGAAAAATTTGTAGACGAATACCTAATAACAGCAAGATAAAAAAACTGTTTAGTTTCAGCCTTTAATTTAGTTAGTCAGTTGGTAAACTTGTATAATAATAGTAGAAAGATTAAAATGCTTGCGTTCTGTTATCTTTGGGAATACCAACCCTCAGAAGTGTTGGGTCAAATAAACATAGAGATTCGTCATAACGTATCGTGGGTTGATAAGTAGGCATATGACGTGTCTGGATATTCCATGCCTCTGGGAAACTAGATAATATTATATGGTTCAAACATTTATAAATACTTAATTGTCTAAGTTTCCAACTGAAGAATTAATTATTTTAATCGTTAGAAGCTTGAATGTTATTTAATCATCAAGCTATCGTTATTTTCACTTTATGAAAGAAGTGTCTTATCATCAATTTCACAACAATATTGAAGACTTAATATTTTTCTTAATAACTACATTTATTTTGTTCTTCTTTGCCTGGCCCATTCCCATTTCTTCCCATTCATCATGCGTCTCCAGACGGCTCGATCCTGAGACGTCTCTTTGTTGACTTAATTCAATATTTAGTTGATTTAAATAAAAATTTGTAAGAATGGCAAAGAATGCACATGTTTATCTTTTCATAGGTAATCCAAAATCAAGATGCAAGAACATCGCTAGCTGTGATCCAGCTTAACATCCCGGACTTGACGGTATCCAAGGCATATTCCCACATGCCTTGCAAGGACATCTGCCCGGACATAGAGTGGATGAGCGGGAACGTCTGGAGAGACCCTGCCAAGGGATACACCGTCTGCTGCAGTCTACCAGACTTCGAAACCACTTTTGGCTTCAAAGGCCTTTTCGGCACTGGCAACCACAAGGTCCTTAAGGAATCCGCCATGTGGGGAGAATATTCATATTAATTATTATTTTTTAATGTAATGGTTATTTAAAAATAAATACCTTTTAAATAGATCTTGCGTTGAATTATTTTATAGTACCTAATCAAGGTGACCGCATACCGGAAAACGCAGCGTGAGACGTCCACCTACAAGGTGGACCGACGGCATCGTAAAGGTAGCAGGGAAGCGCTGGACGCAGGCCGCTACCAATCGATCAACGTGGAAAGCATTGGGGGAGGCCTATGTTCAGCAGTGGACGTTCTGTGGCTGAAATGATGATGATGATGATGATGAATCAAGGTGAAGCTCATGGGAAGCACTTGGATGCGGGCAGCGCCGAAATCCGTGAGGCATTTGTCCAGTAGCAGCATTGGTTGAAACGAACGACCGAACCGAACCTAACGCCCGCATTCACAAACATTACTATGAGGTCTCACAGTAGGCGTGGACGCACAGGGTGACATAATTATAAACCAATCACAGAGCTCTATTCAACCCTGTGCGTTCACTTAAGCAAGCATCGTTTGTGAATACGGGCGTAAATCAATTACCTAACTGAATTTTTGCTGGATAACTTCGAGATGCTGATATTTTACTATTAATCACTAACAGCGTGCTTATTTAATTATTTCAATTTAGTTATGGTTTTGCCATATTTACAATATCGGCAATTATTATCTTGAGGTCATTGTAAGAGATTTCCTGTTTTAAATTAAAATGCTCACTTCAGTTGTGTTTGAGGCCCAGCATTGTAATGTATCAGAAAAGTAGTGTAATAATGACTCTAAATAATTTATTTTATTTTGTGCTAGTGTTCATACCCTTGACAACAGGAGAAATGGAAAAGGGTAGTCTGACGTTCGTGATTGATAATACTCAATCTATGCAACGTGATATTGATCAAGTGAAGTATGGTGTGGAACTTATATTCAATGCTGTAACTAATTCAGTGGAGTCTCCGGTAGAAGACGTTATATTAATAGCGTTTAACGACTTACGTAAGTAAAATAAAGTTACAAATTTTATAGAATAATAAAATATTCAACAAATCTAATTGTGTTACACATTTTAGCGACTCAGGTAGATATGTTAACTAGAACAAAAGATCCATTTATATTCAAAGCAAAACTCTCAGGAATCATTGCGGATGGAGGTGATGATTGTCCAGAGAGTTCTATGTCGGGAATAAAGCTTGGTCTAAAAGAAGGTCTGCCTGGATCGTTTTTGTATGTGTTCACTGATGATGAGGCCAAAGACCACGACTTGTTGGATGATGTGCAAAGTCTTGCTATAAAGAAATATACTCAGGTATTTATCAGTATTCTTAAGCAATTGACAAAAAATACTTATTTATTAGGTATACTATATTTATTGACGTTATCATTAATAGATAAGTCAATAGATCTTCTCAACTTGATCTTATTAATCAACAAACAATGGTTTACCAGATGCATTTCAGTGGTTTTTATATAATTATACATTATTTTGATTCAGAAAGTATGAACACGGTTAAATTCAGATATTTAGAGATTTTTGGACATTAATGGTATAATATTATACCGTACCTGTGAAGCATCGAATCATATTTCTTCAAAGATAGAAATAAATAAATATTATTTATTTAAGAGATATTTAATAAATTATACATGTCATAACCTAAAAGAAGTATGATTCAGATTCGGTACTTCAGAGGGAACGTTGTGCTGTGGGTATGATTGAGTCATGCTAGAAACCTATAGCTATGGCTTCATCACCATCACCATCAGAATAATGAGTTACACAATGAAAGATATACAAAAGAAGAATAAAGATGTTACTGAGTTCTAACTTTTGAATCTTATGTTTTAGGTGGTGTTTATTTTAACTCATAACAAATGCGGTAGAAGAAGCAAGACATTTAATGAATATCATAAACTGGCAAATGCTACTTCTGGTGCAGTGTTTTATATGGACAAAGAATACATCAAAGAGGTACGTAGACGATATTATAGGGAATAGGGTTTTCACGATTCATGAGTAAGTGAAAGGACTAATTTTTTTTTTGCTTAGTTTGTCTTATTCATCATCATCGTCATCATTTCAGCCATATGTTGTAATGTTATTTGATATTTAACTTTACTGTGTTGCTAGTCTCGTCTTAATAATTTTGATGAAAATATACTTTTGTTACCAGATTTTAAATTTAATGGAAGATACAGTTAAATCCAGGCAAACGGAAATTTTGTCTAAATCATTACCTCCGGGATATGGACACAATGTAACGGTAAGTTCTATTGTAATCTTTAGTCTGTGAGTTCACGAAGTCTTTTTTTCGTCTAAAAATTCGTTTTTTTATTACAGATTCCCATCGATTCAGCCATGAAAGATTCAAGGCTTACAAGCATTGGAACTCATCCTGAAATTACGGATCTTACAGCGCCCGATGGCTCGAAGCCAGAAGTAAAAACAATTGTTGATATCCCTAGCGTCACGGTAAGTATTGTTACATTATTTTATAACATTATACTTAATTATATTAAGGTTTCATAATGTTTCTTATGTACTATATTGTACTATTATTAAATATCCTTTTGTTTTCGATTGCTACATTGAAGAATTTTTTATAAAAAATGTCTTTTCAGTCAATAAAAGTATTTAACATCAGTATGGCGGGTAACTATACAGCAACTGTAGGAAGTGAGTCTGCCACAAAATTTATATGCACGGCCACAAGTAAAATAAATTTTAAATATGGCTTCTCTCCTGTTGAGCCAACCACTATGGAGGATACAGTGACTCTGCCAATAGCTGGTGAGTTATAATTTCATAAATCCATAATGTTATTGAGTACTAGCTTTCCGCAAGCGGCTTCGCCCACGTGGTCTCCGAAAAACCCAAATATTTTACGGAACCCTATTTTTTCCATAATAAAATATAGCCTATGTTACTCGTGGATAATGTTGCTTTCGAATGGTGAAAGAATTTTTAAAAACGGTCCAATAGTTTTTGAGCCTATTCATTACAACCAAACAAACAAACAAAGTTTTCCTCTTTATAATATTAGTGTAGATTAGGGTGGGGATGGGCGCCGGAACACACTCTGGGGGCAAAATACTGCCCCCAGCCGCCGCAAAAGCCTAAGTAGGTGCCACAGAATGGCATGGCGGCTAACCTCATGGAGGTGGACACGGAGCGGAGGTGTCCGCCTTCTAACGATGAGGCCCGAAGTTTGGAGAGAGGGCGTCCTATTAGGACGCCTGAAGGGAGAGGCTGCGGCCGTAGCGTGGGGGCACGCACCTGAACATTTCGTTTGACTAGCGGTGTGCCCTACTAAGCGCGACCAGAAGGACCCGACTGGTTTTTAGTGGGTAGGCCCCCTGCTCTTCTAGCAGGGAGAGCCCCATATAACCCATCCCCCCCCCCCCTCCCCCCGAGCCATTGGGTATGCAACTCAATGCATTTTCAAGTCGAAAAAAAAATTTTTTTTGTCCTTTGTCCAGCAGTGAAGGCCTTTGTTTGTTTCAGCTAAATGACGTCAATTAGCATGCTAAAAAACATGAAATTCGGATGTATAATACCTAACCTTGTTTAGTAGATAATGAGTACCCACTAAAATTGCAAATGAATTGTTTTTAATTGCAATCGTTTTATCAACGACACTAAAGGTTATCTCTAATTCAACTGTTTCCTACCACGAAAGAAGCTTAGGCCTTGTACTAAACGGAATACTGTTAAAATGTGCAGTAGGTATAGGTAATGTCCAAGGGTAAACCCTCTATTTGCCTGTGGTAAATTAGAGAGAACCTTTTTCCTGCAGTGGAGACTAAATAACCTGATGATGATGATGATAATGATCATGATGATGATGATGAAATTTTGTTTTTAGATGCAAAATCTCATATAAGCGTGCAGATTTTCACGGAAGAGGCATATGTTCCCAGCCAAATAATTTTAACCAATGACGAAGGCGCGACAATTGGAAATCTTCCGTTAAAATTAATTAATGCGAAAGAAAATATTTATATCACTGACAAAATGGTTCCTCAAAAAGGATTATTTAAAATCGGTGTAAGTATTACGAATTTGTGTAAAATTATTTTACACGCAAAAGAGCAAAAATTGAGAGCTTGTTTTCTTTTGCGATATTAAAATAAATGTAGTAACTTAATAGAGTAGCATTCCTAATTACAATAAAGACCTACCTACAGTCAAGATTGAATTTTATTGAAGCCCGTCCGTGAATGGATTTGATAATAATCAATCGCTGGCTAAATCAATGCTAGAGTTTGTGTTCGTTTCGCTATCTGTATTGTTACACGGCTAGAAGCCACTTTAAAATTGGTCAAGCTGTCATTTACGAGTATGATCTGATCTGATCTGTATTGAAGCTGTATTTCAATGCTCAAGTTTATTGCTTCCATTTATGTTGCAGGTGTTTGGATATCATAACGAAAGTAAGACCAATATTACTCGAGTAAGTAATACATTTATCGAAGTACAAAAGATTTCAGGTAAGTATGTTATTATCGGAATAGGTACCTGACTTAGAATTACCTCCTAAAAATCTTATTTAGGTGATTACAATCATTTACAAAAGAAATAGAAAAAACCTACTGATATAATACCTACCATTCTCAAATAAATTAATGTAAAGCACTTAGATACTATGCTAACTGGTATAATATTTATAATTGAAACAGTGAAGTGTTGTTGTGAAAAAATAAATAAATAAAATTCTGATATTAATTACATTATTATTATAATTTTTGCAGAATCACCCAAAAGTATGTCTCCAGACATGGAGATTGATAAAGGGAATGAAATAAAAGTCAAATATAACGACGCTATAAAACTAGTATGTACTGTCGAAGCATATCCCAAACCAGAGATAACATGGCAAGATGAAGATGGTATTATACTACCTACAGAAGTAAGTTGAGATTTATTATTTTGGTCTTGTAACATAGAAATAATTTGCAAAAAAGTTCTTCAATTTATTGATATTTTAGGTATTACCTTTTATGCTACCATATAGCTACAAGGCAGAATTAGAAATAGATAAAGTTACTATGACTAAAACCTATAAATGTTCAGCTAAAAACTCAGAAGGCGATATCAGTCGTAAAATAAAAGTGGAAACTGAGAGAACTCAATACCTGGATATATTGGAAGAACCTGTAGGTAATTGCATTGCAATATTATTCATTAATATTTTGTTCTATGATGCATTTTTAGACATAGAATAAAGTTTTCTAGAAGGAACACTTACAACAAACCGCTTACATAATTTAAATAATATTTTATCCGATTTACCTGCTTTATTTGGCTTAAAATTAACAACCATTTAACGATTTTGAGAATCACCTCAATTAACTTTATTCATCAAAATTTTGTTTCCCGTTTATTTTCACAGACACTAATGTAATCTACAAGAATAGTGCCAAAATTAATTGTAAAGTTGATGCACTACCACCTGCTACCATAACTTGGTATGGAAATGGAGAAATCCTAAAAACTAACGAGTTTTTTGACGTAACGGACGCAGAAGTTCTCACTATCAAGAAAATGATGCCGTATTTGATAGGAAGCTATTCCTGCAAAGCGACTAATGGATTAGAATCAAAGGATTTGTCATTCAAACTATCTCTAACAGGAACTAGTGAGTAAGAATTAATAACTTTTAAACCTAACTTGATTAACATAACTTTTTAGGCAGTCATAGAGCTGATAAAATTACAAACTTAAATAATGCCATTTCTTGTACAGAAAGTAGAAAAGTATCAGAGCAGTGGTATCATGATGGTGATTTATAGCGCTTTAAACTTGTAACGGTTTTAAACCTATAAATGTGTTACTACGTATGTTGATTATAATGGCGATTTTGGATCCCTATTTTACACAATTTGTGGTAAATTACCTATTTTTAGAACCGAGCACATCGATCATGGGACCTCCAAAGGTAAATGCGAAATATAACAAGCCGTTATTCTTGCGGTGTCAAGTAGAAGGGTACCCGAAACCTGATATTACTTGGATAAATGAAAAAACAGAAGTGGGAATAAGATCTGCCGTAAGTAATATCTTTAAATATTAAACTTAGTACAAAATTAAATGAAAGAGCTTCCTTCGTTGTGGATGAAAAAAGAAGTCTTCATCAACATTATTTCTAACTACATATGTAGGTATAAAGTATCCGCACCTATAACGCTTAATAATATTTTTGATCACACAAATGTGGTTATCATCTGGCAGTTTTCTTTTCAAAGTGTAGGTTTTCACCCAGGACAGACAGTTTCATTTCTAATAAATTACCCTTTTCCTTCAGCCAGTTGAAGTGCCAGCTCCATTTGACTATGGACAAGAAACGCAAATGGACAGAGCAAATGAAAATGCGACATACAAATGTATTGCTAAGAATGAATTTGGCGAGCACAGCTCTTCTGTGATAGTTGTGACTATACCTAAAGATTATTTTGATGTAGAAGAAGCACCTAAAGGTAAGCAGTTAACTTTTCTGAAAGCTGCAGAAACAAAATATCTTTTTGTAATAGCATATTCAGATCATGCTTTGTAGGACTCTTCTCTAGTCAATTACCGTCTACAACATAAAGAACGCTTAAGAATGGTACCAAACAGTGTTAAATAAAGATGATTGTTTGACTACAGGACTCTTCCCAATTTACAATGCTGATCTTGTTGGGAATAAACCAATTCTACATGCACAATTTAATGTTATTTTAGATACTGCTATCAAGTTTGAAGAAGATNCTGTAAGTAATATCTTCAAATATTAAACTTAGTACCAAATTAAATAAAAGAAGTCTTCATCAAAATTATTTCTAACTACATTATAAAGTATCCGCCCCTATAACGCTTAATAATATTTTTGATCACATAAATGTGGTTTTCACCCAGAACAGAAGGGAGGAGGTCGCTAAAGTGTGGTTTCCTACAAAACTCTAGTGATATTCATTTTTTATAAATTACCCTTTTTCCTTCAGCCAGTTGAAGTGCCAGCTCCATTTGACTATGGACAAGAAATGCAAATGGACAGAGCAAATGAAAATGCGACATACAAATGTATTGCTAAGAATGAATTTGGCGAGCACAGCTCTTCTGTGATAGTTGTGACTATACCTAAAGATTATTTTGATGTAGAAGAGGCACCTAAAGGTAAGCAGTTGTCTTTTCTGAAAACTGCAAAAACAAAATATCTTTTTTTATTTGCATATTCAGGTAATAGTTGTAGGACTCTTCTCTAGTCAATTACCTTACCGTCTACAACATAAAGAACGCTTAAGAATGGTACCAAACAGTGTTAAATAAAGGTGATTGTTTGACTACAGGACTCTTCCAAATTCACAATGCTGATCTTGTTGGGAATAAACTAATTCTACATGCACAATTTAATGTTATTTTAGATACTGCTATCAAGTTTAAAGAAGATGGGCAAGTATTATGTAAGGTAGATGCCTATCCTCCAGCAAAGATTCAATGGAAGTTCAAGGGAAGGCCAATTGAAGAAAACGATCACTATAAGATTTCGTCGGATAGTACATCGTTAGTAATAAAGGACATGCAGCCGGATCTAGTAGGGGCTTACTTCTGCAGAGTGGACAATAAGAACCACTTTGAGAACTTTAAATTTGAAATCACTATCAGTGGAACAGGTAAAGTCTAATCTTGATCAGTAGGTGTATTTATGCGACCTAATAATAGATCTTTTATTCTTTGTACAGAGAGACCGCGAATAATGAAAATCAATAATGACGTACACATTGAAGAGGGATCTACGCTGGACATCGAATGCAGGTAAAAATTAAAGGATGATGCATGCAATGATCATCATAGGCAATGATGATGATGATAACAAAACCAAAAGATATATCTCTACAATATAAATCATATCATATTGTTTTTGATATTTATTACTTTTCTGACTCGAAATAAGTAAATCACATTAAAAACCTACATTATTTTCGCAAGCTACTCATATTAGTATTAAATTTCAAATTAAACATTTCCTTAGAATTATTAAAGGTATACCTCCACCGACATACACTTGGGCATTCAAACCAGATGGCGACGTATTTGGTGCAATGGAAGAGACTAGTAATAAAATTCATTTGGACGAAGTTTCTCGTTATGATTCTGGAGAGTACGTATGCACTGCCAGCAACGTCGCTGGAGATGACAAACATCACGTGTACTTGACTGTTGAATGTAGGTAAAGTATAGCAATTAATATTTACAAGAATTAGAGATAAGTACAGCCATGGGTAGTCGACCACTTGAAACTATGCTTTAGTCTTGGTAAATGTTTGACTGTCCTTTCAGAGCTACTCTATTTAGAAAATAGAACAGCTGTATCAATAGTCTAATAATATAGAAAGAAACTTTTGTTCTCCAATTTTACCCTTTTCAGTCCCACCAACCATAGAAGAAGAAAAAGGACCAGTAAACTCAAAGAAAGGCGATGAAACAAGTCTGAACTGCAAAGTTGAAGGTTTTCCGACACCGGAAGTAGTGTGGAGCTTAAATGGTGCACCCTTAATCGATGGTGGAGAGTATAAGATATTTCGGGATAACATGTTGAGGTCAGCAAATGTTTCAAATTTTTTTCATGTACCTACCTATGTTCGTTCGTTTCAGCCAAATGACGTCCACTGATGGCCAAAGGCCTTCCCCAAGGATTTCCACAATGACCGGCCCTGTCTTGACAAACGATTATGAAAGTTAAAATCTTACAGATTCTCCGCATCACTGTTAAACAATGGGGTATTTAAATGCAAAGCTACAAATAAGTATGGCACAGCCGAAATTGAAATCAAAGTTGAGTATTACGGTAAGTTTTTTAATGGTCATATACAGGGTGTTAGGTAAATGGGTATATGAGCCGACACTAGCCCATGTTAACATGGTCATATAAATGGTATAGTGAAGTCAGAAAATTGATATCTTCATTTTAATTATTTTATAAAATTTATTTTGTATGAATATTAAAAAAAAATGATGATATCAAATTTCTGACTTCACCAAACCATTTATATGACCATGTTAACATGGGCTAGTGTCGGCTCATATACCCATTTACCTAACACCCTGTATAAACATATATCTCTTTTGACATTTTGATTTAAAAAATGAACTATATAGGTAGTGGTGTTCGCAAATTCTTACGAATGAATATTTTTATTCGCCTTTTCATCAGAATTTTTCAAATAATAAATTGAGATTTTATGAGTTAAAACAAGCAAGGTGTATTATTTTGAACTTTTATAGAGGAACCAGAATTCGTAATTCCTGAATACACTTCCCTTAACACGTATGTTGGTGAGAAAGAAAAAATACGTTGTGAAGCTACCGGTTACCCTGAGCCTACCCTTACCTGGATCTTCATCAGCTCTGAGGACCTGGCTCCAGGAAGTAAAGTGAAAGAAGTTATCCTAAGGTATGAAGTTAAGCATGTTTTTGGGAAGAAGATGTTCCTGGGATGGTAATATGGTAGACTGATCGCAACTAGCATTACAGACAAAACGTGTTTTATGGCAACCTATCTCTAATGAGAGCGTATGAACCATCTTATAGGCCAGCAACGAACCTGTAACGCCCCTGGGACTGCGGGTGTCTATGGGCGACGGTAATCACTTACCATCAGGTGATCCGTCTGCACGTTTGCCTCTTGTCACTTAAAAAAAAAGAATACTCGTAAATTACTAAAGCTGAGTTGCACCACCTTATTTTAACCGTAACATTGTTATATAACCGCTGCTTTTTGTATGGACTTTGTCAGATTTTTGTCGTTAGTCAAAATTAAAGTAAGATGGTGCAACTTCGCCTAAAAGTCGCGAACTATAATACTTTTTTTTTCATTTTGCAGGACTGTGAAGTCTCCTGACGAATATGTATTCAAACGGATAAGGGCAAATCAAGCTGGACAATACATTTGTTTAGCTAGCAACGGAAAAAGTGAAAAAAGGTTGCTGTTTGAAGTCGACGTTAAACGTAAGATCTTGCTTTAAATATCAATAAAGTACCATTACCACTTAGGTCACTCACTAGGTAGACCGACGACCTCATAAAAGTAGCAGGAAGGCGCTATATGCAGGCCTCTACCAACCGGACGATGTGGAAGTCATTGGGAGAGGCCTATGTTAAGCAGTGGACGTCCTGTGGCTGACATGATGATGATGATGAAATCTAAGTAGGTAGATGATACTAAAATAATACCGTTATAAAAATTATGTTTCAGAACCAGCTTACATAATTACTGCCTTAAGTAAGCCCATAAAAGCAGTCAAAGGGGACATAGTGAGGATTCCCTGCCAGGCTGAAGGAAAACCAAAGCCTATCATTACCTGGTCGACAAATGGGTACGAAATCCCTACAGGTATGTTTTTCTTCTTCATAAACTGCATATTACACACCAACGAGGATGGCCAGTGAATTATGTGGTGTTGTCTCTGCCAGAAGGGTGGAGGATAAATCCCGAAACCCGACGGTATGCGCCAGAGCCCAATGAGACGGAGCAACGAGTTATTTTCCTATTGAACATTCGTCTCTACGCCTCCGTCCCTAGGTTTATAGCTCGCTCTACAAGTTCAAGTCCTTTATTAGTATGTAGGTAGGCCCTTTTGAACGTCCAAATATAGCTTTCCCTATCACCACTTCAGGACAATATTGGCTGGTGCCAAGAAGAAGCGGTGGAAGAAACTCACACCCGTATTCACAAACATCACTATGAGGTCTCACAGTGCGCGTGGACGCACACGAACCAACCACAGAGCCACGGACAGAGCTCTATTCAACGCTGTGCGTTTTATTTGCTGCTTCACTTAAGCAAGCAACGTTTGTGAATACGGGCGTCAGTCACTTCACAGACACTCGGACTTTTGTGTTTCTTCAGTTTTTGTGGGCATTTACAATATAGGTACATCTGATTCTNTGTACATCTGTTTCTATCCATTTACAGGTTACGATTCCTACACCCTGGACACAGATGGCGCTTTGATCATCAACGGAATCTCAGAGAGGGGTAGTTTTGTTTGTAAGGCTGACAACGAGCTTAGCTCCCCTCATGAGAAGGTATTTCAAGTAGACCTTGAAGGTAGGTAAAAATCATCATCATCATCATCATCTCAGCCATAGGACGTCCACAGCTGAACATAGGCCTCCCCCAATGCTTTCCATGTTGGCCATTGGTAGCGGCCTGCGTCCAGCGCCTTCCTGCTACCTTTATGATGTCGTCGGTAAATACTTTAGTATTTTTTTAGAACGATAACATTGCCTAAATTGGCTTATAGGCCCCATAAAGAAGCTCAAAGATGCACAACGTGCTATGGAAAGGGATGTGCGGTGTTTCTTTACGAGATTGAATAAGAAATCAGGAGATTCGAATCCGAACTAAAGTCGCTGACATAGCCCGGCGGATTAGCAAGCTGAAGTGTCAATGGACAAGGCACATAGTACGCAGAACTGACGGCCGATGGGGCAAGGTTCTGGAGTGGAGGCCACATAACTAAAAAAGCAGCGTGAGACACCCATAACGTGGACTGACGACCTCATAAATGTAGCAGGAAGGCGATGGATGGCCGCTATCAACCGTGCGATGTGGAAATCATTAGGTGAGGCCTATGTTCAGCAGTGGACGTCCTGCGGCTGAAATGATGAATGATGAGCGTGCGAGCTTGAGCAAAGTCGCGGGTAAAAGCTAGTTATATCAATGCAGGTATTATATTGACTTTGCACTTAGGTATACAATATTGTCTTCTTTTTCAGAATATCCAAGGGAAACTAAGATATTCTCTACGTTCAATTTCAATAACGGTGAGGCAGCGGTAGTCACCTGCCCTATTACTCGCTCGTTAGTCGATTCAGTTCGATGGTACAAGGTGGGTGTCCTATTTTATACCTAACTACCTGCTTAATAAAGTTAGAATAATCATTTAATTCCATTTCAAGACACTTATTTTATAACTCTCTCTCTCTCTCATACAAGTCTCTATCCAGAAGGATGTGTCCTACTCCAAAAAAATAAATTATTTAGGCTGGATTGCACCATCTTACTTTCACTTTGACAGACGTCAAAAATCTATCAAATTCCATACAAAAAAACACCGGTTATCGTTATAGTTACGGTCAAAGTTAGGTGGTGCAACTGAGCCTTATTAATTTTATTTCGATTTTCGACTGAAATAATCACTTTTACGTAGAAGGTAGTAACTTATTTTTAATATTATTTTACAGAACAGTAGAAAACAAGATTCAGAAGAGCTGAAATTCGACACAATTACTTACCTTGACGCTGGGGTTTACACGTGCCGAGTTTCGCATATCTCTACTATGAAGTCTGAATCTGCAAGTGTCCAAGTGACAGTTAAATAAAAAATAAAACACAAAAGCAATAAATAAATTAAAATACTTAATTGTATTTGTATTGTATTTTTAATATTACTTAAACAAAAATGTTTTATACTGCCTTGATATGAATAATAAATTTACTATGCGGTAGGTATAAGTAATTGCTAGCACGAAGTCAAACGGCGTTAGATTAAGATGAGATGAAAACACTCATTGATTGTAAAAGCAATAGTGTAAGGTATTCATTAAAATTACATAAAATATAGATACATAAAAAATAAATACATAATAACTTTTTTTCAACTGACTGGTATCTGAAACATTTTAGGACCGTAATATCCTTGAAAAGCCAATTTGAACTGTTGGATTGCTGTCCTGTGATTCGTTCGTTTCAGCTGAAAGACGTCCACTGCTAGATAAAGGCCTCCCCAAGGTTTTCCACAAAGACCGGTCCTGCGCCGCCCGCATCCAGGCACCTCCCGCGACCTTCACCAGATCGTCAGTACACCTAGTGGGAGGCCTGCCCACACTACGTCTTCCGGTTCGTGGTCGCCACTCGAGAACTTTTCTGTCCTGTGATTAGTTTAAAATTACACCCTAGTTGAACTCTGGCTTATTGTCATTTAGTATGGAAATGTCATTTTAATCCAGAGTTCATCCTAGGTGTGTCTTTTTATTTATAAGGGGGTTAAAGTTCAACTATTCGAAGGCTTAAATCTGCACATAAGATAGAATCGACTTTTAGCAATGTTGCTTAATACCGGCTCTTAACTGTCAATATAATTACTGATGGCGGTAAAAGAATGTAGACTCAGGTTAATGTCAAATTCTAATTACAAATGTCAATCTTGATATTACTGTCTTTTGTTTTCCAATCAATAGTAACAACAAAAGAGTAATCATTTAAAATAATTTAGAATGAAGCGAAGGCTACGACATTGACATTAAAGCCATGTTCATAGAGTAACATCTGCCATAAACAATAAACATAAAGGTGCGTACACTTTGAACTTTAAGTTGTTATCTATCGACCTGCAATGACCATTTGAATCGTCTAAGTATTTTTTTAAAGTGATTCTCGTCATAAAATAGGCAAAAATAATGTATGTATAGAAGGATTTTTTTTCTAGGGCTATAATTATTACTGTTTATTAAAAAACCGTGACGTCACATTAATTTCATCTCTATCATCAGTCTCTTCATTCAATTACTTTATCGTTCCATTCATGAAAATATAAATCTGCAGATACTTACCTAATGACGTATTAATAAGTATAACGTATGACGACATCTTTACTTCACGAACATTGGAACTTTAATGCACTCTAAAATTTTAAAATACAAAAGAAACGTGCATGGTAAAATCTGGATTAAAGCATGGTAAAAAAACAAAACAATATAAAAAGTCTAACAAATGCTTTTTCAATGTATCAGGTACAATAGAAATGCTCGTATGTGAACTCCCCTCAACATTAACTACAAATTGTAGTCACGCTTGATTTGCGAACTATTATTTCATCATTTGCATTTGGGCGGTCATTATCAAGACTATAAACAATCAATGAGCGATGCAGCTTCCCAAGCTCGAATACACTGGTCGGAAGATCAAGCTTTTGATTCACAATGTACAGTCGGAACCGACATAGCACGCAGAATTGCTAAAATCAAGTAGCAGTGGGCGGGGCACATAGCTCGTAGAGACGATGGCCGTTGGGGCAGAAAAGTTCTCGAGTGGCGACCACGGGCTGGAAGACGTAACGTGGGCAGGCCTCCTACTAGGTGGACCGACGATCTGGTAAAGGTCGCGGGAAAAGCCTGGATGCGGGCAGCGCAGGACCGTGCATTGTGGAAAACCTTGGAGGAGGCCTTTGTCCAGCAGTGGACGTCATTTGNATCGTTTGGCTGAAACGATACGAACGTACCTACAGTGGGAAACACATCAGATTGCACATTTTTATTGTAAATCGCCCCCATTACAAGTACATAAGATGACACAGTGTTTGCCTTGATGTGCTGTCGTCTATACATAGAGCAAGAGCCCCAGAGCCCAAGAGAACACCGTTAGTTATTTTATAATAGCTGAAGCCCAACGGATTAGCAAGCTGAAGTGGCAATGGGCAGGGCACATGGTACGCAGGACTGACGGCCGATGGGGCAGCAAGGTTCTGGAGTGGAGGCCGCGTACCGGAAAACGCAGCGTGGGACGTCCACCCACAAGGTGGACCGACGACAGCATAAAGTAGCAGGAAAGCGCTGGACGCAGGCCGCTACCAACCGGGTAACATAGAAAGCATTGGGGGAGGCCTATGTTCAGCAGTGGACGTCCCATAGGACTTGTTTGGCAAGGGGTTGGATTTGTCAAAACTGCCTGGCTGATGAGGAAACATGATCTAAGTAATTATTGCTCAAATATTTATTATCTAAAAATCTACATATTGGGCGCAATAGTTTTAGCACATCAAACCCCTTTTTCTTATACGATATGAGTAGTCACACAACTACGTAAGGTGTCGTCATCCGTAACTTTATTCACATGTCTAACTAAACTTCAACATTTATTTGTCCGACACTAAACACAGGTGTATTTTTAAAGAGCACAATAGTTGGTATTAGCATCACAATCAATAAATGCCAAGTGATCAGTCACTTCGATTCCCATCGGTCCGGCTGCCGAGGTCATGGCTTGTCTAATTAATTTCACAATAAACACTGGTTTAGATTTACAAGTTTCTGTCCATTAAGTTCACATGAGCTTTGGGCACAAAGATGCTAATTTTTGTATCGGTTTATCTTTGAACTGTTTAGGGTTCTGTTGTTAAACAATAAGGTTGTGTGAATATTAATTTATTAAGGATTCTATAAGTCAATTTCTTTCTAATTTATGTATTCTGTGCTAATACCTAATGAAGTAAGTTACTTACTTTAATGATAATAAAATTTTAATGACAATTTTACACCCCGATTGACAAGATATTGAAAACCAAATTAAATAACTTTTCATATTCATGAGACACTTATAATTTAAAGATTTGATTAATTTTTATAATTTACTTTTCATCATAAGTAACGCAAGTGTCATAAGCCTTTGAAAATTATGATTGAAAGCTATGAAACAATAAATCATGAGTTGACCTTCATAAACATAGTCTCTCAAACTTTGCCATGAATTAAACCACATTCTAAAAAGATCTCATAAATGGCAAATTTTTTTAATGTAAACTAATTACCCGTGGATGGTGTAAGAAGTGATTCAGGGAGGAATTATGCGAACATCATTCCTCATCCTCCCAAACGCGTTTGGCCTACTTAGAGAGTGCAGATTGCCCTCTTTGCCTGGAGAAAGTCGTGTTCCCCTGTAGTTGAGACTAAATGACCTGACCCCATGATGATGATCATGGATTATGGGGTGCTAAACAATTAAGAAAATGGAACTTCGAACTCCTCCTATGTTCTTCTGATTAATTTCGTTGCGGGTCCAATGACAGTTTAACTTTCCCCCGGGACAAACTTGACCTTCACTGGTTGGGTTTTTATTGGCGGTCAAGCTGTAGATCCTAACCTGGCTACACAGGAGTTGCAGCGGTGGGAACGAGAAGTGGGAATAGTAAAAAATGGGGGTAACGAACAGTTTGGGAAAACCTGACCGAATAGAGTCAGTTTAGTGAA
Organism: Ostrinia furnacalis; assembly: GCF_004193835.3. NCBI lineage: Eukaryota > Metazoa > Arthropoda > Insecta > Lepidoptera > Crambidae > Ostrinia > Ostrinia furnacalis. The sequence goes on from NW_021130551.1 coordinate 789,394, forward strand.
GACCTAGACTGTCATTAGCAAATGAACCACAAAGGCTAACAAAAGATCGTGATTAAGTATCGATCGTCATCACGACGTCTTAGTCTGGACTCTATTTCAATAATTATATGGCCTTTGTTTTTATCTCACAATAGGTGCAATAAAATGCCTTATAATTTTGGAGACGACCTCACGAACTATGGTTTGCGAATAACATAGTAAGTTTTATCGACATGCTAACTGCAAGGTAACCTCTTTCGTAAAGATCAGTTTAGTTTTAGTAAACATGCTAAAAATAAAATGGCAGATTGTTATACATGTTGATTACTATATTTTATTCTTTGGATTATTTCAATGAACCCAATATCTAAACGTGTGTTGTATTAATTGATGTTGCAAGGAAAACGTAGGTATTGCGGAATATGAATCCGCTAACTATGGCATCCTATGGCAATTGTAATATTAAGTGACCTATGTTACTTTCAACTGATGTTAGTGACTAAGCAAAAAGCCTAGTTAAGCATTTGTTCATATTGTATTTTGACAGCTTTTAAAACCTAATATTATATGAAATCTGTATTAGCTTTGTGATAAGAGTAAAAACTATTTTCTTGGCGACAATTAAGGCGATAATTCGATTAACAAAAATATGAATGAAGATCTAAATAATAGTCAGTAATTTTGTGATATGAGTAAGAACGCTTTTTTTGAAAAATAAAATGAAACAAAAAAGATCTAACTCTCATTCGGTGTTGCCCAAGCCCAACAAAAAGGTTAAATAGCAACCAATAAACGCCAAACAATCGTCTGACTGACATTTGTAAATAATAGTTAATTGTCAAGTAAAACTCCAATGACAAAGTTGTAATAAATCGCCGTCACACAACGTAAACTTTAGACAAATTCATCGGTTAAACAAGCGGTGCAATGGATGCAACCTTCAATCGAAATGGAACTTTTTAAATTGATACAACATTATTTTAATCGTGGTTTAAAAATGGAATTATTATAGAGTTTTGTGAAATCAATAGGAGCAATATTTCAAGACTGTTATTAATAACAATAATCGTAAAAAAATATTTAGCACAACAATTAATTTACAAACCGAACGCTAAATTGTAGACTGCATAAAAATTACTACGAAAATTGGTAGTTAACTCTAGACCTAATATTTCTCAAATTAACCACTAAAAACAATTAAATCAAAGGTCGAGTATTTTTGCAGATCTTAATGGTTATTTTCTTTTTATTTACATCCTAATATGACAATGCATGAAATTTTGACCTAGGTCTAATGTACCAATGCCGCAGTCCATATCAACTGAAAGTCACACCCGTGGTCAAGGCTACCTATTGCCATATCTTTAGTTTCAAAGCAACAATAACTACAGATGAAATGCCTCAATACTCATAAAAATATTCAATAAAAAGCTTTTAAAAGATATTAAAAGTTAATGGCAATCAAAAATATTGTTGTAATTTTACTTATTGTCCAATTTGTCACAAGCATAAGTTATTTCAATACGCTTGAACTTTTGATTCCTTAGGCTATTGTTCGTGTTGTATGTAGGCAATCATGTTAAGCTAACTAGCACGCCTATGTATTCTTAAAAGCATTAAAAAGTTTAGTGCTCGTTAATTTTAATAGACATTGACAGACGTTGTTACGAGTATGTTCCAATACCTTATTTTTAGCTATCCGATTGAAACTTGGGGAAAATCTGAATGCATCTTTAGAGATAATTTTCGAATTCTCTTTCGAGATTCGAGGGAATTCCACGTTTTTCGATGTCCCATTTTCACTCAGGAAAATCCGACATTGTCTCCTATTTTGAGACAATTGAATAAGATTCTCTTGTACGATGTCTACTGGTATGTCGTTATTTTATATGACTGACAAAGACGATTAATCAATTTGAATTTAAATCTGTCAGGGCATTGTAAGACCATGATTCAGATTCGAGTGGTTATAGAGATTTACACTTCTCATACATTCAGGTCATGGTTCGATGCCCAGATGAGACACAAAATATTATAAAATCACTCAACTCAGTTCTTCCCATTTTGGGTTGAATCAATACAATCTTCAAAAAAGATGATTCAGTTCCAAAAAGGTCAAGTTAAACCATCGTTCGTCGACTTTACCAATCTTGAAATAACAATTAAATTAGCACAGATATCAGATTAATTACCCTGAAAAGATTGGATTCAACACTTCATAATATTTCGAAAGGATATCGTAACTATACATACCTACATACAGGGNTAGAGACAACGGCACAACAAGTTCACCACAGTGGCATCTTATTTCGTTGGTATACAGGCTATTTTGAAACAAATATGTACAGTCTAATGTACAATTCAATAGATCAATGGTAGAAACACTAACGCAGGGTTTCTCAAACTTTTGGCTTCACGAACCCCTGTTAAGGTTTCCAGGTGACAGCGAACCCCTAACTAAAGAAAATAATAAAATTAACTATTGAAGAAAATAAGGTTTTAATTTCAATAAATGTTAAAAATATTAATTAAAAACATTAATATTAAAAGAAAACCCCAATAGAAACCCTGTTATAAATTCAATCCTGAAACTAAAATTATCAATTTTGTATTTGTATTAATATTATGATTGTTTCTCGTCGCCAATGGAGTCAATTTTAGGAGTAATTTTGGACAATTGTCATTCTGCTACCATTACGTAAATCTTGTCACGAACCCCCAGGCCCTGCCCTCGAATGGCGAACCCCTAGGGGTTCACGCACTCAAAGTTTTGAGAAACCCTGCAATAGAGCAATGGTAGAAACACTTACGGATGCGGTCAAGCGCGACCTTCACTCGTGCCCTTTAGCCCGCTAACAGGTGTGAGGTCACTGTACTTCACGCGGTTTCCTATGGAACTGAGGATCGATTCTAAGAAATAGATTTGTCCAACTGTCACATCATTATTTTTGAAGCTTTTTTTTAACTTGCGGTGTATTTGTTTCTTTAGGTCAAAATCTTCAGCGTAATTTAAATTATTTTTTACGTGTGGTTTGCACATAAGTAGTGTCAAGTAAATAATGATGATAAATGATAATATATTAATAGGTATCTTTCCCTTGAGTTTCAGTAAAAATTTGACATTTTATTGGTATGATAATCCTTACGCGGATTCTTGAGTCAATCTGAAAATTGTTTTGTCTTTGCATTTTCCTAATCATACACGTTCCCACACACTTTGGTTAGGTTAATGGTAATCCACCATTAAATCGAAATTATTACGTAAAATGTTATGTTGATAACTATGACCATTTACCATATAATCAAAATTATGTAAATTGTTACGTTCATAGCTATGAACAAGGTAATTTCTTCATTCATTCACAATGAGGGTTTTCGCGATTGAAAAATCCGCCAGATGGCAATACGTAGACGGGAGGTCCAAATGCTGCATGATTGGTGGGTTTTGACATATCTGTCAATGTCATGTCAAAAATAACCAATCATGCAGCATTTGGACCTCGCGTCTACGTATTGCCATCTGGCGGATTTTTCAATCGCGAAAGCCCTCATTTAAGATCTAGAACTTTTGTTTTATTGGAAGAGAAATTTCCACTTTATCATTGGACTCTACCAGATCCTTCAACTCCTTGTTTGTCCTGTCATATAGTTTAAACTTTCAATGTTGCCTTCCAAAATTATATTTTTTCATGTGGTAGAGTTATTTCTAATTACAAAATTGACTGATGCATCCCAAGAACATGCATCGAAAAATAAATATTCATTTTATTCGCCATCTTTTGTAATGTGAAGTATGCATTCATACTCTTACGCAAAAGTCACCCGAGTCGCAGTTTTGCAATTTCGTCAAATAGTAATAGAGATTTTATGTAAATATTACATTACGCCTACAAAAAAGAACTATGATGTACGAGCATTAGTAGTAAAGTAACAATACATTCTTTTCAGGTAGGCACTGTCAATCTTTTTTGTGTGCAATGTGAATTTTGTGAAATCGCAATGACCAAATCTATTTTTTTTATTTGCGTTTAAATGATTTTCTATATTTTTGGCCACAGTCAGACGGAATCAGAATCCGAAATGAAAGCTTAAGGGTAACATTAGTAACGTACTGTCATGGAAAATTTCTTATTCTGGGCTAAATTGAATAAATATACTTACTTAGCAATTATTTTTTAAGGCAATATCTATACATTCATTGCTGGCCTAAAAGACTTACTATAAATAACGATATTTCTATGAGAAAGGACTTTACAAAATGTCCTCGATCTCTTCAAGCAAAATCTAAATAGGTACAAGATTAAATGCATGTATTGAAACTATTGATGTACGTACCTAAGTACACTTTTTGTGTAGTAAAAAATATTTCATAATATTTTAAAAATAGGTAGTATTTGTTTGACGAGCCAGTCAGCTGTCATAATATCGTTAAAGCAATGTCTACAAAAACAGACAAGCGTGATCATTATATTAGCTCATTAACAGTTTAAGCCAATAAAAACTATTACCTGACTCGTACTTAGACATAATGAACTAAAATGTAGAAGTGTCGTTCTTATTGAACCTGGGCCAATTAAACTATCTAAATAAAACATATTTTTCCTTCTATCTAAGGCTGTCAAACTCCATACAAAAAGCACCGGTTATCGTTAAAGTTATTATTAAAGTTAAGTGGTGCAACTTAGCCTTTGAAATTATGACTACCTAAGTACCAAGATATGATGTATGCGTTCTTATTTCAGTATACCCTATCTAGTAGTACCTACTTGAGTGATAAGTCTTTGGTCAATACATAGCCGTAGTCACATAGGATCACCATAAGTCAAATTATAATAACTTAATAAGAAAAACAAAGCCTTGGTATAATGCTCTCGGAAAACTATCCTAAAGTTGTACCGTTTACTCGGTACGTGTGATCAAGGCTTAACAGATACTTACTTATTATTTTTCAGTTTAATCAGCTTCCACTATGTAAGTGACAATTAAATTATTCTGTACAATTAGTAAGATTGTTGAAGTAAACCTACTGGACCTATCTTTAATGTGACTCAAGTGTTAATTAATGAGGAAGCTTTTGAAGACAGGCTCAAAATCAGGTGATGAATTGATATGATTTGAACAATCGAAAACAAAAGTGTATGATATGCTACCATAATCCATTACCTACATTATGTTTTGTCTACTGGATACATTATAATTTAATTTGCTGATAAAACTATTTAAAAAAACTTTTTTTACAATCAATTAGTATATTTCATTAACTGTATTCTGCTGCTACTAACATACTTGCTAATTTCTTAAATTAATGTAGGTAAGTCTTATTGACTACAAAAACTGTGAAAATAACCAGATAACTAACATTATTCCCATACTGAAAAAAAAACATGCAGACTAAATAAACTGCGTTTGCCCTTTTCTTTCTTTTTAATGATTAATTTTATAAGCTCTTTGTGTTTGTATGTACCTGCGGTAGCTTAGATCATAACAACATTATTATAGGATTGAAGCAGATCCGTTTGCAAGATCAGTAAGTTAAATCATTTACTACTTCCTACATTATCCTGCCAGTGATTCTTTACAATATTCGGCCCTTAATTTTAAAAAGTAGTTACTAGCGACCGCCCGCAACTGTGTACGCGTGGATCCCGTTTTACCCCTTTAGGAATTGAATTTTGCAAAATCCCGTCTTAGTGAGCACCTAGTACGTTGTAAAAGGAACCCCCATGCAAAATTTGAGACTCCTAGTTACTTGTAGTTTCTGAGATTTCGTGATGAGTGAGTCAGTGACCTTTCGCTTTTATAGATATACATAACCCATATTTAGATATTTGTATTGCAAATCGAATGATATGTTTTCAAAAATTTATCTATAGAGTTAGCAGTCTTTGCCAAGACGTAGGTCAAGACACTGACCGCCAATTTAGACAGACTGCCATTATAATGATAATAATAATATCAAGTAATTTGAAGTACTGAAAATGATTTTGCTAAAAGAGTAACTTGTGAGTTGATTGCACACAGGGGTGAACTAAGAATGGAAAATATGTAGAGAAATGAATTTATCTTATCCTATACCTATGGGTAAATGAGTGAGTAATGCCCGTTTTCACCATCAATCCCTAATTTTTAAGTGACTCCTATACCATACAGGGTGGAAACGTTAAGTGATCTCACTCTATTATTTCTAAACTATACAAGATATGGAAAAACAGATTACTGATTCTGAAAGTGCTTCACAAGCTCTTTCAAACGGTACTAATAATAGGTTACAGAATAAACTGGATCTATCCGAAAATTCAATGTTTCCAGCTTCCATACATTTAGTAAAACTAAATATTATTATAAATTATACAAGATATTCAAAAACTGGTAACTGATCCTGAAAGTGCTTCATGAGCTCTATCTAATGGCACCATTAATAGGTTACAAAATAAACTGGATCTATTCGAAAATTCAATGTTTCCAGCTTCCATACATTTAGTATAACCACAGTCATGGCACTCATGTCACTCATGTCTTGTTAATATTATAGCAAGTAAAGCCTAAAACCAATGCTTTCCAAGAATATTTTTAAATAAGAATGCAATTTACGAGTTCATTTTGAGATCACTTATCGTTTCCACCCTGTATAGGGGTACCTACACATAACAGGAATTTTGTATTCATAAGGATCACTTAAAATTAGAGATTAATGGTGAAATCGGGCATAAGTGTAAGACATGTAAGCATAGATAGACCATAGTATTATTTTCTGGGATTCTATTAAGTAATTTTGGGGATTTTATAATAAACTTCAAGCTTTAGGTAACTTTTCTGCTCCACAAAAGAAGTTTTTACCAAGACCGGTCAATGTTTTGGTAGGCACGTAACATACAACTCATGGATACAAAATCCTATGTTGCGCAACAAAACGATAGTGCACAACACCTTTGTATATTATATCATTAGATGATTGGCACAAATGTCAAGATACTATCTCATTCAAATGTTTCATAGTATCATCATTGTGTATTTTTGCAATTTAATGCCTTGACTTGAGCCTCGTGTGCCTTGTATCGATGGGCTGATAAGGTAACAGCATAGTTTACGGACGATAGCATCGTACAGGTTGAATGTAAAGGTTGACGAGATAATCTGGATATTAATGCAATAATTGATGTAATTAGTGCATACCTTTTTATTTTATCGTTGTAATGAGGGGTCGCAAACGAAGTGAGGAAAACTGAAAAGCTCAAAATATTAATGGGTTCTGACATACTTTTCTCGCTGCACTTTNGCTGATAAGGTAACAGCATAGTTTACGGACGATAGCATCGTACAGGTTGAATGTAAAGGTTGACGAGATAATCTGGATATTAATGCAATAATTGATGTAATTAGTGCATACCTTTTTATTTTATCGTTGTAATGAGGGGTCGCAAACGAAGTGAGGAAAACTGAAAAGCTCAAAATATTAATGGGTTCTGACATACTTTTCTCGCTGCACTTTTTTAAAATTCATTATTCAAGTAAATATACAGATGACGGCACATCCAGTTAAATACATATTTCATACAAAATATTGGTAGTTAAGTATACAAATACGTTTTTTCAATGGTAACAAAATATTCTTTGTTTATTTTAATTTTAATATCAACCCACGCATTGGTATTTTAAAGATGATTTTATATCTGTTCATTAATATTTATACTAAGTATTCAGTATAGGCCTACATTTAAGTTACTAATTTGACTTGTGTCCAACAATAATAATAATAATACGTATTCTTTCCATTAAATAAATATTCATCCAAAGTTAACCTATCAATTTGATACCTCACGCTTTGAATCGATACTTTAATACTTATTACTCATTTCAATTGTTTTGCCATTCAGCTTTATAATTAAAGTTTAGAATATTGATTATGCATCCAATGTCATCACTACAGATAATAGCGCTTAACTGTCTCAGTGCCTGATGTATGGGAGTGACACGGGAGATGGGACATTGACATATTATGACGTGACAGAGCATACAAATCTGAAGCAAAAGACAATGCCGGAAATTAGCGTCTCTTTTTTTTCGCGCGGCCATCGACCAAACTTTGTTTTTTGATTACAAAATAGTGTAATAAACCAAACTTACTATGACATGTATACCTCTAAACTCAGTCTGAACTGAGTGACGAGCATTAGAAGTTTGATGATTTTCATACTAGAATTGCTTTTTGCGCACAAGTTTTGTATGAAATTGCAACAAAATAGTGACATTGTATGTGTAAACAAACAATACCATTCAAAGGCTCCAGACATCAGTGTGGAGTAGAATCAGCGCAATAAAAAAATAGCGGAATATTTTGTTGCAATTTCTTACAAAACTTGCGCGCAAAAAGCAAATCTAGTATGTAAATCATCAAACTTCTAACGCTCGTAACTCAGTTCAGACTGAGTTTAGAGGTATACATGTCGTAGTAAGTTTGGTTTATTACACTAAGTAAGTGCCCCCTACTTCGGTATATTAAGGCTCTTACGACTTTAACATTTTATTTAAAAATAACCAAGCATGATATCAGTATGAAAGCTTTTGTATGCTAAACTTTGGTCTTTTGACAGTAAGTTAATACATAATTTATAGTTATATAGTTTGAACTTTTTTTATATTAATTNTAGGAAGATTATTTACACTTGGATTGTGATTAAGACTATAGTCTAAATTATAGTCATTACAAAATGGAAAATTATAGTCTTAATCACATTAAACATAGGTACTGTCCCTCTTCAGTGACAATAACAAGGACTAATCAACTAAAAAGCATGAAAAAAAATAATTTTAACAAAAAAATTAAAACCGACGCCAAAATCACTTAAAAATAGAAAATAAGTACGTCGTTATTTATTTATTAGGACAATATACCATGATTAATATTTTTGGAGTCGGTGCTGGTAAATTTAAAACCATTTCTTGAGCTTGGCACTAAGATATGACCGACTGACAGCATATTTTCTAATTTTGGTGCTTTAATATAAATTTTGGTGCTTTAATATAAACTTTGGTGTTCTCTTAATTTTGGTGTAAGGAAAATCTAAAAAACTACTGGACAAAATTTAATGTCTTAATCATTTTAGAAACAGTATAAGTTTCCAATAAAGTTGATCTATAATTAAAGAATAAAAATACACAAATAACAATTTCCACCAAAATTAGGCAAAAATATGCACTTGTTGAAATTGACCCCCATCAAAGGCTCCAGACATCAGTGTGGAGTAGAATCAGCGCAATAAAAAAATAGCGGAATATTTTGTTGCAATTTCTTACAAAACTTGCGCGCAAAAAGCAAATCTAGTATGTAAATCATCAAACTTCTAACGCTCGTAACTCAGTTCAGACTGAGTTTAGAGGTATACATGTCATAGTAAGTTTGGTTTATTACACTATTTTGTAATCAAAAAACAAAGTTTGGTCGATGGCCGCGCGAAAAAAAAAGACTCCACCTTCCATACAAAATCTGGCATTGCCATTTGAAGTCCTGCTGACGTTAGACCATCACAAAAACTCCCGTGTCGCTCCCATACCTACCTTTTTTTATATCCACAACGAGGAAGCTCTTGGCCTGTATCTCACCTGATGGTAAGTGATGATCAGGCCCAAGGTAGAAGCGAGCTTGACCCGGAATCCTCAACCACGGAGGAACTGGGTATCTTACCTTTTTTTATGCTAGACAAGGCAGGTATTTGACCGCAATCGCACCTGGTGTTAAGTGAGATGAAGTCTAAGATAGTAGATAGGTATCTGCCCTGTAAGTGCCTATTCACTCTCGCCTTGAAAACGCAGCGATTTCCAGTCCCTAGCTGTTCCTCTACCTGCCTCTGACTGCCGGTACACAACAATGCTGTTAACATTGTTGTTATGGCGACAGACTTAGGTAAGATGGTGGTAGCTAGCCAGGCGGACTTAAAACAAGCCCTGCAACCAACCAAAACGAACAGAAAAATCTGCCCCCACTGGGAATTGAACCCGGGACCTCTGCGTCTGAAGCAGGTGGTCTTACCACTATTCAACAGAGGCNACAGAGGCGGTTGATCCTCAGGCACTGGCTCAGCAATGCGCTAGTTCTATCAAATGACGATCAAATATTAATTGCAGTTTACGTTGACCTGCAATCCGCATACCTGCCGAGCTTACGCGGCCCATTGATACAAATACAATGGGGTTGTTGTGGCGGCCATCTTAACCACATAATGTATCAGCTGCGACCACGAAGTGTTTGAAGTCCAACTAAATTAAAAATAAAAAACAAAATTTTATTGAAATTTTTGATTACTTTTTTAAATTGTAATTTGTCATGTGTTTTATAAAATAAAATAAAAAAAAACGAAAAAAATGATTTGCCTAAGTTGGGATTCGAGCTTGTTGGGCGACTGCTCTAACCTTATTCTGTCTTGATTACAATGTAGGCCCTATTCAAGGCACTTTTTCACGTCCTAATATACTAAGATAGTTAGCTCAATCTTCACTTACCTACACATCGGATAGGATGGTACTTAGAAGAAGTGGTGGAAGAAACTCAACAAAATTTGAAATTACATTGTGTGACATAAACATACTTCTAAAAATGAACCTGCATCTATTTAAGTTAATTTTTAGAAGTATGTTTGTAAAAACCACACGCATCAGTTGTCCTAAATAAATGGTCCAAAATAAACACGCGATTGTATATTTAGTCCTTTATAAGATTCATAGAATATTCAACTCCACAGTTTTTGTGTTGCCAGTTCATTTGACTCGTCAATAGGATTCCACCTTTGTTTTGTTCACAAAAGGACATTAGATCACTATCGAAGGAATTCTATTTTTCCAAGTCGAATGCGAGATGAATCGGAGCGAGAAAAATCTTTTTTTTACTCTACCGTGAGTCGAGTAGGGTAGAAGTACCGGTTTTGTCCATCTTTTGGCCACTCAAAATTTTAACCAATCTTTTAACCAATCAAAACATGAAAAAAAACTGTTTTTTTATTTCTTTTTCATCTTTGTTCGTTTCAGCCAAATGACATCCACTGCTGGACAAAGGCTTTTCATAATGAATGGTTCTGCTTTTCATTTTCAATTTTAACTATGTAATGTATAATTACAGTGATCTATTTATAATACAGTAATTTTACCTTATGTGGCCAAAACAGGTACAGTGGGCTACCCTGCATAGTGTCAAAGGAACAAAACCCAAAGAATTTGCCTAGTTAAGATAATAATATGAGCATAATATGCTAATCTGTCTATATAAATAAAAATGAATTGCTGTTCGTTAGTCTGATTAACCCTTAAGTAACATCCTTATTTTTGGTTACACATTGAACACCCTGGGGTAAAAAAAATACCCCAAACGGAAATTGAAAATTTTTAAATAAATATTGAAAATAAATTCAATTTGTGATTTATATGTATTAGCGGGCTCACTACATTATACGATTGCCTTAAAAATCGTCTATCTAGCGTAAAGAAACATCTTAAATCAACCATAACAGAAAACAAAGAATTTTCCATTTGCAACTAATAGTGTCGACAATCAAATGGTTTTCTAGAAAAATCTTGGAAAGTTATTGTGGGAACCAAAAACTTGCACTAATTGGACATCGAATAGCTGCTTTATACACACTATGAACTCAAAGTTAAATAAAACGAAAATTTCTGGACTTATAACAAAGCAAAATAAAAAAATAAAAAATTTATAAAATTGAGAGAAATTAATTTTTATATTATTTTATTCTTAATTATTATTTTCAGAACACATCAAACACACTGAATTATTACGTAATTATGACCTTCGAGTTCTATTTCTGTGTCGAATTTATAAACGCTCTGTTCTGAGGGGATGTCTTCAAAGTTCGAAAAGTATCATGTAAATCTAGCTCTTTTTATCTCTCTGCATTCTCAAAACAATGTGCTACTTGATCGTCATATAAGTATTTATTCATTTTGTTTAAATATCATAAAAACCTATTAATTACATGTTAGGTGATGATAAATTAAAACATGCGTAACTAACACCCTGGGGTAAATTTCTACCCCACCTACCTGTAAAAGCCAAACGGATGATTTTTTTCACATCCCACGTCTACGAGCTTAAAGCGCACGCTCTGCATTGAGAATACAAAAAACGATATTGTTCTAGCTTCACTAGAAAAAAAGATATGCCAATTTTTATACGCCTGGGGTAAAAAATTACCCCACGGTGTTACTTAAGGGTTAAAACTCGAGAACGGCTGGGCCGATTGAGCTGATTTTGGTTTTAAAATGTTTGTCGTAGTCCAGGGTAGGTCTAAACGGTGAGCAAATAAGGAAAAATTGCGATGGCTTATTTATTGCCTTTAAGACGGAACAGAGTTCGCCGGGTCAGCTAGTAAAGAATAAAACTTGAAACAATCTCATTAAAATATTGATTTATAGAAGCCATTATTTTTAACTTTTAGAATACTTTTTCTGTTGGTTACATTTCTTTTTCTTTTTTAATCGATTGCGGATGTCAGTAAATTAAAAAACTGTTTGGAAGTCCGCTTGAATTTGTGGATCTAACTTGATATGGGCTTGGTTGACCTTGAGTTCAGGATTTAAACTGACAATAGGTATTTTTAAAGTTTTTTCAATTAAGTCCGAAAACTGGCATTTAATAAGATGAGCATTCTGAATTAAATAAGGTTGCTAGAGCAGATAATAGTCATTCAACAGCTTAAAGATTTATTTATAATAGAAGTCATTCGCAAAAATACAATAATAATTACGTCTTTAATTTGCCAATGATTTAAGTAAAGCACAATAGACGTCGTCATTGCAAAATTATTAACTTCAATTAAACCTTGAATATTGTCAACAAATATCATGGAATAATGGGATTGAATTTTATAAGATATTTGACGTTTTTGTTCATGGCTATGCCCACAGGCTATTATCAATTTAAACGAGCCTTTCATTGATAATTTGAACGCATTAGCGGACGAATAATAAATTGTCCTTGGACATTTTCACACTGTGATTTTTTAATCATTACTTTGATGGAGCAAATTCACTCTTTAGCCTACCCATTGTGTATTGCTATTATTGAAACCATAAATGAACTTTAAAGCTTACAAACATGCCTTATATACTATGATTAGTTTTCAAAAGCTTAATAATAATTAAAAAACATAGGTTTGTGTTCTATAAAATTACTTGTGGATAAAAAGTAGTCCACCTTTATTTTTGGGACAATATTATTAAATACTATGTTTTACTTTGTTTTGTCAACTCAGTTGGAGTATAAAACCAAAAGTTTATAATTCTCCAAGGATTTTTTCAATGAACACTGTGAACATCTAATGCTGCCTTTCTAGACGTTGTAATAGTAAATAGTTTAAATATAAACCAATATCAAAACATTGTATTTCCCAACCCAAGTCACTGTCTCATTGTTTAGACATCGACGCGTTAGCGCCCGAGCGCTAATATAACGCATTTGCGATGCCATCGGTTGCCCAATGCGCCTGCGCGTGTAATTTTATTGTTCTAGCACTGTTGCCGATATGAATGAACTGGCCGATATCGAAATCTGTGGTTTTGGTTTGCTGTTCTTCATGTAGACCAGAATAAAATAGATTTGATCATGAAAAATTTTTCGCCGAGTTTTTGTTATTTTTTTTGGGTCCACACTTAATAGTAGGACGCCCACCTGCTTAATGAACCGATGACCTGATAGATAGGCTGGCACTGATTATTGAAAAAAGCGGGAGATAGTTCTTTGTGGCTTACGTTCAGCAGTGGACTGCCATAAGCTGAATGTACATGATAAGTAAAGGTAAGCAATAATATGTAAGTTTCAGATTTGTCATTTAAGCGTTGCAAATATGCATTGTTTGTAAATTACAAACACCATTTTAGATGTAGCTCTACAATACCTAGTTCAAAATACCAAATAAAGGGGACAAAAAGCTTGCTTATTACCGTGAAAATGGGAAAATTTGTACTTACCTCTTTTCCGCCCTACAACATACCAAAGCATTGTCTAGATAATCCTCAGTCTATGGTCAGCCAATTGGTATGTTTGTGAACAGTAGACGCGATCACGGTAATTGAATAACTTGGGTCCAGTTAACGGTAACGGTAACCGATTAGATAACCTTATCATTGTTGTAGGTAGTGCTGAATGAACGTAGTTACGAATAACAATCCCATAAGTGTAATTTGAAACTGTTTATTTACATGATGAATTTAACAATGCTGTTAACATTGTGTTGTTATGGTTAATGCGAACAGAAAAAGCGCTACCGTCAACTGGACTGAGCAGATTTTTTTCCGCACTGGGAATCGAACCCGGGACCGCTGGATCTAAGGAAGGTAGACTGGACCATAGAGACAATTCCTGTTACGTCGTTGAACAGATTGATTCTGCGCTTCAGTCAGATAATTTCATAGTCCCATTTAAGTTACTTGTATTTAGGCTAAGTTTTTATTCAATAAATTTATCTTATCTTATCTTGTAATGGCGGCTTACCAAAAACTAGGATTGTTCGTCTGTTTTTTAACGAAGAAGAGCTAATATTTCCCACGTTAGGAACACTAGAAAAGGTTATGAAAGGATCATGAAACTCAGACAATACATGACATAATATAACATCAATGACAGACAGACCATGAGACCATTATTGAAACATAATGAGTATTTGTTAAATTAAATATAATGTTTTTTAATTATAGTTATAGCGATGAGTGCCGATAGCACGATCTCATCACCGTGTGATATCCGCTAGAGCGTGCGTGAGTCAATAAATAAAACTCATTGGCATCCATTGATTGATGGCTGTTTTTGTAAACAATTACGTTTATAAATAAACTTGCACCAGGAGTAAGGAAGTTATTGTACTTTGCTACGAGGATATAAATACAATGAATGCTTTTTCTGAGTACATTTGGCTGCTACCTACATATTTTCTACATTAAAAATACTGAAAACGTAATTGTTAGTAAATGATAATAAAGCATTTTATATGGTCTTATGGAGTGTAGTTAGAGATTTAGGCAGAGTTGCACCACCTAACTTTAGCGGTTACTATAAGTTAACGATAACTGGTGCTTTTTGTATGGAGTTTGACAGATTTTTGACGTTTTACAAAGTTAAATTAAGATTGTGCAACTCAGCCTTAGACTACACGAATCTCTCTCAATTTCCAAGCGGAACATAAATAAACATAACACATAAATAAAAATGCTTTGTGTAAGTAGTTTCCTTGTATGGATATTGCGTAATTTTTCAGCCAGACAATCATTGCGACTGTCTTTATAGAAATTCTATGCCTCAGACGTTAAATCGTCCGTCGAATTAGTAGCTATGTCAAAGGTTAAAGTCCCACGCCAGGGTTGACCTCTTTGATACACCTACGCGATGTTTTTTAAATAATGTATTGTCAACTCTTACATAAGTATGCAAAATTTCAGCTCAATCCGACTTCGGAAAGCGGGCCAGGCATTAAAATTAAAGATTAGGACTTTCCACACCGATAAATATAAATTTGCTTTAACTACTAAAATAATAGGTGAGATGCTATTTCTTTCTACATATAATTATTACTTTACTTGTATTGCCCCTTCGGTAAAGACATCGTCGTTTTTTTCAGCCAATGGCACTCCACGATTCACGAGATCCACGAGAAAATAATGAAAAGTAACTTTAGATGAAGTACTTACTTACTTGCTTGCTTCTGAAATACATATATTATGGTAACGACGGACAACTACGACACGCACTTGGCAATTTTTTCATCTAGACCCTGCCACCTATCTTCTAGAAGTCGTCATATCTTCAATGGGTAAAAATTTTAACTGGATGATTGTTAAAATTATACCAGTATCCGAGGTAATTTTATTAATTGGGGCTTGAAGATGATCTCTATCTCATCTACCAAAGAAGGAAAACTACTTACACTACGAGTACAATATTGTAAAGAGGATTTATTACAATGTTACCTAAGTTTACTTACAATAATAATTATGTCATTCTATGTAAAGAGATATTAAGCAACATTAATATGAACCAACTCATCAAACAAGTAAATAGAACCTAATTTCCAGTATCCATGGCCAGTTTATTCGGATGATCGGTTCATTTGATGTTCACTGTACACAAATATTGCCTACGTGTTCGAGTGTTTCACTATGCTTGGTCAAACATGGCTGGACTGATTTTAATGTGAACTGCGCTAATCCGTATAAACATTTGATATAAGGTCATTGTACTTTAGGTTCAAGAATAAAAAAAAATGTGAGTATGTATCAAATATGATGACAAAATAGTGGATTATTGGGCTATGATTATGGTCATGAAAGATGTCACACGGAGAAAAAAGGTATACATATTACTGACAATCCGTGCTATTACAATCAAAAGAAGTCATCTAGGTTATCACAATCTGTTCTATTACTCTATTTCATTTCCGTAATACAGAACCACAGATTGCCTTGGTAACTACTAGATCCACTGCTTGCTAATCAGTCCGAACCTATCATATTTTCTCACAACCGTTTAGGACCAATGCCTATTTGATTTTATTATGCAAAAAAACTCGCGAACATACTATTTCTATATTTTCCATAAATACTGTATTTAAATGTGTTGTTGTAGAAACCAGTGAAGGACCGATGTTGCAATCCTAATCGTATGATGAACAAGAATTCAATCAAAAACTATAGAATCCCAAAACGATGTTACGCAATACAATAATTGTAATACAAAACGCTGTAACTTGTAAGCGAGCCCAGTCAATAATTACATTACATCGGAACATCGATACGAACACATTACACTTATGATATCTCTTGACTAACGTATAATTGTTGACATTTGACCTGTGGTGGACTCTCATAAAACCAAATTGGGTTTCGCAAAGCTTGTTCTAATGTATTGTACGATGTGTTAACAGTGGGTCTAGGCATTGCCTTGCTGAAGTCGTAGTAATACAGAATCGTAGTTATGATCGGTTTGGTATTTGAAAACCGATTTATACAGTAGTTAAATGTCTTAACTCTTTTTGTATAACAGTGTATTTATAATAATTCGCGATCAAGGATACCCAAGAAATAGGAATCGATAATATTCGTACGTAGATACTATTATCAGGTATAAGAAAAAAAAATCAGCGTCCCATCCCCTAGACAAAGTTAACTGTGTCAATTAATCGCTTCGCTACGACGTTTTTTGTAAGTAGGTTACTTCGCTCCTTAAAACAAATTAAAATTAAAACTATAAATAACTTTGTGTATCCCTAGAAAAAAAACTCCACATCTGTTTTATAGATCGTAATGGCTAATATATATTTTTTTCAAAATGGAGCAAATTCCCAAGTAAGTTACAACTACTACTACTCAGGTAAAAGTTATGATAAGTATAAGAACTATAAAGATAGGCTTTTTGCAACACATCCAATTAAACATCGTACCTGTAACACTCTTGATTCCTAACTTATTATTCGACATGACTTATTCGAAGCTGTTGAAGTCGAACTTTATGACTGGCAATAAAACTAAGACATAATACGCTGCCGATCTACGGATTGTGATCAACATCAATTAATTGCCAAAAATGGGCATGAGGTGAGAGGTCAATCGAGCCTCCTCGAGGTCACTTGGACTCCTGTATAGGTAGAATATCAAGATTCATAATGGAGACGTCATATAATAATATGTCAAATAATATTCCAAAGAACAGGCATATAATAGTAGTCTTTGGAACAGGCCAACCCAACCCATCTGGCCAGCGTGGGGAATGTAGGTAAAATCGTCCTTTTGCCTCTGGTAGATTAGAGAGGGTCATTCTCCTGCAATGGAAAGTAATGACTTGATGTTGATAGATCAAATAGGAGGCAAGTTAATAAAATACTTTAAACTTCTTAAGTCAATCAAAAGAGTCAGCTACCCCACGAGACTACAAAACCTTCACAAGCTGGTTTTCGTTGGCGTTGGGATGTAGATCGTTTCATCGATGAAGAGGCGCCCCACTTGTCACTTGTCGGGCGCGTCTTCGTGGTGAGATTAGTCCTTATATGTATAGGCGGAGATTTTATGGCCATGACCATTAATATCTGATGACTTGGCAACCATAAGGCATGGAAATGATGCCGTGCCCCCTAAGCAAGTTATGTGAATAGGTAGGATCATAATTAAACATTCTTTCAACATAAATGACATAACTATTTAAATTATTAGGCAGTTCCTTCTGTCTCCAATAGAAGACAGGTTGGTGTAATTTATTCGCTTTTTATTATTAGCTGGCTAGGTTTTTTTTTACAAAATGTTGACATCTATCCACATAAAACACCATCTTACCAAGTTAATTTCCAAATCAAGATAATGTAGAAAAGATTCAGTGGGTGTGTCACAAAATTGAATTCTTCTTATATTAGCCTAGTTAAACAAGCTTTTAAGAATAAAATCATGTTAAAGTTCGAGCATGCGTACCGCTTGACTAAATACTCACAAAAAAATCTCGTACCTACTAACAATATTATTTATGACTAGCTTTCTGCCTGCGGCTTCGCCCGCGTGATAAAAGGGCTGTTTTAGGGTTTTCTCGGAAATCATTGGAATTTTTCTCGCCGTATAAAAAATATCCTTGGACTTCAACGAACAAAAAAAAGAATTGATAAAATTGGTCCAGGCGTTGTTGAGTGATGCGTTTATCAACACATTTTGCAATTAAATGTTATATTACTCGTAGATTATTAAAAAAACGGAATTTGAAATAGGTACACATTATAGAATGAGACCAAACTATTACAACAAAATTATACTGATCAAAGTACCTACCTATGTTATAGCATTTTTTAATGTTTTTAGGTTTTTAGGATATGAATATCTTACTTCAAGATGGTGTAAACGATATGCAGAAATGTATAATGAAAACGATTTATGGTCAAAGTTTATACGTAACTATAAAATAAAAAAATACCTGTACGCTACAACCGTTAGCGTAAAGAAACCATACACGATATCTTTTTTTTTTCATAGTACTATTTGAATTATTTGTTATTCCCGTACAAATAGTAAGAAAGTTGGTAATTAAAGACCACTCTGTAAGCTCACTTGCATAAAAAGCTCACAGGTCCATAATCCTTAAAACTTGACCAAGTCTCATGCATAGTAAGCTTTTGATTGATGATATTTCGTTAGCACATAAAGCAGAATCTAAAGCATGGACCTATAAAAAAAAGTCGGACGGATTCTCATCAACAAAATACTGTGACATTAGGATACACCAGCTTGCCTGTACGTACAGGCCGGCACGCACACATTCACACCCTGACGCACCACTTCGAGTGCAAACTTCACACAGTTGACACATTTAGGCGGCGAAAAAACAACACGAACACGACATGACAATGTCTTGTGTGATGAAAATGTGTAAAAACCGTTCTGTTCGAACAAACAAAAATTTAAGGAATCACATTTCACAGGTAAAATAATAATCCAATCACTTATTTCCCGACATTAAAATATTTAAATTAATTGAAATTAAACGTCATTCACTCGAAAAAATAATACGTCAAAGACCAGTGTTCTCAGTTATTTACGTGGGAAAATTACCCAAAATATGGGAAATTAATAATAATTTTAGGACTTTTTAGTTATTTATTACGCATACTATAGAAATAAAATAATTTATCATAATAATTGTGTTTTAATGGGATATACAAAATAAATTTTATAAAATCCGATTTGTATGAAAATTAAAATAATTAAAATGAAGACAATATCAATTTTCTGACTTCACCATACCATTTATATGCCCATGTTAACATGGGCTAGTGTCGGCTCATATACCCATTTACCTAACACCCTGTATTGATGATGCATAAGATTATGATTATAATGTACACAAGATTCGTAATTTGTAATTGCGTGAATCATTTTTGATCAACATTATGTACATACCCTGACACACTGACTTGCAAACAATGTAAGAAAATTTGAACATTGAAAATTTCGCGCCTACCTCAACGCATTAACCTTTCATCCTTTTCAAATTCTGTCTACATTTCCAAGTATGTAACATCTGCCGATCTATGTTTTTCTTAAAATAAACGGGTAAAATGTGGCTAACATGGCATCCCTAAATTCACTCACACAATAGACAGACGTCAAAATTTTGCGTCACAGTTTTGTTGTAGCGCGAGTTCCGTCCGCCATTTTTTATAGGTCCATGATCTAAAGTATAAAATATTTATTAGTTCAGTTACTTTACTTCAAAGGCGTGTGACGTCACATCGCTATACTCCCATCTACCAATTTTGGTGGAATCAAAAATTAAAACAGTTAATTGATGATGTCACCATACCTATCACACAATAATTTCTGTCTTAGTACCTACACATCCTTATTACCAGTGGCGGAGGGGTGGTATTTATCGCAAGCGTGTCTGGCATGATTGCCGTATGACAGTTGACATCTGTCATTTAAAAATAAAAAGAAGATATTGTGTAAAAGACCGGAGTCAAATTTTACTTGCGAAAACGTGGTTATTATTTGGCAAGAAAATGTGTGACGTAAGTTACATGAAAACCTCAGAAAGTCTACTATTATCAACTTACAATTAATCTTAAATAATTTATCAAAAATAAATAGATTTGCTTTTTTAGAATAATGACAGGACATTTTCCAACAAAATTGTACTTACTTTTTTGCAGTAGGGTATTTGACACCACCAATTAATTGAACTTTTTATGAGCTATAAATAAACGCGACTCTTCTAAAGATTTTGTTTCTCTAATGGGACCTATGAGGTCACCTTAGGATAATATAATCTAATCGTAAGTTTTAGGCCGAGTTGCACCACCATACTTTGACCGTAACTATAGCGATAACCGGTGTTTTTTGTATGGAGTTTGACAGATTTTTGACGTTTGTTAAATTCAAGTAAGATTGTGCAACTCAGAGAAAAAGACTCCTTAAAATTATGTCACAGCCACACAGCGCGCATCCTAGCTACAGATGGTGACCTAAAGAGATTTATTTTTTCAATTTATAAAATCGAATTTTAAAGAAAATTCATAATGACTCAATTTTCTAGGCTGTATTTAAGTGATTTTTAAGGAAAATTATCTTGTTATTTTTAGTTTATCATTTCAACTACACGATAGCAATAGAACTCTGAGCTACATACATGATTCTTGCAACTCACGAAGGCGAGTGAGCTTTATTTGTGTGTGTACGTGTACATGCACATAATGACATAACGATAGTGTAATTTCTATCAAAACTTTTGGAAAACGGACAGTAGCAACAGTAGCGAGCCACCACACATGTAAAGCTCACTCGCCATCGTGATTTGCAACAACTACCTATACCTATCAATCTGCTAACATTTTGTTTTCCCAATATCTTGCTGACTTTAGAGAGCTATCGTATCAATATTATTTATCACTAGAAAACGCAAAGGTGCTGATTTGTGCCCAATTTACGGCTAAATGCAGCCTAATACGCGGTTAGCCACAATACAAGGTGCAACAACTTGAATCGACCGCACGAATTAAGATGTGCGATTTACACAGAACGATTAAATCCCCTAAAATTATCACTTACCTACTTGTAAATTTACAGGCATCCTGATTTTAAGACTTCAATCTAGTTATGAATTCGTTAAAAAAAGGGACAATATTATTTGATCCTCTAAAAACTAATTGATCTTTTTTGTATGTGCACTTTTAAAAATAAATGATGTTTTTTATTATATTTTATCTTTATATTAATGATTGGGTCTATATTAGTTGATCTACGGATAAATTATGAATGATCTTCATTTAAGGTATAGTTATTTAATTTTTTGCGTTAAGAGTCGCATCTCAAACTAATTTGAAAATTATAAATAACTTGAAAAAATCGAACTGCCTAAGGCATCGTGGGTTCAATTCCCGCCTTAGGCAATTCGATTTTTTCAAGTTAATTATATTTCTTAAAAATTTGACACATTTTGTTAAAAGACCTAACTAAATCTCGAGCACAGTATATGGGCGTATTTGCGTTAAAACGTAAAACGGTACATTAAACGACTTTTTCTAACTGATTTATTATTGATATAGCACATGATAACAATTAAAATAATTACATGCATAAATAAAGAGAGTAATCGCTTAAAATATTATATTTACGTTGTCATTTAAGTCTCAATACTCAATACTCAATATGTTTATTGCTTCCTTAAGTACATTTAGGTGTTACATATATTTGGAGATCATTAAGGACCTCTCTTTACGTTGAACAATATACATGAAATTATAGAAATATGCCGACGTAAAAGGGCAATGCGTAAAATCTCAAAATATATAAGAAAAATATAAAAATTGATAACAGCAGTAGCAAAAGCATTACATGTTAAGGCTAAATGTGAAATTTCATTAAATTCGTTTTAATAGGTCAGAAGATATGACCCATAAATATGGTTCTGGCCACTAAAATGGCTCTCCTGTAAAATTTACTTTTTTCACTTACGCCAGTATACGTAGGAGCCATCGAGTTGGGATTCGAGCTTGTCGGGCGACTGCTCTAACCTTATTCTGTCTTGATTACAATGTAGGCCCTATTCAAGGCACTTTTTCACGCCCTAATATACTTAGATAGTTAGCTCAATCTTCACTTACCTACATAACGGATGGGATGGTAGGTACTTAGAAGAAGTGGTGGAAGAAACTCAACAAAATTTGAAATTACTTTGTGTGACTTAAACATACTTCTAAAAATGAACTTAAATAGAGCATCTATTTAAGTTAATTTTTAGAAGTATGTTTGAAAAAACTACACGCATCAGTTGTCCTAAATAAATGGTCCAAAATAAACACGCGATTGTATATTTAGTGCTTTTTATTGTGACTTAAAAAAGGCTTACCTAAGAAATTTAGTCCAAAGCATGGAATAAGATTCCTAAAATAGTCAACTCCACAGTTTTTGTGTTGCCAGTTCATTTGACTCGTCAATAGGATTCCACCTTTGTTTTGTTCACAAAAGGACATTAGATCACTATCGAAGGAATTCTATTTTTCCAAGTCGAATGCGAGATGAATCGGAGCGAGAAAAATCTTTTTTTTACTCTACCATGAGTCGAGTATGGTAGAAGTACCTACCGGATTTGGCCGTCTTTATAACGTGGCACCGTTTTTGGAATTTTATCTAATCTATGTAAAATATTAAAAATAAAACAATTTTACGTTCGTTTCAGCCAAATGACATCCACTGCTGGACAAAGGCCTCCCCCAAGGCTTTCCATAATGAATGGTCCTTCTTTTCATTTTCAATTTTAACTATGTAATGTATAATTACAGTGATATACATATTTATAATACAGTAATTTTACCTTATGTGGCCAAAACAGGTACAGTGGCCTATCCTGCATAGTGTCAAAGGAACAAAACCCAAAGAATTTGCCTAGTTAAGATAATAATTATGGGCACAATATGCTAATAAAGAGTAAAACTTGAAACTATCTCATTAAAATATTGATTTATAGATGCCATTATTTTTTCTATTTAACTTTTAGAATACTTTTTCTGTTGGTAACATTTCTTTTTCTTTTTTAATCGATTGCGGATGTCATGTAGATTAAAAAACTGTTTGGAAGTCAGCTTGAATTTGTGGATCTAACTTGATATGGGTTTGGTTGACCTTGAGTTCAGGATTTAAACTGACAATAGGTATTTTTAAAGTTTTTTCAATTAAGTCCGAAAACTGGCATTTAATAAGATGATCATTCTGAATTAAATAAGGTTGCTAAAGCAGGTATGTCATACAGGCTAAAGATTTATAATAGAGCTCCTTCGCAAAATCACGATAATAATTACGTCCTTAATTTACCAATGATTTAAGTAAAGCACAATAGACGTCCTCATTGTAAAATTATTAACTTGAATTAAACCTTGAAAATTGACAACAAATATCATGGAATAATGGGATTGAATTCTATAAGATATTTGACGTTTTTGTTCATGGCTATGCCCACAGGCCATTATAAAAAACGAGCCTTTCATTGATAATTTGAACGCATTAGCGGACGAATAATAAATTGTCCTTGGACATTTTCACACTGCGCTATTAAATCCTAACTTTGACTACGTAGATTTGTCGCACTAAGCTTTCCCATTGTGCGTTGCCATACATTAACTATAAAGCTTACAAACAAACCTTAAAAAGAGACTATAATTAATTAGTTTTCAAAAGACTATTGAAAAACATTATGTGTTGTATAAAATTACTGGTGGACAAAAAAGAAGTTCACTTCTATTTTTGAGACATGTTCATTTTTAAATGTTTTATTTTACTTTCTTTTGTCAACTCAGTTCGAAAAACTAAATGTATTTTTAGCTCCAAAGATTTTTTCAATGAACACTGTGACCATCTAATGCTGCCTTTCTCGACGTGACATTGTGATAGTAAATAGTTTAAATAAACCAATATAAACATTGTATTTCCCAACCCAAGTCACTGTCTCATTGTTTAGACATCGACGCGTTAGCGCCCGAGAGCTAATATAACACATTCGCGATGCCATCGGTTGCCCAATGCGCCTGCGCGTGTAATTTTATTGTTCTAGCACTGTTGCCGATATGAATGAACTGGCCGATATCGAAATCTGTGGTTTTGGTTTGCTGTTCTTCATGTAGAGCAGTAAAAATATAGATTGGACTTCGACTTTTGTCCTTTAAAAGTTTTAACGCACTTTTTGATATTTCTACGGGTGTTAAAACTTGTACAAATAAATAACTGTATTGAATAGGAAGAAACCCACCTGCTTAATAGACCGACGACCTCAGTGGAAAGGCTGACATCGGATATTGAAAAAACCAGGAGATCGTTCTTTGTGATGTTTTGGCGAGGCATAGGTCCAGCAGTGGACTGCCATAAGCTGAATGCTGATGAGTACAGGACCATGTTAATTTGGCAAGTAAGTTTGATTTGATATCTCTGTTATTTAAAACACTTTCAACATTGTAAATATTATGTATTATTTACCAAAATTGCAAATAATTTCAGATTGAAGCCATAAATTAGAAAAACTGGAAACCTAAGAACGAAAAGCATGCTTCTTACCGTGAACAAGGGAAAATTTAATTAAACCTCTTTTTCACTCCAAAAACATTAGTCCAAAGCATTGTCTAGATAATCCTCAGTCTACCGTGATCGCGTCTACTGTTCACAAACAAACCAATTGGCTGACCGCCAATTGGTTTGTTTGTGAACAGTAGACGCGATCACGGTAATTGAATAACTTGTAGGGTCCAGGTAACGGTAACCGATTAGATAACATTATCATTGTTGTAGTGCTGAATGAACGTAGTTACAAATAACAATCCCATAAGTGTAATTTGAAACTGTTTATTTACATGATGAATTTAACAATGCTGTTAACATTGTGTTGTCATGGTTAATGCGAACAGAAAAAGCGCTACCGCCAACTGGACTGAGCAGATTTTTTCCCCCCTGGGAATCGAACCCGGGATCGCTGGATCTGAGAAAGGTAGACTGGACCATAGAGACAATTCCTGTTACGTCGTTGAACAGATTGATCTGCGCTTCAGTCAGATAATTTCATAGTCCCATTTAAGTTACTTGTATTTAGGCTAAGTTTTTATTCAATAAAATTATCTTAACTTATCTTGTAATGGCGGCTTACCAAAAACTAGGATTGTTCGTCTGTTATTAAACGAAGAAGAGCTAGTGTTTCCCACGTTAGAAACACTAGAAAAGGTTATGAAAGGATCATGAAACTGTCAGACAATACATGACATAATATTAACATCAATGACAGACAGACCATGAGACCATTATTGAAACATAATGAGTATTTTTTAAATTAAATATAATGTTTTTTAATTATAGTTATAGCGATGAGTGCCGATAGCACGATCTCATCACCGTGTGATATCCGCTAGAGCGTGCGTGAGTCAATAAATAAAACTCATTGGCATCCATTGATTGATGGCTGTTTTTGTAAACAATTACGTTTATAAATAAACTTGCACCAGGAGTAAGGAAGTTATTGTACTTTGCTACGAGGATATAAATACAATGAATGCTTTTTCTGAGTACATTTGGCTGCTACCTACATATTTTCTACATTAAAAATACTGAAAACGAAATTGTTAGTAAATGATAATAAAGCATTTTATATGGTCTTATGGAGTGTAGTTAGATATTTAGGCCGAGTTGCACCACCTAACTTTAGCGGTTACTATAAGATAACGATAACCGGTGCTTTTTGTATGGAGTTTGACAGATTTTTGACGTTTTTCAAAGTTAAATTAAGATGGTACAACTCAGCCTTAGACTACACGAATCTCTCTCAATTTCCAAGTGGAACATAAATAAACATAACACTTAAATAAAAATGCTTTGTGTAAGTAGTTTCCTTGTATGGATATTGCGTAATTTTTCAGCCAGACAATCATTGCGACTGTCTTTATAGAAATTCTATGCCTCAGACGTTTTATAAGTCGTCCGTCTGAATTAGTAGCTATGTCAAAGGTTAAAGTCCCACGCCAGGGTTGACCTCGTTGATACACCTACGCGATGTTTTTTAAAGAATGTATTGTCATCTCTTACATAAGTATGCAAAATTTCAGCTCAATCCGACTTCGGAAAGCGGGCCAGGCATAAAAATTAAAGATTAGGAATTTAGGACTTTCCACACCGATAAATATAAACTTGCTTTAACTACTAAAATAATAATAGGTGAGGTGCTATTTCTTTCTATGTACATATAATTATTACTTTACTTGTATTGCCCCTTCGGTAAAGACATCGTCGTTTTTTTTTCAGCCAATGGCACTCCACGATTCCTTAGAAGAAAATAATGAAAAGTGACTTTAGATGAAGTACTTACTTGCTTGCTTCTGAAATATATTATGGTAACGACGGACAACTACCACACGCACTTGGCAATTTTTTCATCTAGACCCTGCCACCTATCTTCTGGAAGTCGTCATATCTTCAATGGGAAAAATTTTTAACAGGATGATTGTTAAAATTATACCAGTATCCTAGGTAATTTTAATAATTGGTGCTTGAAGATGATCTCTATCTCATCTACCAAAGAAGGAAAACTACTTACATTACGAGTACAATATTGTAAAGAGGATTTATTACAATGTTACCTAAGTTTACTTACAATAATAATTATGTCATTCTATGTAAACAGATATTAAGCAACATTAATATGAACCAACTCATCAAACAAGTAAATAGAACCTAATTTCCAATATCCATGGCCAGTTTATTCGGATGATCGGTTCATTTGATGTTCACTGCACACAAATATTGCCTACGTGTTCGAGTGTTTAACTATGCTTGGACAAACATGGCTGGACTGATTTTAATGTGAACTGCGCTAATCCGTATAAACATTTGATATAAGGTCATTGTACTTTAGGTTCAAGAATAAAAAAAAATGTGAGTATGTATCAAATATGATGACAAAATAGTGGATTATTGGGCTATGATTATGGTCATGAAAGATGTCACATGGAGAAAAAAGGTATACATATTACTGACAATCCGTGCTATTACAATCAAAAGAAGTCATCTAGGTTATTCATTATTCATTATCACAATCAGCTCTATTACTCTATTTCATTGCCGTAATACAGAACCACAGATTGCCTTGGTAACTACTAGATCCACTGCTTGCTAATCAATCCGAACCTATCATATTTTCTCACAACCGTTTAGGACCAATGCCTATTTGATTTTATTCTCCAAAAAAACTCGCGAGCATACTATTTCTATATTTTCCATAAATACTGTATTTAAATGTGTTGTTGTAGAAACCAGTGAAGGACCGATGTTGCAATCCCAAATCGTATGACGAACAAGAATTCAATCAAAAACCATAGAAGCCTAAACGTTGTTACGCAATACAATAATTGTAATACAAAACGCTGTAACTTGTAAGCGAGCCCAGTCAATAATTACATTACATCGGAACATCGATCCGAACACATTACACTTATGATATCTCTTGACTAACGTATAATTGTTGACATTTGACCTGTGGTGGACTCTCATAAAACAAAATTGGGTTTCGCAAATCTTGTTCTAATGTATTGTACGATGTGTTAACAGTGGGTCTAGGCATTGCCTTGCTGAAGTCGTAGTAATACAGAATCGTAGTTATGATCGGTTTGGTATTTGAAAACCGATTTATACAGTAGTTAAATGTTTATACTCTTTTTGTTTCAAAAGTTTTATTTCATGATGAAACAGATCTAAGATAAAAAAAATATGACTGAATCTATATATTTATAATAATTCGCGATCAAAGTTACCCAAGTAATAGGAATGATGGAAAAAAGATACAGTTAATTAACTTAATAAATAAGTAGAAAAAACCAAATTAGCCTCCCATCAACACAAGACATAGTTACTTGTGTCAATTAATCGCTTTGCTACGATGTTTTTTCCAAGCAGATTACTTCGCTTCGTAAAGCAAATTTATAATGAAAACTGCAAATAACTGTAATTAGGTACTTTACGGAAAAAAAAATTCGACATCTATTATTTCGATCGTAACGGCTCTATTCTATTAAACTTATCAAAATGGAGCTATAATATGTAATTCCCAAGTAAGTAACAACTACTACCACTAAGGTAAAACGAGTATAAGAACTAATAAAGAAAGGCTTTTTTCAAAACGTTCAATTAAACATCGTACCTGTAACACTCTGATTCCTAACTTATGATTCGACATGACTTATTCGAAGCTGTTGAAGTCGAACTTTATGACTGGCAATAAAACTAATACATAATACGCTGCCGATCTACGGATTGTGATCAACATCAATTAATTGCCAAAAATGGGCATGAGGTGAGAGGTCAATCGAGCCTCCTCGAGGTCACTTGGACTCCTGTATAGGTAGAATATCGAGATTCATAATGGAGACGAAATATATGTCAAATAATATTCCAAAGCCGACCCGTCTGGCCAGCGTGAGGAGTGTAGGCAAAACCAGTCATTTGCCTCTGGTAGATTAGAGAGGGTTGTTCTCCTGCAATGGAGACTAAGGACTTAATGATGATGATAGATCAAATAGGAGGCCAGTTGATAAAATACTTCCAAAACAGTCAGCTACCCCACGAGACTACAAAACCTTCACAAGTTGGATTCGTTGGCGTTGGGATATAGATCGTTTTATCCACGAAGACGCGCCCCACCATTCTTCCGCTAATGTTTGATTGTTATCGGTACACGCTAAATTATCCATGAGTGCACACGCACACTACAATAATGACGCTCGGATTGCTCGGATCAAACTCTCCGCACCCTGCGCTTCCCTCGACAAAAAATTGGTGGGGCGCGTCTTCGTGAATGAAACGATATATAGTTTTTGTCGTAGGAACTAGGTGAGATTAGTCCTTATATAGGCGGAGATTTTATGGCCATGGCCATTAATATCTGATGTCTTGGCAACCATAATGCATGGAAATGATGCCGTGCCCCCTAAGCTAGTTATGTGAATAGGTAGGATCATAATTAAACATTCTTTCAACACAAATGACATAACTATTTAAATTATTAGGTAGTTCCTTCTGTCTCCAATAGAAGACAGGTTGGTGTAATTTATTCGCTTTTTATTATTAGCTGGCTAGGTTTTTTTTTACAAAATGTGACATCCATCCACATAAAACACCATATACCAAGTTAATTTCCAAATCAAGATAACTGAGAAAAGATTCAGTGGGTGTGTCACAAAATTGAAATTTTCTTTTAATAGCCTAGTTATACAAGCTTTTAAATAAAATCATGTTAAAGTTCGAGCATGCGTACCTACCTAAATACTCATACAAAAAAAAATCTACTAACAATATTTATGATTAGCTTTCCGCCCGCGGCTTCGCCCACGTGAAAAAGGGCTGTTTTAGGGTTTTCCCGAAAATTATTCGAATTTTTCTCGCCGTAAAAACCATCCTTGAACTTCAACGAATATTTAAAAAAAAAGAATTGGTAAAATTGGTCCAGGCGTTGTTGAGTTATGCGCTTACCAACACATTTTGCAATTATTTTTTATATTATACTCGTAGATTATTAAAAAAACGGAATTTGAAATACACATTATAGAATGAGACCAAACTATTACAACAAAATTATACTGATCAAAGTACCTACCTATGTTATAGCATTTTTAAATGTTTTTAGGTTTTTAGGATATGAATATCTTACTTCAAGATGGTGTAAACGATATGCAGAAATGTATAATGAAAACGATTTATGGTCAAAGTTTTTACGTAACTATAAAATAAAAAATACCTGTATGCTAAGTACAACCGTTAGCGTAACGAAATCATACATGATATCTTTTTTTTTTTCATAGTACTATTTGAATTATTTGTTATTCCCGTACAAATAGTAAGAAAGTTGGTAATTAAAGACCACTCTGTAAGCTCACTTGCAAATAAAGCATAATCCTTAAAACTTGACCAAGTCTCATGCATAGTAAGCTTTTGATTGATGACATTTCGTTAGCACATAAAGCAGAATCTAAAGTATAAAATATTTATTAGTTCAGTTACTTTACTTCAAAGGCGTGTGACGTCACATCGCTATACTCCCATCTACCAATTTTGGTGGATCATAAAATTAAAACAGTTAATTGATGATGTCACCATACCTATCACACAATAATTTCTGTCTTAGTACCTACACATCCTTATTACCAGTGGCGGAGGGGTGGTATTTATCGCAAGCGTGTCTGGCATGATTGCCGTATGACAGTTGACATCTGTCAATTAAAAATAAAAAGAAGATATTGTGTAAATGACCGGAGTCAAATTTTACTTGCGAAAACGTGGTTATTATTTGGCAAGAAAATATGTGACGTAAAGTTACATGAAAACCTTCTAAAATAAATTGCAAGCATAAATTGCATTTACATAAATTGCAAGTTAATAACTGTGGACTTCCACAGTTATTAACTTGCAATTAATCTTAAATAATTTATCAAAAATAAATAGATTTGCTTTTTTAGAACAGTGACAGGACATTTTACAACAAAATTGTACTTCCTTTTTTGCAGTAGGGTATTTGACACCACCAATTAATTGAACTTTTTATGAGCTTATGAGCTATTATAAAAACGCGACTCTTCTAAATATTTTGTTTTTCAAAGGGGACCTATAAGGATTAAGGTCACCTTAAAATATAATCTAATCGTAAGTTTTAGACTACAATTAATGTACCTACCTACCTATGTCTGTTTAAAAAGACTCCTTAAGATTATGTCACAGCGCGCATCCTACCTGCAGGTGGTGACCTCAATAGATATTTTTTTTTAAATTTAAAAAATCGAATTTTATGAAAATATTTAATATGACTCAATTTTCAAGGCTGGAATTATTTATAATTTCAAGTACACGATAACAATATACTCTGAGCTACTTATATCTGCTAACATTAACATGTTATTGTTTCACTGTATGTTTCCCGAACAAAATAAAATAAAGAAATAAACATTATGTTTCCCCAATTTCTTGACTTTAGAGAGCTATCGTATCAATATTATTTATCACTAGAAAACGCAGAGGTGCTGATTTGTGCCCAATTTACGGCTAAATGCAGCCTAATACGCGGTTAGCCACAATACAAGGTGCAACAACTTGAATCGACCGCACGAATTATGATGTGCGATTTACACCTAACGATTATCTTTAACAACATCTAAATTATCACTTGCCTACTTGTAAATTTTCAGGCATCCTGAAAAATCACTGTTACAATATTTTCTGTTATAAGCATTTTTTATTCCTTAACTACAAGTAATAAAATATTGTATTTAAATAACCCTGGGTTAAGATATTGTAGTCGAAATGACCTACTACTTTGTACTTTTTATGGTAGAGTCAATAAAATTGTCTTATGATATTCTTAAAAAAAAATCAGCTTGTCTGAAACAAACCTTAGTCTTAAGTCATAAATTCAAAAATATTACAATTTTACACGTGAAAAGTGCAAACATCGACTCTATTAAATGCAATATTTTTGCACTTGTTGTTATGGCTCAATTCGAAACGGCCTCTTATCATAATAACATTATAATAAACTGTAACGTAAAATCGGTTAGTATAAATCGCGCTGTAAGAAGGAAATAAAACGAGTTCCCTTGATGAAAATGTTTAAATTGAGTGTGATAATTGTTTGGATACGGTCAAGCATGCTCAGTTATCGCCTGAACACTTGAATACTGTTGATTGATTATTTAGGAATTTAGATAATTTGAGTTTACATGAATATTTATTTAGAATGCAAAATAAACCCGTTTTCTTGTGGTGGAATCTTTAAAGATTATACTTGAACTCTAGTATGAAAAACATATCGATGAAATAAAAAAGTTTATTGGTTACTCGTAATTTTGACTGTTTGTGGCATTTTTATTTTCGAATAATTAAGTTACAATTTTTACAGTGACTTTGTTCGTAGTGCGAATTATTTATTTACAAGTATGTACACGTACCTAGGTCAGGTATTAACCAGCAATCAGAATGACCTTAATAAGTCATTCGTGCGAATTCATTCATTCATAGGTGCGAATAAGGCATACTTAGTTAATATAAAGTTATGTATAATGTAACGCTCTATGTATTGAATATTATGGAATAAAATAAATAATCAAACAAACATCAAACACGCGACTGACGCTACGTTTAAGTTAAGAACTAGGTACCAGGCTTATATGGGTAACAGTAGTTATTGCTTGTGTAGAGCTAAAACTATTATTATTAAATTAGTTTTGTTCATAAAAAAATCACTATTAGAGTTTCATATGTTTTTTTTTATTAACTTATACTTGGCCTCACATGAATTAAGAAGATGACCCAGCCTTATTACAAAGCAGATTCTGGTAAAACGAAACACTAATGTGGTCCGTTCTTAAGACTTCTTTCCTTATGTCGACATACGTCGTGGGACCTGTCTGAGGAGGTCCACTAGCTATATTATGATTAAGGAGGTCAGTCAGGGAGTGCCGGACATACTTTTGTAGACGGTCATCCGATACTTCACAGCTAAAGATGTAAGCTAAAGCCTTTAGGCTCTATTGATTGATTTTGGTTTTGAGTGTTTGGCCCAATATTATACGGTATTTTGTCTGTTTTTCAATATTTTTGATATATTACAGTGTTTTTTTAATCATTGCGTTTGGTTTTATTCTGTGAGCGCGTTAGAAGATACTTTTTTCTAAGTTTTGTTGAATATTTTGCGTCCCTCACTAAAGAGTATCGTATAAATGACCCATTTACACCACGAAATATTAATATCTACCGTTATTTATAATATTTAAATTAGAATCAATAAACCTGACCAGTGCAAAAGTCAGCTATCATGGCTGACTGGCTTAACTTGCCTTAAAATTACATTGGATGTTTACACAGGTGTTTACCATCTGAAGTTTTAATCACTGAAAGTTCAGTTATTTTTAGAGAGAAATAAAACAGGTCAGCTATCCAATTTTTCAGTAGGTGTTTTGTTGTGAAGTTTAGCAGACCGTAACTGACCTCTAGTAAAGTTTTCTTTTAACTTACGTGCGTTATACCACGGTTTTAGAACAGAATCAATTATTTCATTAACACGGCACGGAACCAAAACAAGTATTAAAATATGTGAAGGCTCGTTAGTTTTGAATTTCATTCATCTATTAATAAACCGGTAGATATGAATACCGATTGGATCTCCAACAGAATTAAGATAAAGTTTATTTATTAGGTGGTTTTAGGCCTAATATGTTATTGTTAATTCACTTCTTTTTATATAAATGGCATTTGAATCAATCAATTTTTAAAAGAGCACTAAGTCTACCACTTTCGGAAAATAAGAAATAATTAGTGATTGAAGCCCTTTTTAAGTAGAATATAAAGTACCTATCGCTTGCGCCAATAGATTTCAGCGATATTTAGGATACAAGATTTATGATAAAAATATATTGAAACTTACTTTAAAAATACTCCTTGTAATGGTGCATCCAAACCGTGGGTTGCTACTTTTTGTGAAATAACATTTTAAAGTGTTTGAACATCGAAAAACTTCTTACCACCAGCTGCCAAAACACAATAATGCCAATTCTCTAACATTGTTGATAATATAAAATGGTGGGTAGCCAGCCAGGCGGACTTAGAACAAGCCCTACCATCACTCTAACCTAAAGTTACCGTTTAGCATAATGATGTCCCAAAAAAATAACTGCAGTATAAGCTCAACAAACTCAAATAAAATCTAGAGTATTTTAGACAGCAACATAGCCTATTATTCCAAAAAGATCTTGAAAGATTCCTCTAATTACCCAACGTGTTGTAACATATCAAATCACGACCCGCTGGGATCTTTATTAAAAAACAAAAAACATGCGCTCGCGCAACGCTTCCTATGACCGCGCTGACACTGTTTCAGCCATTGTCTTAGTTGCCCAAATCTGTCGTACAATAGTTAATATGTCAACTGCTGACGATTAATCATAGCAACTGATTTACATTACCAGTCCGTAGGCAATTATTGGTGATGGACTGATGGGATTGGGGATATTGAATAGGCTCTGTGAATGATTAGAATCTGCCCGCGGATCTGCTTGCGTAGTTTTGATGAATTATAGCCTCTGTGCTGTACTATTGTGACTTGAACTATAATAGCGTAAATCAAAATCCGTCCAGTAGTTTTTTCATGAAAAAGTTATTGGTAAAATATATTACACTCTGTGCTATTGTGACTTCAACTTTAAGGCTGGGTTGCACCATCTTACTTTAATTTTGACTAACGTCAAAAATCTATCAAACTCCATACAAAAAACGTCGGTTATAGTTATAGTTACGGTCAAAGTTAGGTATTGCAACTCAGCCTAAGAGCGTAAAGTGTTATCGAAATCCGCCCATAGTAGTAGTCTATTCATAAAAAACCGGCCAAGTGCGAGTCGGACTCGCGCACCGAGGGTTACGTACAAACCTGCAAGGTTTACAAAGTTCGTTCATTACGACAATCGAGTCATAACTATGGTATTTTTATTGCAAAATGAAATTCATAACATTTTAAAATTATTATGTTGCATTTTGTACTATAAAATTATCACTTCACGGGATTTATTGCAACAATATCTATTTTAACGGTAAATAATATTTACCCTCCCGACGTTTCGCCCGTTTAGTCTGCCCGCGACCATGACTCGTGCAACCGAGCCGAAACGTCGGGAGGGTAAATATTATTTACCGTTAAAATAGATATTGTTGCAATAAATCCCGTGAAGTGATAATGAAATTCATAACATTACAATGGGGAAAGTAACTACTTAAAAGGAGAATGCCCAAAAGTGGTATCGCTCGAAATCTAATTGTACATTGAGGGTACCACACCGTAAATTCCTTTCTTCATTTGTAATGATTTGCGAAAGTAGTAAGAAATTGTAAAACCTCCGGAATAAAATCCGATTTTAATAAAAAGTATTGTAACAATGAGCTGCAATATATAACGTTGCTTCGTGCCGAATTTCAAGATTCTGAGTTCACAGGAAGTACCTTGTAGGTTTTGATTCCCTAGCGTGTGACGGAAATTCGTCTAAGGTGTCGGTATAAACTGCTGTATCTTTTGATCGCGTTAACTTAGAAGTTTGATTTTTTTACTTCTTAAAGGGACAATAGATCTAGGTATTTGGTATAAATTTCAATTTGATACCTTTATTCGTTCGTGAGAAATAAGGTAGTAAGTTTCATTTTATTAAAATATTTTTATTATATTATATAACTAAAAAAATGTAATTTTCGCAATTTTTCCTATATTTGCATTATATGACAATGCTTTATGCCAAATTTCAAGATTCTGAGTTTACGGGAAGTATCCTGTAGGTTTTGATTCCTTTGCGAGTGTCGAAAATTTGTTGAAAATATCGACATAATCGGCTGTATCTTTTGATTGGCTTGGCTTAGAAGTTTGATATTTTCACAGCTTAAAGGGACAATAGACCTGAGTATTTCATGTGAATTTCAGCTTGATACGTTCACGCGTTCTTGAGATAAAGGGTCTTGACAGAAGGACGGACGGACAACAAAGTGATCCTATAAGGGTTCCGTTTTTTCCTTTTGAGGTACGGAACCCTAAAAAGTAATGATACATTCACTCACTTAATTTATACCTAACTAATGTAAATATAGAATTCTATATTTAGGTAATTTATGCCTAAAAATGAATGTACCAAAATAAATGTAAAAATATTTTATGGCATCTGATATCATCCAAATAAAATAAATGAATACATAAGTATGCAATGACTGCCGCCTGGACTGGAGGTTTGGACACCGATTTTTAAGGCCAACTCCAGTAGCAGGTTCGAACCCCACTGGCTGCAATTCAATTAGAGTGATGAGCACTAGTAGAGTGTCTGGTTTACCAAAGTCCCCGAAAGGTCGTGGGTTCAATTTCCACCCGAAGTAGTCCATTTCTCAAGTTTTTAATTTGCATTTGCATTGCCTGAATGATTTTTTTAATAAGTTCAAAGTTATGTTTTGGATCTATGATAATTCATGAAATACAATAATCTACCTATTCATTTATATTTACAATTTCGTAGCCGACTACTGGTTTCTATGCATTTCTGTGAAATAGCATTCGTTGCTAGCACGTCGTCTGAAAGTAGGTACACATTATGTCATAGAAATATATATGTATAGTATGTCGCGGCGACACATCGTCTGCTGCTGCCGTGTAGAATTAGCTACGCGCTTTATTTTTATCGTGTAAACTATCAAGCTTTGACTCCCAAGCTCTGTATCATTCCTGTTCTATCTTTTTCATCTACATAGAATCTGTGTAATTTTTACTGTACCTTTTATATCATCACAGTCATCATCATCAGATAACCTTCTATATGGCAAACCTGACGAACAGCGGATTTGGCCTTAACGCGACCTCACGCTGAAAAGACAACTTGGGGAGGCCTGACCTGATATTATTATTCAAGGAATGATGGCAGTGTGGTTTCATCAGAGTAGGTAGAATAATCAAAATCAAAATTATCTTTATTTGTTTAGACTAATTAAATTAGTACCTACTTACAAACGTCAAATGCTCTTAAGGAGCCTATACATGTCTCATTCTTTTTTTGCCCTACCAGCGCTTCGAGACAAACATTTGGCAAGTGCTGAGAAGAAGCGCCGCAACAAACTCAGTCACCACTGTCTGCCGGTTTAATAGGACTAAGAATTTTAATAGATTGCGAGAAGCATCTGGATGCAAACAGTGAGTAAACAAACAGATGACTGACGCAAACAGACCTGTCGTTGTGGAGATCCATGGG
The DNA here is from genome assembly GCF_004193835.3 of Ostrinia furnacalis. NCBI lineage: Eukaryota > Metazoa > Arthropoda > Insecta > Lepidoptera > Crambidae > Ostrinia > Ostrinia furnacalis. Next base: position 826,668 of record NW_021130551.1, read on the forward strand.
ATGGTGGACACCATTGTCCAACACGCCAGTTGCTTGAAACGAGAATACTACCTCCACTGAATGACATAAAAAATACATAATAAGTACAACTTAATTGAATTAAATCTCATTAAAGTACAAAGACACCGTTAACACCGAGAACATTGTAAGCTCTATTACGTAATTGTTTTTGTGAGATCCTAATTAAGCCGTTTAAGATCCGCTTGCCATAAACAAAATGTTTTTTCACCCGAGGTATGGCAAAAATTTACTACTCATTATTTCAACTGGAGACAGTAATCGTGATAACGAGGATACAAATGATTAAAACGTGTTTAAAGATAAAAATATTGTAGCTCTTTTTTGTTCGCGCATGCTTAAGATTCATTTTTGAGTTTAATTTTGTTTAAAACTGTTTTTTACGGAGACAAAATCACTATGACTACCTACATTATTGTTACAATAAGCTTGATGAGTCATTTATCGTTCGTATAAAAGTCTGTACTTAATGCCACAAATTATTGTGTTACTCGTGAACTTTTGGGGCAGAAAAGTTCTCGAGTGGCGACTGGCCGGAAGACGTAGTGTAGGCAGACACCTCAGGTAGACCGACGATCTGGTTAAGGTCGCGGGAAGGACCTCGATGCAAGCAGCGGAGGACCGGTTGTTAAAGAAATACTTTGGGAGGCCTTTGTCCAGCAGTGGACGTCATTTAGCTGAGACGAACATAATGTCACAGGGTTTAGTCAGTGATATAAGGAACGCTTCTGTGGCCTAATGACGACCTATTTCAGAGATCCCGGGTTTGATTTCCAATAGGGAAACATTTTCTGCTTGGTATAGTTGGTGGTAGGGCTTGGATTCATTTTCATGAAGGACCAGTCATTTCTCGATTAAGGGACCTGAATAATTATACTATGTAAGAGATGTAGTGATCACGTACCTAATATTTGAAAGTCCAAAAAGCAAGCAAAACCGCCGGCAGAAGCATTAGCATGTTATTAATAGTATAATAATTTAATAATAATGAATGGCCGAAAAGGATACAAATACCTAATTATAGTAATAGAGCAATTTAATGGTGCCGTCACACTAATCATTTATTCTTCTGCCTTTTTATTGCACTAACGATTATAGAACAAACAACGACTGCATTTTAGTATATTTAGCGCTGATTTTTCAATCGTCAGATATCTTTTAACTGACGAATAGTCTTGTCATTTTGACATATTTCCCATACTAAAACTGTCAATGTGCCAAACTTATTCTTCAGTTAAAAGTTATCCGACGATTGAAAAATTAGCCCTTAATTGCAATGAAATATGAAAATAAGTTATGAAAAAACGAATGTCTGTCTAGCAAGTGCATACTCTATCAAAATGAAGGTCATACAGGTAGTTTAAGTGCCTGCTCACGACCCCCGCTGGTCAGGGATTCGAATCCAGCTGGGTGCAAAGATTAATGTGATGAGCACTAGTATTTATGCGGGAAGACAAAATTGTAGGTATAGAGTGAGTCTTTAGGTATATTATTTAAGCTCGGCTTAGATTCCAGCTAAGTTACATGTAACTGTGATATTCGAATAAGTCTAAACAAAGATTTACAGAGTTGTAAATGTAACTTTGAAAACATTATTTTCAGTTGTTGTTTGATAAAAAATATAAAATTGAATAAATAATTTTAGTTCGACCTAATGATATGAAGCCTTTCATTTAAAACAATATTAATATTATCTAAAACATATTATTGGTAGTTAAGTCTCTTCTTTTTAAAATAGGATAAAATGGGAAGGCATTCAATACCAATATCGTGTTCTTTGGCCAGGGTATTCATGTGTACCAACCAAGGGACTTTGGCAGACGCTGCGACTGAAATTCCGACCTTGAATGACTTACCTTAGCTTTCAGTTTCAATTAGGTAGTTATTCAAGGGTCATCAGGACGGCCGCCCCTAAACTTGGAGGCTGCAGAGTTCATTCTATCTTAAAGTTTTCAGTCAATTTATTGTGACCCAATTAATAAAATTGTAAGCTGCAAACATGGGTCTTAACATTAAAACACTTTAATACACTGAAAAAATTATGTTTATTGTAAATAAAGATACAATATACTGAAATATGATATTCCACGTAAATGCAATAAAATAATAGTGACAATTTTCCCTAAAATACAGTTTTTAGAGTTACGTTAAAAATTATTTTAAATAAATAATTTACGTTCGATTTAGGGGGGATTCGACCAAAAATATTAATCTCAGAATAAATCGTCAGTTTTGACATATCTCCCATTGGTACTGAAACTGTCAATGTGCCAATTATTCCAGGAGTTATTCTCGGATAAAAGTTTGGTCGAGTCGGGCCTTAATCATCATTAATAAAACCCCAATTATTCTTAGGCAGTGTAGGCTACATCTTTTTTATGCATCAAAACTAGGGAAGGCTTTGGACACTGATATCGTCTTGGCCGATGTGTCTCTGCCAGGGGACTCTCCGGCAGACGCTGCGACAGCAATTCCGACCTTGACTGACTCATCCTAGCTTTCAGTTTCAATAGTTATTCAAGGGTCATCAGGACGGCCGCCCCTAAGCGCGGAGGCTGCAGAGTTCATTCTAGCTAGCTTAAAGTTTTCCATCAATTTATTGTGACCCAATTAATAAAATTGTAAGCTGCAAACATGGACCTTATATTAAAACACTTAAATTTACTGAAAAAATTCTGTTTATTGTAAATAAAGATACAATATACTTAAATATGCTATTCCACGTAAATGCAATAAAATAATAGTGACAGTTTTCCCTAAAATACAGTTTTCAGAGTTACGTTAAAAATTATTTTAAATAAATAATTTAAGTTCGATTTAGGGATTTGACCAAAAATATCTCTGAAACTGTCAATGTCCCAATTATACCAGGAGTTATTCTCGGATATAAGTTTTGTCGAGTCGGGCCTTAATCATCATAATTGTAAAGCCCCAATTATTCTTAGGCAGTGTAGGCTACATCTTTTTTTATGCATCAAAAGTAAGGAATGCTTTGAATACTGATATCGTCTTGGCTGGTGTATACCAAGGGACTCTGGCAGACGCTGCGACTGCAATTCCGACCTTGACTGACTCATCCTAGCTTTCAGTTTCAATAGTTATTCAAGGGTCATCAGGACGGCCGCCCCTAAGCGCGCTGCAGAGGCTATATAAGCACTTTCTCTCTCGGTGCGCACGAGTCGCGTTCGCGAGCGAACTCTAACCTCGCGTGTTACAGTGCTGTGAGACGTAGTGTCGTGTTTTTTTTCGTGCGTAAGGTGAGTTGTTTTTTTTTTGGAAATTAAAGGAATTGGGACGCGTTGTTTTGGTAATTATGAAAAAATTTAAAAACATTTTTGGCAATTATTTTAAATTTTTGATAAATGTAAAATTGTTAGTAAATATTTTGGTAAACAATAAAATTTATAATATTTATAAATAATAATTACATAAAATATTTTAGAATCGATTACATTTTTCATAATTACCTTAAAAACTTTTAGTAATTAATGATTTGGTTAGAAATTAAAAATTACGCAAAAATACAAATGATTATTACGAATTTAAAAACACATAATAATATTTTTTTTTTACATTTTATATTATTCTAATATTTAAGTCATCGTAAATATTCTGTAAAACATTTTAAAGTCCTAAATTAAGTGTAAAACAAAATTATACACCCATAGCAGTCCAATTTAACCGCAAACTGCGCGGGCGCATCAAAAAGACATCAACGACAATGCGTGGGAAGCGCGCTGAGAACTAGCTTGTGGGTCACCGTAGTACTACGATCATTTGATTCATTTTTAACTAAAGGTTAAAAATGAATCAAAAAAAGAAAGAAAAATGGGTTCATTTTTTTACATTTAAAAATGCTTTTTACATTTTGTTTTTTTATTAAAAAATATTTTTAACTTGCTTGGTCGAATCCACCCTTTTAATAGTGTTGTATTAAGGGTGGATTTGACCAAACAAGAGTTAATATTAATGTCAGAATAAATCGTCAGTTTTGACATAATTCCCATACTGAAACTGTCAATGTGACAGTTATATGAGGAGTTATTCTCGGATAAAAGTTTGGTCGAATCGGACCTAAAGCTTCTTAACAATCTCTAAAAGCTTGGTAAACTGTTTAATTAGTTATCGTATATAGATTACGATAAATAATAAATACATTTATATTTACATTAATGAGTATTTATTACTATTTATATTCGATATCTAGAAATAACGATTGCATCTTACATTTGAATGTATGCAAAATATTGGAACGTCCTCTAATGGCATCGAACTTTAATATCTTTTGTTCGAACTTTGAATAAATTGCTTGGAAACTTTAACCTAAAATAAGCCCTAATACGAGGCAATAAGATAAGTAGTCAATCTTCTTGGAAACTAAATAATCGATTGGAAATAAGGTCTTATGTCGAGTGCAACAAGATGCAGCCTCTTGATGCGATTTCCTTCTAAAGCCTCGATCACACTTTGGATTATGTTTTAGGTTTAAATTTGGCTTCCATAGATAATATCAAAGTTTGTAACAAATATTGGCCGCAACACTAATCACACTAGCACTTCCCCACTACCAAAATACGATCAGTGGGTCTAGACAAAGTGCACATTATAATTCGCAAACCAGTCGAAAAATGGTCGAAAAGCCTTTTTTTGTATAGAGTTTTGACGGATTCGATTTTCGATTTGATCAAAAAGTGCAACTTGTCTAGGGGGGACAAAAATACACTATTGGCCTAAGCTACTAGAGGGTTGGGCCATGTGTGTCTCCAATGTTTGTCATAAACCGATACACACATTGGCGTATTAGCTCCAACATATCTCGGTGCAAATGTAATCAATGTATGAACACGGCTGATGTTGAACTTTACGTATCATATTCATGCCAATAGCTTGTGTACCATGAATACTAAATAGTTGTACACATACACACTAAAAGGGTTTTGCGAAATAAACACAAACACTTGCATTAAAACTGCATTAGATATCTGTTGTACAATTTTAAAATTAGTTTCGGCCGTTATTTCGTAATCACGTGAAAATTGGTTCAAGTAATCCAGGAATTCCAAATATTTAGAGACAAATTGAGCTATTGTAGCTTTCAATTGCAATTAATTACCTAAAGCATAAATCGGAATAGTAAATAAAACATCTTTATCGAAATTAGTACAATTTTCGCAGATTGTCCACTATATTTTACCTAACCGTATCTATTCTCAGTTAAATGATGTCCACTAAGATTCAAGGTTAGAAGGTCAGGTTGACCTAAAAAATTAAAAGAAGACCATAGAGTGAACCTAACTGTGAGATTGTCCATTACTCTACCACGCGTTATCTACATAATGAGTAGATACTTGTAACATACGAGTAAATCTTAAGTAGTCAAGCATATCATAAAACGATATCTAAAAACTTAAACTCCTAAAAAATTTTGCTCTTTTTAGAAAAGACAATCCACAATTACTGCTTAGTAATGGTAGAGTCGTCATGGCAGTGAATGAGCAAGCTCAGGCAAATTTCTTTAAGACATAAGACCGATGGCACAGCCACCGAAGCAAAAACCCCGAAAAATGCTTAATAACATAAATATCTTTATACTAAATTATTTCTAAATGGAGCAATAATACAAACACAGTCCAAAATGTAGTTATTCATTTTTATTTTTTGCCAATATTTAGTAGAGTATGCATGTAATCGGTAGAATCGTCAGTGAATGAGCAAACTCAGACAAATTCCTATAAGACCTAAGATCGATGGCACAGCCACCGAAGCCCGGCTTGTCCCTTGACCTTTAGGCCCCAAGCCAGGCAGGCGCGCGTCGCTTTCGATTTCTACCTTTGGAAACTTCTTCGGTTAGGTATTTATGTTATACCTAAGTGAAGTTGTTTAATTGTAACCGGTCAAGTGCGAGGTATACTCACGAGCAGGGATTAGGGTGAAGTTGTTTAATTTAATGAAACCGCGAGTTGGGATTTCGTAAATTTTTGACGNATAATTTGGCATAATGAGTTTGGAATGTTTCTTGCATAATATAACTTTTCCATGATGCCTATAACATAATGTTTTGATTTAAAGTGAAAAATAGGTTAAGGTGCGGCGGGGGGGGGCCTTTGGGCCACCCCTAAGCCGCCTATTTGGTTTTATACACACATAAATGACCTCATATTAATCACATTTACCAAATCATGCGGTAATTATTCATAATAACCGGCGATTATTCATAATTTTCACATTTATCACTTTGACCGTAACAGTAATACCGATCTCGACCGTGATCAGTGACCATAAAGTCATCTGTCAACGGGTCGATTAGACACGATAAAAGCACTAAACGATATTTGTTTACTTTTAGTGCGACATCGGGTCGTAAGGACCTGATAAGTTTTTTTTTCCAAATATTTACTGTGTTTGACGAAACAATTTCAAAACAATATTTATCTTTCGTACTACTGAAAAGACCGAATATATACATCCCGCACCAACGCATCCAGCACCTAAGGTCAATTCGACCCGATAACGCAGTGTGAACGTGTTAAGTATGCTTTTTTAATTAAAAAAAATGTTTGAACATCAAGTGCCTTTAAATAGTTTCCATCCTTTGACTACAACTTAATAAAAATAAGTACCATTACATAATTATTTTGAAGATTATTTGATATAGACAAAAAATAATTTATACAAATCGAATTATATAAAAAAGTATCACAATATTGAATATTTGGTGCTCATTTCTTTTATTTTTGAGGACCAACAAGTAACGATCAGATATAATTTTTACATCTCAAATTTTTTTTGCGTAGTTCAAAAGAGATTATAATATCGATCGATTTCATTTATTTTATGTCTCAAAGAAAGAGGATCAATCATTAAAATAGATGACCATTTAGATTTTTTTATTTGAAGTTTTTGCTAATTTAAAAAGATCATTTAAATACATGCCTTAAAAAAATAATAGATTTTCTTTTATTTTTTTTCCTTGACTTCATGTAATCAAATATGTCTAGTTATGAATTCGTTAAAAAAACAATAGATTTTCTTTTATTTTTTTTCCTTGACTTCATGTAATCAAATATGTCGTATAAAAGATCCTAGGCTATATTGTAGTCGAAGTAACGTACCACTGTGACCTTGTGCTTTTTTATTGTAGAGTGAATTATTTTAAAAAACATAACCCTCCTTCTGGCGCTGTCGAGTAAAAATATCAGCTTGTCTGAAACAAACCTTAGTCTTATGTGATAAATTCAAAATATTACAATTTTACAGGTGAAAAGTGCAAACATCGACTCTATTAAATGCAATATTTTTGCACTTGTTGTTATGGCTCAATTCGAAACGGCCTCTTATCATAATAACATTATAATAAACTGTAACGTAAAATCGGTTAGTTTAAATCGCGCTGTAAGAAGGAAATAAAACGAGTTCCCTTGATGAAAATGTTTAAATTGAGTGTAATAATTGTTTGGATACGGTCAAGCATGCTCAGTTATCGCTTGAGCACTTGAATACTGTTGATTGATTATTTAGGAATTTAGATAATTTGAGTTTACATGAATATTTATTTAGAATGCAAAATAAACCCGTTTTCTTGTGGTGGAATCTTTAAAGATTATACTTGAACTCTAGTATGAAAAACATATCGATGAAATAAAAAAGTTTATTGGTTACTCGTAATTTTGACTGTTTGTGGCATTTTTATTTTCGAATAATCAAGTTACAATTTTTACAGTGACTTTGTTCGTAGTGCAAATTATTTATTTACAAGTATGTACACGTAGGTCAGGTATTAACCAGCAATCAGAATGACCTTAATAAGTCATTCGTGCGAATTCATTCATTCATAGGTGCGAATAAGGCATACTTAGAATATAAAGTTATGTATAACGCTCTATGTATTAAATATTATGGAATAAAATAAATAATCAAACAAACATCAAACACGCGACTGACGCTACGTTTGTTAAGAACTAGGTACCAGGCTTATATGGGTAACAGTAGTTATTGCTTGTGTAGAGCTAAAACTATTATTATTAAATTAGTTTTGTTCATAAAAAATCACTATTAGAGTTTCATATGATTTTTTTTATTAACTTATACTCGGCCTCACATGAATTAAGAAGATGACCCAGCCTTATTACAAAGTAGATTCTGGTAAAACGAATCACTAATACTAAAAAACGTTCATAAGACTTCTTTCCTTATGTCGACATACGTCGTGGGACCTGTCTGAGGAGGTCCACTAGCTATATTATGATTAAGGAGGTCAGTCAGGGAGTGCCGGACATACTTTTGTAGACGGTCATCCGATACTTCACAGCTAAAGGTGTAAGCTAAAGCCTTTAGGCTCTATTGATTGATTTTGGTTTTGAGTGTTTGGCACAAAAGGTATCCTTCCGTTTGGCCAAATTACTTTTCGCCAAATTTCACTTCGCAAACAACATATCGCCAAAGTTTCATTTCCCAAATGAACTTTTAGCAACTGCACTTTTCGCAACTATTTTATTTGGTCAAATTATCATTTGGCAAAATTTTACTTGGCAAATGTTTATATAGCAAATGTTTTATTTTGCCAAATATTATATCCCAAATAATTTGTTTGGTCAAATTGACACTTCCACAAATCAAAGCATAAGGCAGATCATGGTTTTCACGAGAATTTTATATAAAACAAAGAGATTGCAGAAAATAGTATGGTTGCAGAAAGTAGGTATTGCAGAAAATAGTAGGTTAGGTTAGGTTAGAACAGTGACCCTTAAGAATCACCTCTACTGTTATTGAATCATTTGGAAATTTCGATAAAAAGAATGAAAATTAATTTAGGACAAATTTTATAATAACTACCCACTAAACAAAATAATAACCACAAGCTAATTTGTATTCCATTCTATGCACCAATCAAATTATTTTGTAAATAGTTTATCGTGAAATATTTTTGCCAAATGAAACATTTGGGAAAACATACTTTGCCAAACAATAATTTGCTAATTAATAATATGCCAAAAACGACATTTGCGAATTAAAAGTTTGCAATAAGTTGGTTTTGCCAAATGAGAATTTGCCAAATGAAAATTTGCGAAACGTTGTTTGCGATGTGATAATTTGGGAAACGTTTTTTGGCCAAACATTAGTAATCCGGCACAAAATTATACGATATTTTGTCTGTTTTTCAATATTTTTAATATTATATTATAATGTTTTTTTTTTTCATTGCGTTAGGTATTATTTTGTCAGTGCGTTAGAAGATACTTTTTCTAAGTTTTGTTGAATATTTTGCGTCCCTCACTAAAAAGTATCGATAGATGACCTATTTTCACCAAGAACTATTATTATCAACTGTTACTTAAAATATTTAAATTAGAATCAATAAACCTGACCAGCGCAGAAATCAGCTATTTTGGCCGACAGGCTTAAACTTGGCTTAAAACTACATTGAAAAAAATTTTGGTGTTTACCATCTGAAGTTTGATCACTGAAAGTTCAGTTAATATTGAGACATAAATAAAACAGGTCAGCTGGATAGCTGACCTGTTTTATTTATATAATTTTTCAGTAGGTGATTTGTTGTGAAGTTTAGCAGGCCGTAACTGACCTCTAGTAAAGTTTTTTTTTTAACTTACGTGCGTTATACCACGGTTTTAGAACAGAATCAATTATTTCATTAACACGGCACGGAACCAAAACAAGTATTAAAATATGTGAAGGCTCGATAGTTTTGAATTTCATTCATCTATTAATAAACCGGTAGATATGAATACCGATTGGATCTCCAACGGATTAAAGATAAAGTTTATTTATTAGGTGGTTTTAGGCCTAATATGTTATTGTTAGTTCACTTCTTTTTATATTAATGGCATTTGAATCAATCAATTTTTAAAAGACCAAGGTCTCCCACTTTCGGATACTAAGAAATTTTAATAATTGGTGATTGACGCCCTTTTTTAGTAGAATATAAAGTACTTATAGCTTGCGCCAATATACTTCAGCGATATTTAGAATACAAGATTTATGATAAAAATATACTACTTTAAAAATACTCCTTATAATGGTGCATCCATACAGCGGGTTGCTACTTTTTGTGAGATAACATTTCAAAGTGTTTGAATATCGGAAAACTTCTTACCACTAACTGCCAAAACACAATAATGCCAATACTGTAACATTGTTGTATAAAATGGTGGTAGCCAGGCAGGACTTAGAACAAGACCTACCATCACTCTAACCTAAAGTTACCGTTTAGCATAATGATGTCCCAAAAAAATAACTGCGGTATAAGCTCAACAAACTCAAATAAAATCTAGAGTATTTTAGACAGCAACATAGCCTATTATTCCAAAAAGATCTTGAAAGATTCCTCTAATTACCCAACGTGTTGTAACATATCAAATCACGACCCGCTGGGATCTTTATTAAAAACAAAAAACATGCGCTCGCGCAACGCTTCCTATGACCGCGCTGACACTGTTTCAGCCATTGTCTCAGTTGCCCAAATCTGTCGTACAATAGTTAATATGTCAACTGCTGACTATTAATCATAGCAACTGATTTACATTACCAGTCCGTAGGCAATTATTGGTGATGGACTGATGGGATTGGGGATATTGAATAGGCTCTGTGAATGATTAGAATCTGCCCGCGGATCTGCTTGCGTAGTTTCGATGAATATATAGCCTCTGTGCTGTACTATTGTGACTTGAACTATAATAGCGTAAATCAAAATCCGTCCAGTAGTTTTTTCATGAAAAAGTTATTGGTAAAATATATTACACTCTGTGCTATTGTGACGTCAACTTTAAGGCTGGGTTGCACCATCTTACTTTAATTTTGACTAACGTCAAAAATCTGTCAAAGTCCATACAAAAAACGTCGGATAAAGTTATAGTTACGGTCAAAGTTAGGTAGTGCAACTCAGCCTAAGAGCGTAAAGTGTTATCGAAATCCGCCTTTACTTAGTAGTAGTCTATTCATAAAAAAGTAATAATGTAATAATGTAAATATAGAATTCTATATTTAGGTAATTTATGCCTTAAAATGAATGTACCAAAATAAATGTAAAAATATTTTATGGCATCTGATATCAGCCAAATAAAATAAATGAATACATAAGTATGCAATGACTGCCGTCTGGACTGGAGGTTTGGACGCCGATTTTCAAGGCCATCTGCAGTAGCGGGTTCGAACCCCATTGGGTGCAATTCAATTAGAGAGAAGAACACTAGTAACATGTCGCTCGTGGTCGAAAAGGTCGTGGGTTCAATTTCCAGCCGAGGCAGTTCAATTTGCAAGTTTTGTTAACCTGCATTTGCATTGCCTGAAGTAAATGATTTTTTTAATAAGTTCAAAGTTATGTTTTGGGTTTATGATAATTCGTGAGATACAATTAATTTATTCATTTTTAGTTGCAATTTCGTAGCCGACTACTGGTTTCTATGCATTTCTATGAAATAGCATTCGTTGCTAGCACGTCGTCTGAAAGTAGGTATACATTATGTCATAGAAATAAATATATGTAGTATGTCGCGGCGACACATCGTCTGCTGTTGCCGTGTAAGTAAAGTCAGCTACGCACTTGCGCTTTTTTTTCATCGTGTAAACTATCAAGCTCTGTATCATTCCTGATCTATCTTTTTCATCTACGTAGAATCTGTATAAATTTACAGTACCTGTACATCGTCATAGTCATCATCGTCAGCTCATTTGATAGCGACCACAACATTCTGATGAATGGATGATTTGGTCTAATTCCGTCTCATAAAAAGGTGTAGTTTCAGAAGAGTAGAATAGAACTACGATAGGGAGCGGGAAGCGCTTGGATGCGGGCAACACTTGACCGTTCGTTATGGAAATCCATAGGAGAGCCCTTTGTCCAACAGTGGAAGGCATTTGCTTCACTCTTCGCGTGGATGACATAAAAGTCATAATACAACTTAATTCAATTAAATCTCATTAAACAACAAAGGCACCGTTAACACGAGAACATTGTAAGCTCTATTGCGTAATTGTTTTTGTGCCATCCCTAATTAAGCCGTTTGAGATCCGCTTGCCATAAACAAAATGTTTTTACACCCGAGGTATTGCAAAAATTTACTACTCATTATTTCAACTGGAGACAGTAATCGTGATAACGAGGATACAAATGATTAAAACATGTTTAAAGATAAAAATATTGTAGCTCTTTTTTGTTCGCGCATACTTAAGATTCATTTTTGAGTTTAATTTTGTTTAAAACTGTTTTGTACGGAGACAAAATCACTATGACTAAGTACCTACATTATTATTACAATACTATTTAGCTTGATGAGTCATTATCCATCGTATAAAAGTCCGTACTTAATGCCACAAATTATTGTGGTACTCGTGAACTTTTGGGGCAGAAAAGTTCTCGAGTGGCGACTGGCCGGAAGACGTAGTGTAGGCAGACCCCTCAGGTAGACCGACGATCTGGTTAAGGTCGCGGGAAGGACCTCGATGCAAGCAGCGGAGGACCGGTTGTTAAAGAAATACTTTGGGAGGCCTTTGTCCAGCAGTAGACGTCAATTAGCTGAGACGAACATAATGTCACAGGGTTTAGTCAGTGATATAAGGAACGCTTCTGTGGCCTAATGACGACCTATTTCAGAGATCCCGGGTTTGATTTCCAATAGGGAAACATTTTCTGCTTGGTATAGTTGGTGGTAGGGCTTGGATTCAGTTTTCATGAAGGACCAGTCATTTCTCGATTAAGGGACCTGAATAATTATACTAGGTATGTAAGAGATGTAGTGATCACGTACCTAATATTTGAAAGTCCAAAAAGCAAGCAAAATCGCCGGCAGAAGCATTAGCATATATGTTATTAATAGTATAATAATTTAATAATAATGAATGTCCGAAAAGGATACAAATACCTAATTATAGTAATAGAGCAATTTAATGGTGCCGTCACACTGATCATTTATTCTCCGCTTCCTTTTTATTGCACTAAAAAGATTATAAAACAAACAACGACTGCATTTTAGTTTATTTAATTGTAATGAAATATGAAAAACTGCATTCTGTCTAGCATGTGCATACCTGTCAAAATAAAGGTCCTGCAGGAAGTTTACGTGCCAGCCTACGACACCCCCGCTGGTTAGGGGTTTGAACCCAGCTGGGAGCAAAAATTAATGTAACAGGCATTATTATTTATACGCAAAAACAAACTTGTAGGTAGGTACCTAATTATATTCACCTATGTTACTGATAATTATGTTGTTAGTGATAGCTCGGCTTGATATTCAGTTAAGTTATTAGTACCCAGGTAGGTGTGATATTTATTGAAACAAGTTTAAACCCAGATTAACAGAGTTTATGTGAAGGACTAATTCTCATTTAAATGCAACTTTGACAACACTATTTTCAGTTTTAGCCCAACAATTCAGTTTTTTCAGTACGGTTACGTTACGTTAAAAATGATAAAATTGAATAAAATTATTTTAGTTCTACCTAGGGTGGATTTGACCCAACAAGAGTAAATATTAATCTCAGAATAAATCGTCAGTTTTGTCTCCCATACTTAAACTGTCAATGTGCCAGCTATACCAGGAGTTATTCTCGGATATAAGTTTTGTCGAGTCGGGCCTTAATCATCATTAACAGTATAGGCTACATCTCTTTTCTTAATGCATCAAAACTAAGGAAGGCTTTGAATACTGATATCGTCTTGGCCGATGTATAGGTACCAAGGGACGCCGGCAGACGCTGCGACTGCAATTCCGACCTTGACTGACTCATCCTAGCTTTCAGTTTCAATAGTTATTCAAGGGTCATCAGGACGGCCGCCCCTAAGCGCGCTGCAGAGGCTATATAAGCACTTTCTCTCTCGATGCGCACGAGTCGCGTTCGCGAGCGAACTCTAACCTCGCGTGTTACAGTGCTGTGAGACGTAGTGTCGTGTTTTTTTTCGTGCGTAAGGTGAGTTGTTTTTTTTTTTGAAATTTAAGGAACTGGGACGCGTGGTTTTGGTAATTATGAAAAAATTTAAAAACAATTTTTGGCAATTATTTTGAATGATAAATTTAAATTTTTTAGTAAATATTTTGGTAAACACATTAAATAGTTCGATCGATTAATTTTTTCATAATTACCATAAAAAACGTTTAGCAATGATTTGGTTAGAAATTTAAAATTAAGCAAAAATGCACATAATTATTACGAATTTAAAAACACATATTATTTTTTTACATTTTATATTATTGTATATTACTTTAAGTCATAAATTCTGTAAGACATTTTAAAGTCCTAAATTAAGTGTAAAACAAAATTGTACACCCATAGCAGTCCAATTTAACCGCAAACTGCGCGGGCGCATCAAAAAGACATCAACGACAATGCGTGGGAAGCGCGCTGAGAACTAAGCTTGTGGGTCACCGTAGTACTACGATCATTTGATTCATTTTTAACCTTTAGAGTTCATTTTTTTACATATAAAAATTCTTTTTACATTTAGTTTTTTTATTAAAAAATATTTTTTAACTTGTTTGGTTGAATCCACCCTTAATAAATAATAGTTTTTAAATTAAGGGTGGGTTCGACCAAACAAGAGAAAATATTAATCGCAGAATAAATTGTCAGTTTAGACAAAATTCCCAAACTGAAACTGTCAATGTACCAGTTATATCAGAAGTTATTCTCGGATAAAAGTTTGGTCGAATCGGGCCTAAAGCTTCTAAACAATCTCTAAAAGCTTGGTTAAACAGTTTAATTAATTATCGTATAAAGATTACGATAAATAATAAATACATTTATATTTACATTAATGAGTATTTATATTCAATATCTAGAAATAACGATTGCATCTTACATTTGAATGTATGCAAAATATTGGAACGTCCTCTAATGGCATCGAACTTTAATATCTTTTGTTCGAACTTTGAATAAATTGCTTGGAAACCTTAACCTAAAATAAGCCCTAACACGAGGCAATAAGATAAGTTGTCAATCTTCTTGGAAACTAAATAATCGATTGGAAATAAGGTCTTCTGTCGAGTGCAATAAGACTGCAGCCTCTTGATGCGTTTTCCTTCTAAAGCCTCGTTCACACTTTGGATTATGTTTTAGGTTTAAATTTGGCTTCCATAGATAATATTAAAGTTTGTAACAAATATTGGCCGCAACACTATTCACACTAGCATTTCCCCATCACCCCAAAGCGATCTTAATTTCCAAAAGGTCTAGTGCAAAGTGTACATTATAATTTTCAAACCAGTCGAAAAAAGGTCGAAAAGCCTTTTTTGTATGGAGTTTTGACGGATTAGATTTTCGATTTCATCAAAAAGTGGTCTAGGCAGGTCAAAAAATACACTATTGGCCTAAGCTTCTAGAGGGTTGGGTACTTAGGTCATATAATATTTGTCTCCAATGTTTGTCATAAACCGATACACACATCGGCGTGTTGGCTCCAATATGAGTACGCGTATCTTGGTGCAAATGTAATCAATGTATGAACTCGGCATGATGTTGAACTTTACGTATCATATTCATGCCAATAGCTCGTGCACCATGAATACTAAATAGTTGAGCACATACACACTAAAAGGGTTTTGCGAAATAAACAACACTTGCATTAAAACTGCATTAGATATAGTTGTATGGTTTTAAAATTAGTTTCGGCAGTTATTTCGTAATCATGTGAAAATGGGCTCAAATGATCATCAGACATCAGAAAAATGTAGAGACAAAATCTGCTCTTGTATTTTTAATTGCTATTATTCTCTAAAGCTTAATAAGCTTCATTCACGAAAGTATTGTAATTTCATCAGAATTTCTTATTACCAAAATTGAATTGAAATGGTGTCCTATACTTCACGAAGATCCAAGGTCAGGGCGACGTAAACGTTCAAAGAAAGAGCACAGGAAGAGTTCACCCCAACTAGGCAACTGTGGCCTATACTGGGTACATACGAATAGATAACATGTCCTAAATGCACTTAGCTACCTATCTCGTAGAGCTGATGGCCACTGGGGCAGGGAAGTTCTTGAGTGGCGACCACGAGCCGGAAGACGTAGCGTGACAGGCCTCCCACTAGGTGGACCGACGAACTGGTGAAGGTCGCGGGAGGTGCCTGGATGCGAGCGGCACAGGACCTGTCTTTGTGGAAATCCTTGGGGGAGGCCTTTGTCCAGCAGTGGACGTCTTTCGGCTGAAACGAACGAACGAACGAACGATATACACTTAACACAGTTGTTTAATCAATATTTGAAAACTTACGGTTTCAAGCTCCCTTAGAAGCGACTTAACATTGGCACAAAATATTTAAGGGCGATTGGTAGAGTCATCAGTGAATGAGCAAACTCAAGCAAATTCCTATACGACCTAAGATCGATGGCACAGCCACCGAAGCCTGCCTTGTCCCTTGACCTTTAGGCCCCAAGCCAGTCAGGCGCGCGCGTCGCTTTCGATTTCTACCTTTGGAAACTTCTTCGGTTAGGTATTTATGTTATACCTAGGTTGTTTAATTGTAACCGGTCAAGTTCGAGGTATACTCGCGAGCAGGGATTAGGGTGAAGTTGTTTAATTAAATGAAACCGGTCAAGTGCGAATACTCGCGAGTTGGGATTTCGTAAATTTTTGACGCATCGCAAGGTTACGAATGTGTTTTTATGATGTATCGAATAATTAAATAACAAATTGAATGCATCCTAAAATAATTTTATAGGTTTACTAGGTTTAGTTAAATTAGACTTAGGGGTCACACATAATTTAAGGTATTCAATTCAATTGTTTATTGCTTAAAACTAGGTATGATAAATAATATTATTATGTACTAAAGATTATTCATAAAGATTATAAACGTCATTCTATCGATAATGCTATATTACACTGGTTATAAGTTACTATATGTCAGTGCATTTAACATTTGAACTGCGTTTATTTATGTTTCTATTGCCTTTCGATATTGGCATATTAACTTAAGAGACATCTGCAGATTATTATAATAATATGATTAACATAAGACTCATAAAATAATTATGAATATTATTTCATGAATAGTGCAGTTAATTAGATTGACCTCTAAAATCACGAATTAATAAAAATGTGAACCTGTGCTTTTAGTTTCAAATTCAGTTTATTGTTAGTTAAGGAGTGATTCTCAACTTTTGTCCGACAAATAATACGAGTGATTTCACTTCCATATAAAGCTTGTCAACACCTCTAAACCAGGAGGCAAAAGGTAATAAAAACATGGGTTCAGATTATAAAAAAAGTTACATCTATTTGTTATTTTCAAACCCAGACGGTGTCATGACCGTGTCCGACCCCAAATAAAATAGGAATGGGCCAGGCAAAGAAGAAAAAACTCAGACGGTGTCATGCAAGAATAAGTCATTAGCAAATAATATGAATACTATAGTACACCGCATTGCTAACGTAGTACATCTCTATTACTACTCGTACTACCTCATCATAACTCATTCACAGGTGCTCCATCATTCTGTGATTAACCGGCCCCCTGTGGCACTCTAACTACCTTCATACACCCTATTCTAATGCCTCAAAGTCCACATTCGCGTAGCATTACTATAAAGGTAGTTCTTACTATAAACAATTGTCAGTTTTCGCTCCTTAAGTTCGAGGAAGAAGGTTGATTTTAGCGTAATTTTTGGTGAGCTACGAGGTATTGTTAACAGTATCTCGATCATACCTAATGTACGTAGCGCATCCGTAGTCGGTAGCTGGAATCCAGGCCAATCGCGTACTTAACTAGGTCTAGATTTTAGATGCTACTTACGAGTACATTCCGTCCGTTAATAAGTATCTAAAGCACAAGTAAACAAGCATCTTGAGTAGTTGAAATAAGATCCTATTTTGTATCAAAATAATGCTGGTGTGCTGTTTGCAAGCTTTTTTTTTATTTGGGCAAAAATCTTTAGGTAAAGACTGGAAAAGGTGATTTTGTTCTTTGATTTGCATCTGAGACTTGTATTATAAAATGACACCCAAATTTGGATTCAAATGAACGTTGTGGTAGGTTGAATGTTTTAATCATTGTTTGAAAATAACATAAGAAAATTGCAAAACGACTTTAATAAACGATATGAAAGACGATAAACTCTGTATCTACCTCTTTCATAATTTTAAGTACCTAATAAAAAGGGACAGGAGGAAAAATCCTTAGGAAAACTTCAATTTAGCTTACATTCACCAATCCTTGCAGGGTTTTATTTTAAAAAAATAACTGTAAATTCTCACAGAGCGATGCATGTCTTTCATACAACAATATTTTATTGTTGCGTCAAATCCGTAGGAAACATAGAAAAAACAAAACAATGTAAAAGGGCCCATTGTGATAGCTTGTTAGTTACCTACTTTATACTTACGGGGATTATTTTATTAATAATTAAATCCTTAGAAATTTTTGCTAGGCAGCCAGTTTAATGCCCGTTTTCACCATCAATTATTTATTTATTTATTTATTATTCATTATTGAGCAATTACATATTTGATCCAAATAGCGTCCTAAATCCTCTTTAGGTTTGTCTAGACGCTATTGTTCTCTATACAAATAAAAACAAACGTTTTAGTATAAGCATTCACAACACTTTCAAATATTATACAAAACATTATTTTAGCGAGTGCGCACTACGATGACGAAAGACTCGACGTTCGATCGCGATCAATTCCAAATTTTTAAGCGACCCCTATGAAAACATAACCCTCCTTCTGGCGCAGTCGGGTAAAAATTGCCTGTTATGTGTTACCATAGGGGTCACTTAAAAATTAGGGAGTGAAAACTGACATGAGGCTATCAAACTAAGGGAATCATGTACAGTCAGCGTCAACTAGGCACTTTTTGACACCCAAAGTAGCCAAAAAGTTCGCAACACGTCTATGTTATTTGGAATAAAGTTATGCTGTAAAATATTTGGCCATTTTGGGTGTCACGAACTATTTGACTCTGAATATACCTACTAGAAAATAAAATATTAACTTTTTTTGTAAATACTTGCTGCAATGATAAGGCTCTTAAAACCCAGCTTCCGCTTCCTCTAGTAACTTTGACTAAAGTTGCTATCTACAAGTACACTTCTTTTAAAATAGTTTTTTCTTAAACTACGTTACATCATATCCGTTATAAGTTCATAGCACAAAGACCCACACTTATAAAATTAGCGAATTCTCTACCAAGTTGGAGTGCTTCTTAAAATCTCATTGAATCGTAAATACCGAAGGCTGTAGAGCATAGTATTTTGAAGTAGATACTCAAAGTATTTATTTATTTATTCACGTACCTAAATACAACTGCGTGAAATGTTTAAAAATTTAAATAACATTATGTCCGTGATTTTTTTACAACGGACGAATTATTGTATCCTTATTAATATTTCAAATAGCACAATCTTGCTAAAAGTACATTTATTTCTAAATCGACCAAATAAGAGCTTGAGAGAAAATATGTAATGTGCTGTTGCCGTTTGTATAGCTACAATTTTAAGAGTAGGCGCACACCGTTGATTTTTAGTTGGCCGATAGTTGTGCCCAATTATGAAGAATCGGCCAAATCGAATCGGCGTAGTGTGCGCACTCCCATACATGCCCATACTGATCAACTGCCCGACTAATCTAAAAAATAAAACTATCGGCCGACGAAAAATCAACGGTGTGCGCCTACTCTAAACGAAAACAGAAAGTGTTGACATTGTACCATCAGAATGGGTAAAAATCAGCGAAACAAATGTAAATGAAACGTACAAACCAAAATTAACATTAATTTATAGTAATTTATATTCACTATTACAGAGCTATTACTGTTTAGCATACACGAGAGTTGTACATCGAAACATCCACCTTTTGACCCTACAATACAGTTTGAATTTGCATGTCTGGGTATTTGAGATCTACTGATTCGTTTGTTTTACCATTGTAGACCTTATTACAGTGGAGGTTAGATTAATTATTCTTATAGTTCTATTTTGCATGCATGCATAACATGCATATGCATTTAATCAGCGAACTTTCTTTGCTATCTCTAAAGAAATAAGATTTAGAGCAGAAATATAACCTCCCATAAAATAGATATCAAAATAGCTGTAATTAATTACTATAGACATAACCATAGGACCCATAACCATCATTACATGAAAATTTAATTGTACTTAACTGATTATATCTACGCACACAATACAACATAATTACTACCTAATATTACACTATTTACATATTTATCATTATTTATCATACGCGCACATAACATCACATCAAACGGTAAAACTGACCATAAGAACACCCTTATATTTTCAATAGTTAGACCTACTTTTGCAGAGCAACTTTCAGGACTATTTAACCTCTTGTTCCCACTGCTGCAACTTCTGTGTAGCCAGGATCTACAGCTTGACCGCCAATAAAAACCCAACCAGTGAAGGTCAAGTTTGTCCCGGGGGAAAGTTAAACTGTCAATGGACCCGTAACGAAATTAATCAGAAGAACATAGGAACAGTTCGAAGTTTTTTCTTTTTTTTTATGAGATAGGAGGCAAACGAGCAGATGGATCACCTGTCAGAGCAACTGTCACGTCTCTAGGCTAATTATATCTGACTTGAAATTTTAAAATAGTAGGTATTCGGATTTTTGGCTCAACCGGTAAAATCCAAGCCTTATGCTCGGTTTTTTTACTCAACCGGTATAATCTACGCCGTATATGCCATTCATTCATACGACCTTTTCCATTGTTGACCACTGCGTAACATTGGTAACATTAAGTAACTTGTGGTCAACAGTGGTCATCCACAGTCTATCAAACATGACCACAAAAGTGTGTCACAACCAAAAAGAGGTTTATTGATTTATCACACTCGAAGTGATGAATGTGTCAAGCCTAAATACTCAGTAGCAAAAGATAAATTAATATAGGATCGAGTTTAAAAAGGCAGGCAATGCTTAAGCATCTCGGATGTTATAAGTAATTAACCGTGGCAAACAGCAAGCTTAGAAAGTTTATACACTTTACCCAAAAAGTTGCCGAAAGCTAAGGTTTTTTGAAATAATTTTTGTGAAAATGTTGATCACTTGTTTTCTGCCTTAATACTATGTTAATTTTACATTGTTTAGAAAGAAAAATCGAAGGCATTTTATTTCAGGGAAAAAATATTAAGGATAATTAATAAAATACCATATAGGTATTTGCCAAATAAATAAATTAGAATTAACTTCCTCGTTCCTCTATATACATATGTACGTAGACACATAGTTGTAGGTATCTAGGTAGGAAATCATCATTCTATAACAAGAACTGGTTGAAAAATCGTCAAAATCGTATCAATATTAAATAGTCTACTAAAGATCACTGATGTTTCCCATTCTGGTAAATCATTAATAATATATTTCTCTTTGATCACGACCCTGAGTATGGTGACCACGCTGCATGACTAAGATATGGCTGAAAGGTGAACACATAACTGCATCTTCATTCACGCATTGCAAAATTCATTGAATACCTCCGGGACTGGTTCTCGCTTGCATTTCCTTTTTCTGACAAACTTGTATAGTGAGAGAAGGTAACCTTCAAAGTCTACGAAAATTATACGTTTTAAACATTTTTATTTTTAGAGAAATCTTTCAAAATCTCCTAAAATTACCTATTTATTTATGACAATGCATTATGAGCATTCAGAACCGTCCACTAGGTAACAAATACATAAATAAAGAATAAACATAAAAAACTTAATAAATAAAGTTTCTAAACAAGTGACTTAGCAATGAGGGTTTTCGCGATTGAAAAATCCGCCAGATGGCAATACGTAGACGCGAGGTCCAAATGTTGCATGATTGGTTATTTTTGACATGACATTGACAGATATGTCAAAATCCACCAATTACGCAGCAGTCAGACCCCACATCCACGTCCCGCCATCTGGCGGATTTTTCAATCGCGAAAACCCTCTTTGTACGAAGTAGGTAATTTCTGGAACCAAAATTAACGCGGACAAGCCGCTGGCAAAAGCTAGTGTTGTATAATTCAAACAACAAAGATTAATTAACGATAACAGTCATTTAACTGCCAAAGTAATCGACCCCACTATAGTAGGTATGCGATAATATAATTTACATAACGTACATACAATCCTTCTCATTCGACTGTAAAGATTTGATAATAATTTTATATGCAAATCAATTATGATAAAATTTTAATTATTCATACTGAAAAATAGGCTAATGATTTTATAATGGGCTTGAAGATAAAGCTATTAAAAGCTCATAAAAGTTATAACTACACAAAGGAAGACATAATTTGCTAAATATAATTAAACGGATATCCTTGCATTGGGATTGGGGCTAATTTTGGTTTGTTTCTTGGTCAAGTTAATTTAAGCACAGCCTACTTAAAGTACCTACAAGTTCAAGTGAAAAGCTGTAAGTGGGAGCTTTTGCATTAACAATTTTACATGCATACAACAAGACCACACATTAAACTATTATTCAATTTAGAGAGATAGAGTTCGTGAAAGGTGTCACTAGACACCTTTTTCAATACAAAATTGAAAATCAAGAATCGAGAGTCGAATTTTGACAGTTCGAAGATTCGCCCTTTGACAGTTCATAAAATTTACTTTAAAATCTGATAAAGATGACTTACACTGAACCGTCCCAGCAGAGACACTGACAGGAGGGCGCTACTATCAATACTGGATTTAGTTCCGGTTTTTGCCACGGTGGACAACCTTAAATAATTATGACATGACAGTTGCAGGAGGGCGCTATACTATCAAACTAGGTTGTTAGTTTTTGATTTTTTCCACTTGACGTTTCAAAATCTTTGGACTATTAACTAGGCTAGTTAATCAAACTACCCAAATATTTTTTTAATTAACAAATCTCTAAACACCAATTTTCTAATTTCCTTGTCACAAAACTCTCTCATAAACACGCGTAATGGATACGCAGGCTTCATAGTAAACATGCATTGATATTGCACTACGTGTCTAGATATTGGTGTTAGATAAGAAACTCCACGGTTATTACTATTCGCTAATTGAATTTATTCGCATACATTACTAATAATTTATTGACAATAAAAATTAATTAGAAATGATTTAATATTCATATAATGTGATATCATTTTGTTTTTATGCCTTGACATTGAAAAACTAGAATATTTTTTGAATTTTTATGTTATTCAATAATTAAATGATCATTTTGTATGTGTCTGATGATGTTCCTTAAAATATGCAAGTTTTTTTTTTAAGTTATTATTATCTAGTTGGTATTACTGAAATACCATGATTAATAAAACTAGCAACATAATAAACACATTACCAATGGCATGGTGAATACTTTACAAAATTACTTAGCAGTCAACAATAACATAATATTATTATGCTAAATGATACAACATACATCTTCAAAAATCCCATCGGCTTTAACAAAGGTATAAAATAAAGCTTTAGGGCAGAGTTTTACAATTTAAAATACATTAACGCAACTTGAGTACTTGAAAAAATATGATTGCATTTACATAATTCTCACACATTGCCCAATAAAGGCCATGAACTAAGAGCATTTATTCTGTAAATCTCAACATTCGCGATGCTCGTGCTAATCAACGTTTACCACCTACCTGTCAATCGTGACATATCGTGACCTACAGATGATATACACATTTAGCGCAAATTAAAAAATATAGGTCAATCGGTAAGTTTAAAATTGATTGATGTCGTCGTAAAATTGTGCAAATTTTGATTTACGGTGCAGTAAACGATGCTCTCTTGTTTTTTACGTTGCGATCGACTGAGTCATAAAATGTAATTATATTACTTTTGCGATATTTTTGCTAGTGTGCGTGTGAATCCAATGCGGCTCGCTGCAAGGTCCCTCTTCATCATAATGCCCTACAGCAGAAAAGATCTGTTGTTTGGCCAAATCTCGGAAAAGGCAAATATTGGCCTAGAACTATGATAGTAAAAACATAACCCTCCTTCTGGCACGGTCGGGTAAAAAGGGAGATAACTTTTCAGGTGTATAATAAATAGTGTTCTCAAATGACCTTTAAAAAAATGGACAAAAACTTTAACTCTCCCCTTAAAATTCATAACTAAGCTGAAAAAACTATTTCTAAGGGCCAAGCTTTTAGAATGGTACTTCATATCGAACCAAAACTGAACAGAACATCTTATTCCAAAGTTTGCTAACTTTTATCTACTCATCATAAAACCGTTTTATTTTTGACTGACATCCAAAACAACCGACGCCACTTTTGCAACAAATCACAAAGCAAACACAGCTGACCTAGAACTATGATAGTAAAAAAGGGAGATAACTTTTCAGATACAAATAGTACTAGAAGATATAAGACCTTTGAAACGATGGACAAAAACTTTAACTCTTCCTTTAAAATTCAGAACTAAGCTGAAAAAAACATTTTTAAATGCCAAGCTTTTAGAATGGTACTTCATATTGAACCAAAACGGAACAGAACATCTTATCCCAAAGTTTGCTAACTTTCATCTACTTACTCATCATCAAACCGTTTTATCTTTGACTGATGTCCAAAACAACCGACGCCACTTTTGCAACAAATCACAAAGCAAACACAGCTGACAAGTTAATCTAAAGAATAAATTGACTTCCTCAAAGGAAGACAAATAATTATTTCTCAATGCATCACTCATAAGGTCGCGCACCTAAGTTACTGAGCTTATGTAATGTGTCATCTACAATAACATTTTCGTATGCCCCAGCGACCATGTTGAGTTTTTATTTCCCAAACTTGAAGATCAGACACTATCAGTAAATGATTACATTATTTTAAGTCATTACTTACTAATGACATTACAGTGTGACACTGATTGTGTGGTTGGGAATGAAGGAATGACGCCGGTTATAGTAAGGACTCTTTCCAGTTTTTTGAATGATCCCGTTGAGTAGTATACAGTCATGTTTTATTATTAACAATCCCTTGCGGTGTCCCGCAAAAAACGGATGCGTTTGAATTTGTAATTCCAATTTCAAACATATACTTGTAGGTATGTTCGCATGAGATGTTGAATGTTGCGAGAGATTTCGAATGACATTACCGAAAGAAGGAATGACATAGTTATAGTTCCAAAATACTGAACTGTCCTATCCATGACATTGACAGCGGGGCGCCACCGTCAATACCGGCGGATCGCTAGTTCCGATTTTTGCCATGTTGGAAACCATATAGTTGAACGATGGTAGCGCCCCCCCGCGTGGGTCATCTATGGAAGATTTGAAACGTCAAATGCAAAGATCGGAAATAGTAACCCGGCATTGATGACAGCAGCCTGCCATATAGAAAGAAAGAAAGAAACATTTATTACGATGAACATCACTTAGTTATGGACAGAGAACATATACAGAAAAAAGACAGTAATAGCACATAAATAATAAAAAGTGAACTGAGCAGTGCTATCCTGTTGCAACAGCGATTCCCATCGCAATGGGACTCCACTCAGCATATGCCGTGGGCCCCGGTGGGGATAGCCACGACCCTGGTTTTCAGTGTGCCCCATGATGACATATGACATTTCAGTGTTTTCCAACGTGGCAAATATCGGAACCAGCGATCCGGTATTGACGGTGGCGCCCCCTGTCAATGTCACGGGTGGGACGGTACAGTGTAGTTTATTAGTCTGGGTCGTGAAGTGACATTTTATTTGAATTTCCTCACCTTAGGGTCGGTGAAAACTAGTTTGAAAAGGTCAAATGCAATCCCAATCTATATACAGGNTGATACGTTTTAAACATTTTTATTTTTAGAGAAATCTGTCGAAATCTCCTAAAATTATCTATGGATTTATGACAATGAACCGTCCACTTGGTAACAAATACATAAATAAAGAATAAACATAAAAAAACTAAATAAATAAAGTTTCTAAACAGGTGACTTAGTAATTGTACGAAGTAGGTAATTTCTGGAACCGAAATTAACGCGGGACAAGCCGCTGGCAAAAGCTAGTGTTGTGTAATTTAAACAACAAAGATTAATTAACGATAACAGTCATTTAACTGCGTATGTAATCGACCCCACTATAGTATGCGATAATACGAGTATTATTTACATAACGTCATACAATCCTTCTGCTTTGACTGTAAAGATTTGATAATTTTATATGCAAATCAATTATGATAAAATTTTAATTATTCATACTGAAAAATAGGCTAATGATTTTTTAATGGGCTTGAAGATAAAGCTATTAAAAGCTCATAAAAGTTATAACTACACAAAGGAAGACATAATTTGCTAAATGTAATTAAACGGATATCCTTGCATTGGGATTGGGGCTAATTTTGGGTCGTTTCTTGGTCAAGTTAATATAAGCACAGCCTACTTAGATACAAGTTCAAGTGAAAAGCTGTAAGTGGGAGCTTTTGTATTTACATGCATACAACAAGAACACAAATTAAATTATTATACAATTTAGAGAGATAGAGTTCGTGAACTAGTGACACCTTTTTCGATATAAAATTGAAAATCAAGAATCGAGGGTCGAGTTTTGACAGTTCGAAGATTCGCCTTTTGACAGTTCATAAAATTTACTTTAAAATCTGATAAAGATGACTTACACTGAACCGTCCCAGCAGAGACACTGACAGGAGGGCGCTACTATCAATACTAGATTTAGTTCCGGTTTTTGCCACGGTGGACAACCTTAAATAATTATGACATGACAGTTGCAGGAGGGCGCTATACTATCAAACTAGGTTGTTAGTTTTTGATTTTTTCCACTTGACGTTTCAAAATCTTTGGACTATAATTAACTAGGCTAGTTAATGAAACTACCCAAATATTTTTTTAATTAACAAATCTCTAAACACCAATTTTCTAATTTCCTCGTCACAAAACTCTCTCATAAACACGCGTAATGGATACGCAGGCTTCATAGTAAACATGTATTGATATTGCACTACGTGTCTAGATATTGGTGTTAGATAAGAAACTCCACGGTTATTACTATTCGCTAATTGAATTTATTCGCATATATTACTACTACGGACCTAGGTGTAGTAGT
Source organism: Ostrinia furnacalis (assembly GCF_004193835.3). Taxonomy (NCBI): domain Eukaryota; kingdom Metazoa; phylum Arthropoda; class Insecta; order Lepidoptera; family Crambidae; genus Ostrinia; species Ostrinia furnacalis. The sequence goes on from NW_021130551.1 coordinate 853,662, forward strand.
AAATAATACGATAGTAGTGGCTAGAAGATTTAATCAATGCAAGAATAATTTATGAACAATATTAATTAATTAGAAATGATAATATTCATATAATGTGATATCATTTTGTTTTTATGCCTTGACATTGAAATACTAAAATATCTTTTAAAAATTGTTTTGTTATGCAAGTTTTTTTAAGTTATTATTATCTAGTTAGTATTGCTTAAACACCACGATTAACTAAAACTAGCAACATAATAAACACATTAAAAATGAATGCTTTACAAAATTACTTAGCAGTCAACAATAACATATTCAGCTAACAAAGGTATAAGGTATATTAACAAAGGTATAAAATAAAGCTCTAGGGCAGAGTTTTACAATTTAAAATACATTAACGCAACTTGAGTACTTAAAAAAATATGATTGCATTTACATAATTCTCACACATTGCCCAATAAAGCCATGAACTAAGAGCATTTATTCTGTAAATCTCAACATTCGCGATGCTCGTGCTAATCAACGTTTACCACCTACCTGTCAATCATGACATATCGTGACCTACAGATGATATACACATTTAGCGCAAATTAAAAAATATAGGTCAATCGGTAAGTTTAAAATTGATTGATGTCGTCGTAAAATTGTGCAAATTTTGATTTACGGTGCAGTAAACGATGCTCTCTTGTTTTTTACGTTGCGATCGACTGAGTCGTAAAGTTTAATTATATGTATTACTTTTGAGATTTTTTTGCTAAAGTGTGCGTGTGAATCCAATGCGGCCCGCTGCAAGGTCCCTCTTCATCATAATGCCCTACAGCAGAAAGATCTGTTATTTGGCCAAATCTCGGAAAAGGCAAATATTGGCCTAGAACTATGATAGTAAAAACATAACCCTCCTTCTGGCACGGTCGGGTAAAAAGGGAGATAACTTTTCAGGTGTATAATAAATAGTGTTCTCAAAATGACCTTTAAAAAAATGGACAAAAACTTTAACTCTCCCCTTAAAATTCAGAACTAAACTGAAAAAAAACTATTTCTAAGTGCCAAGTTTTTACAATGGTACTTCATATTGAACCTGAACTGATCTCTTATTCGAGAGACTCTACTAACTTTCTATCTAATAATCATAAAACCGTTTTATTATTTTGACTGACATCCAAAACAACCGACGCCACTTTTGCAACAAATCACAAAGCAAACACAGCTGACAAGTTAATCTAAAGAATAAATTGACTTCCCCAAAGGAAGACAAATAATTATTTCTCAATGCATCACTCATAAGGTCGCGCACCTAAGTTACTGAGCTTATGTAATGTGTCATCTACAATAACATTTTCGTAAGCCCCAGCGGTCATATTGATCTTTTATTTCCCAAACTTGAAGATCAAAAACTATCAGAGGGCTGAGTGTGAGTTTACATCAAAATTAAAAAAATGTATGAAAATTTTAGTTTTTGAACGTTTACCGCTATGGGCACTGTACAATCCGTCATACATTTTTAATGTAATTTTTTGACGTAAACTCACACTAGGCCCTCAGTAAATGATTACATTTAAAGTGCATTATGACATTACAACTGTCAGTGTGGTTGGGAATGAAGGAGTGGCGGTTATAGTTAGTAGTTAAAGGGCTCTTTCCAGTTTTTTGAATGATCCCGTTTAGTAGTATACAGTCATGTTTTATTATTAACATTCACTTGCAGTTTCCCGCAAAAAAACGGATCCGTTTGAATTTGTAATTCCAATTTCAATTAAATTCACTTGTGTGTTCACATGAGATGTTGATGTTATGTTGCGAGAGATTTAGAATGTAATGAAAGAAGGAATGACAGTGTTATTGAATGTCATTATTACTGATATAGTTAAAAGATTTTGAAACGTCAAATGCAAAGATCGGAAATAGTACCCCGGCATTGATGACAGCAGCCGGCAGCCTGCATATAGAAAGAAAGAAAAAACATTTATTACGATGAACATCACTTAGTTATGGACAGGGAACTTATATACGGAAAACAATACAGAAATAGCACATTTTTTTTATGTGATAGGAGGCAAACGAGCAAACGGATCACCTGATGGTAAGTGATTACCGTCGCCCATTTACATACATAAATATTACAAGGAAATAAAAAGTAAACTGAGCAGTGCTATCCTGTCGCAACAGCGATGCCCATCGCAATGGGACTCCACTCAGCATATGCCGTGGCCCACGGTGGGGAAGGCCACGACGCTGGTTTTCAGTGTGCCCCATGATGACATATTTATGACATTTCAGTGTTTTCCAACGTGGCAAAAATCGGAACCAGCGATCTGGTATTGACGGTGGCGCCCTGTCAATGTCACGGGTGGGACGGTACAGTGTAGTTGTACAGTGCAGTGTAGTCTGGGTCGTGAAGTGACATTTTATTTGAATTTCATCACCTTAGGGTCGGTGAAAACTAGTTTGAAAAGGTCAAATGCAATCCCAATTTTAAATAAAACGCCGATCTGAATCAGTATTCTTAATTACCATTTGTTTTTTACGCATTTAGTATTCAATGAAGTTGAATTATGTAAATAAGGCTAAAAAATTCCAATAAAATGGTGTGACAACTCAATATCAAACTTAGATTTAACAAAAAATGTTCAACATAATATTTTTTTAAGAAGCACATGAAAATCTCACAAAAAAGTGTTATTTAGTGAAATATCTATAACGCAATCCTGCTTTTGAGTTATTTTTTTTTACGGACCTACCACATTCTAATGGTAGAGGAATAATTTTGATGTTTTATAAATCGTATTTAAAAACTTTCTGCATTACACTTGTTTTTTTCTACCTGTTGACTGTCTGGAAATAATCTGACCATAAAATCGACTCTATAATGCAAGTCTCATATGCTTCATTTAAAATTTTGTGACTTTTATTGCGCAATAAAATCTTACATCTAAATCATTGCCATTATGACCTAATATACAACGGCATATCAAACTGTACACTAGCATCTTATACAGTTGCAATAAGTTCTATATTGCAACAAATATGTGTAACTTGACGTGCTGTTACAGTACATCGAGTTACCAGGTCATCCAAAACCATAAATTGTCTGATCTAGACAATATCTTCTAAATAGCATTTTTAAGTGTCGCAGCATAAATCACTAGAAAAAAAGGGTACTATTCTGAACGCTAGCGAATGTCAGAGGTCGAGCGATAGAAAGCGAAGACGTTACGTGGGGGTTACGTAACGTTGTGTCACGCAGAACTTTGATTACAAAGATAGACAGGTCAGTGGGTAGAGAGCCTATGTTTTAATTAGTTTGGTTACTGTGGTCAGTGTGTGATAGTTCTTGACTGGACTGACGACTTTAGACAATTAAATGAGAGCGAATAGTTTATACTTTGATTTTGGTCTATACTACAACAACATAGCCCTGTATTTTGTACTCTCTGTTACCTAAAATTAGTTTAGGATTACATTTACTACTAACTCTTTATAAAATTTAAAAAAGAGGAAGAATTGAAAGAGTACCTAATTTGAACGTTATTTTATATTATTGGCTGAAAACAAAATCGACCCACATTATTTAAAAAACAATTGAAGATTCATCCACTTAATGGTTCAGGTCAATGACCCTAACTTCAGAAAAAGCTCAACGTCAATACTTCTTTTGAAATGAAAGCAGAAGATGAAAGTCAATAGACCTTGATAAAAAAAACTGAATATTATACTGTTTCACATTAAAATGTTTCTTATATTATTATGTCTACAAAATGCCATAACATTATGGATTTAGCTGGTGACATCAAAACCTTTTAAGTGTCACAGCGCCGTAACCTACGGGTCAGTAGGTAGACGCCCAAAACGTAGGCATTTCTAACTATCGTTTTCCACGTAACTCGTTTTGTAAGATGGTTCAAGGCTACCCGCTTTGTGGAAATTCTTTGACAGACATAATGTATTGATAATGTAACTTGAGTTACTTGAGTTTATGAATTGTGTAATAGACGGATCTTTTTTTGAATAGAATGCGGTTGTTTTGAACTTTTACGGTTGTTGCGGTTTTAAGTTAGGCATTGTACGTTTAAAAGAAACATCTGTTTTATGCTAATCATTGTGAAAATATTTTTACATGAATTTTTGCGCGCGCGCACTGCATCCTACAAATTATTAGGATGTGGTCTCATAGCTGTCAATGTCAATTAAGTGTACAGTAACCGTCAAATAGTTCCTGACATCCAAATTGGAAAAAAAGTTGATAACAAGAATAAGAATAAGAAATTTATTCATAGTGTTCATTACATGTCAAATTTTCAATATATTTTCTTATTAATAATAAACAATTGCAGTATTAATAATAACTAATAACACTACTGCAGTATTAATAACACTACGAGTATCTACTTTTTTGCTTTGGATGTCACGAACTATTTGTCGCTGACCTACATAAATATTTTTATATGACTGAAAGATATTATGTGAAAAGACACCCAGACTATTTAAAAAGCTCAAAGCGCAAAAAAATTAATACATCTCATTTTTGTTCCAGGTACTGCTGACATTACTGGCCACAATATTTTGTAATAATAAATGCGTAGGACTAGAACTTACGCCCGTATTCACAAACGATGCTTGCTTAAGTGATGCAGCAAATCGAACACACAGCGTTGAATTGAGCTTTGTGATTGGTTCGTGTGTCACCCTGTGCGTCCACGCGCACTTTGAGACCTCATAGTAATGTTCGTGAATACGGACGTTAGACTCAAAGATTCGAATAGAAAAAAAAGGAAAAAAACTATGTATGTGCTTACTCCTTTTTGATTACACCTCCCATATATACTCATTAGGACCACACGGCTTATTAACCAACCTTATGGATGCTCTACACAAATTTACATCTGTTACTGTATATTTATTACATTCGCAACGTAACGTAATCTGGGTAACTGTGCCGAGCGAATCTTCCGTGAGAGCTCTACCAGATCCGAATGAGGCATTGTTTTTTCTATACGAGTATGTTCGCTAAAATTCGGTATGTTAAGTACAAATTGGTTTCATCCGTTCTTTTTAGAATTGTAACTTTAAAACCCTTTCGAATCGAATAGCACGCAATTGTGTCCCACGCAACTTATGAAAGAACAAAGTTTTTTGAAGTAAGATAGAAGACGGATGACTCAAACCCATTCTAGGTTATCACTTTATAAACTTCTGGATATTATATTAGCAAAATGAACTAAATGTTCTTGTATTTGAGTGGTAAATATGTATTATTATTAAATAAGTAAATTGGTAACCCTTCTTTCAACACGCGCCGTGTTAAGGTTAAGGGCAAATCGTACAAACAAAATGACATACATAAATTTCAACATTTTAATTATTTTTAATCAATGGTGTCAAAATCCACATATCAAAATTCAATAAAAGTTAAAGATCTGGCGTTACATAGTGACAGGTTTAATAACATCTTAAACAATTTTGCAAAAAAAACTCTACGGATATTTTCCGATGACGCAATATTCTTTAGCTTTTTGCCGCCAAACCGTTGACATTTGATTCAAAAGCGAACAATCAATCAGTCTGCGGTCAGGATCGTTATTAACGGACTCAATTACGCTAACAATGCGCTAAGTTACTTAACGCATCGCATCAGCTGATTCTACTCCCACGCCGCATCTTTCGTTAGACTAACCTAACTAATTCGCCATTGTCTTGTTACAAATTACAGATGGGCACACCAATTTGAATTATTGGTACGGAAATGAACTTAAATCATTTAGATTTAGATACGGAAACAAATTGGTGAAGTACAATAAGGGTTATCTAAATTGTGATCGAATACGGACTTTGTTTAAAAATCGCTTTGTCCGGTGCCTACAGCAACTACGTTTTAGTTGTACTTAAGAATAACCTTAAGTACCTACCTAAGATACTATACGCCTGTTTCTTTTTATTTTCTAAAATAATTTGATGCTGACTGTACCTACAAATAATCTTAGCACACAAAAGACAAATAGCTCCAAGATATTCAATATGGCATTTACAAACTAAAATTGAAATTGGTTAACATTAAACGTTAACAGAAATAATTGCATTACATAGCTAATCCGGCATTTAACTGCACAATAATGAGATAATCCAAAATATTTGTTACAAAAACCCTAAATGTGAAGGTCCTTGCGAAGAGTTGAGCCTCCATGATAATTATAGTTTAATCGCATGGAATAACAGAACGAAACATGTAATTTAATCGATTGAGAAATCAATCGATGTGCGTTTAATCGGTTGCGATCGTATCGATATCTTAACCTATCTATTGACACAACAGAGTAGTTATTAGGCAAATATTTGGAATGCTATCTGTCATCTTTCGAAACAAAAGGGCCACCCACCTTGATGAGCCTATATTACGATAATTTCAGTGCAGCAGAAGACTTAAAAGGCATAATTGATTACATTTAACGTCTCTTACTTACAAAAATGAATAATGATCGCGTAGATGATTCATGTTGATCATCATGAACATTTACTCTAGCTTATTCCCGTGACCCCGCCCGCTTTTTGGCGCTTCACAGAATCTATAGCGCTCCTGAGGTCAATACTCGTACCGTAGTAAGATCTAAAGGTGATTATACCTAGTACCTACTTAGCTCTTTATTTCTTCTATTGTAAATAAATTATGTTACAACAAAACGTATACAGAATAGTTATATTTACTTAACCTACTAAGTAGTATAGTAAGGATCGCACATGCAAAAATCATCAATTAGTACTTTCTTTTTAACATTCAAAGTAAAAGTAATAATAATTTAGTTTCAAGTCATTTCAGATTTGTTATGCTTTCTTCGACACCGATCGTAGTTTGGAAGATTAAAATAAATCCGAGATTCAATGACTAAATGATGCTTATAGAAGCACTATTATAACTATAGAGTTATCCTAGGTGTGAAAGAAGTGATACAAACGGCGCCGCGAAAAAATAATATATTGTGAAGGCTATAAACATTAACATCCGCCTCGAAATACATACAACACTTATGTACAAAGCTTTAAATAGTTTTTTTAAAACATTTTAAGTGTGTCCTCAATATAAAATTTTGACATTTGACTTTGTTGTACTTAGCACATGCCATAAAAGGCAATCACCAATCAAATGCTAATCAATCCATCATGTGAGGATATCGGTGTTGTTTGAAAATTAATTAGCCAATAAATACCAAAAGCCGCTCTTTGAGTCATCAATACGCCCATACAAAGTTTTTCATTGTAGCTTTTTGTCACACCGAATAATTATAATATTGATTTCTGATTATTTATTGAGAATAAATGGTTAATAGGTCTTACACCTACTCGTACATACAATTAATATTTCGCTTATAACTACAGGAAACCATATTGAAAAACACACATCTAATTACAAAGGCTTATTTTAATTCGAAGCTTTCAAAGGCTTTTTTTTTCTTTTTTTTTTTTCAAGGCAAGAGCTTCCTCGTTGTGGATAAAAAAAAATAGTTTCAGTATTATTGAAATGAAATATGAATAAAATTGATAACATAAAAATAAAATTCAAATTATAACGTTCTCACAGTAAATCTCATTATTGTAATCCTCAAATAGACTCAAAAACTACACGTTGCGAGTATTTACCAAAAGATGTGCCCATCAACATAATGCAATCGAAATTCTCATAATTATAGCTCTACCATAGACCAAAATGATGTTTAGACATGGCTGATTAAATAGGTCAGTAGCGACCTCTACAATTTGCAACAAAACAATCAGTGTCTTAGAAATGTCAGAATTAGTTTTAGACTTTAGTTACTAATTATACGGTATCAAATTTCATGCTAAATGCTGATCAGGAAGTCATAATTAATTAAATATTATGCAAGTTTATCATAGAAATAGATTGATTAAAATATAATTTTGGTCTAATAACATTTAATAATGACAAAACCTGCAGAGAATGAGATATTTTCCACGAAATAAAAGTCATAGTGTCATTCTTTTCCTTCATTCAAAGATATTTTTAATATCAGACCCATTGGAAGAAGTCGCATCCTGTTTTGGCTATTATAGCGTTTTAAGAAGGCTATTTAGTTAATGTCACTAATATGTTATATTATTGCGGTTAAATATGTACTCAGGATATTTAAGATGCAATACAAGCAAAAGTCATCTGTGTGATGATTGGAATAATAATAAGTTTCGACGCATTATGAGTGTCATAAAATGATATGCGTAGGCGTACGTTGACATAATATTCGCGATACGTAACAAAGTATTGGATTTCGTTTTGCAATATTCGGCAGTTTTTGACAATTTTATGGCGATTTGTTTTGGCATGATTTATTGGAAAAGAGAGTCAGTTAAATTAAGGACATCATTCATTTGAATATGGTATTAGGTCAAGATATGAATATTCAGCAAAGTGGACCTTATTAGTTTGTAATTAATAGTTTTTGTCTTGATTTGTGGTAGCATATAAAATGTTAACAGTTCCAAACATAACAAGGTAAAAGTTTGAGGTCTACTGCACTACAGCCGTGGGAAAACTCGTAAAAATAATAAATAAATAATAAATTTTATTCAATTAAACGTTTAGATCTAACAAGGGGTGAACCCTGACACCGAAACTAGTAAATAAATACGGTGTTTTCAGTGTCAGTGATTCCTCAGCTGGTAAACTCATATTTTGCAAAAAATAAAACAGCAATGAAAGTTAATTTGAAGCTATTAAGGCTATACAATTAAGTCTATAAACAGAAATAGATGTCTAGTCTAGACCAACGCCATGACCTATTTGGTGTTGAAACTTCCAAACATTGCAGTGAGTCTCCATGTAAGAGCCAATACGCCCACGCTCTCAGCTACATTTGATGAGACAGCTTATTAATACTTCCATTTAACTTAATAGGTTTTGAATAAACAAATATCAACTCATTATACTTCGGGTATTGTTTTGCAACATCCTGAATTTACACGACCACAAACAACCGGTAAAACTAAACAAACTAAAAGAGTTTAGCAAAATTGCAGTTGCGTGTTTAATTAAAATATTTAGTTTACTTATCAGAAAGCACGAGGTATTAATTAATATAAGAAATATTTACAATTTGATACACATCCGCAATGAGTTTAAAATTTAATTTAATTAACTAAGTGCGACAAAAAATATTACTTTCTTCTTTCTATGCCGCACTATCTGACACTTAACACTTTAACAGCCGTGTCAAATCGGAGCTGCGCTTGCACATGTCTCGGTGCGTCACATAACGTCAAGTGTGTATCGTAGCCAAAACAAACATCGACAGATTCGTCTCACACTCGGCAAAAGCGAAAGTAACTACGTAACATTACCTACTAATACCTCTTGTATACATTTAGTTAAAAACGGCTAGTTTTTCATCTGTTAAAGAACTGGTAACTCTATGTTTTCGTGACTAACAAAAATTTTGCGCGCAATGCAATGTAAGTCAGTCCAAGTCAACATTAATGTATATAGACTGTTAAGAACTTTAGATAGTGGCTACAAATCATCAAATACTTTAAAGTTGCAGTCGCAGTTTGCAAGTCTAAAATAACCTGCTTATTCTAAATCACGAATTTCCGATTGAAACATGGTCCAGTCTTCCCCAGATTTTACAGCTCTCAGATAGAATAAGAAAATGAAAAGTTTGAATCGATTGATAATAATAAATTGGACTTAATCCTTTACTAACCAGCTCTTCAATGATCTGGTGTAATATCAATTATACCATCATCAATCATCTGTGAATCACTCTTGATGTAGTCAAAAAGTCATTAAGTACTTTTGTTGCATCATTATTTTCGCCAGTCATGATGGTTTCCATATGTTATATTGATTATTACAACTGTTTTGCTTGTGCTACCGGAAATGTACGCAAAAGTGTTAATTATTTCTTTAAACCATTCTATGTTCTACACAAATCACATAGTAATGTCACATTGTCCTACATATAGGACATAGTGAAAATCGAGGTTTAGGATTTTTTCACTATTTTTCCAGCATACCTACTATATAACCTATTACCGATATATAAATACTAAAATTACAACCGTTTACTCCAGAAAAGTGTATCTGGTAGACAGGAGGTTAAATCCCCTATCCTGAGGCTGGGTTGCACCATTTTATTTTAACTGTAACAAACGTTTAAAATCTGTCAAATTCCATACAAAATACACCGGTTATCGTTACAGTTACGGTCAAAGTTAGGTGGTGCAACTCAACCTAAGCATCCAATCATATTACGTACTACTCATACTTATTGTTAATTGATATTCTAATAATAAACAACAATTTGATTAACACCACGTCCATCAAACTACTGACATTTCATACGAAGGCATTAACGTATTGCAAAACTGTACAACTATACAAAACAGCTATTTATCACAAATTGCTGGCCGTACTATTGACTACTTAAACTTAACAATGAAGTTTACAAAATTACCGATTTCCAAGCGGTTTCATGGCAACAATACACATTGTATTATCACAATATGCGAAACCTATGATTGATCTTTAATAGCTTCAATTAATATTATGGCTGTATTTTATCATTCTGAAATAAATAAACATTTATTTGCTGATCAATTTAAGTTTGTAAGCTTCACACTTCTTTTTGATCCTTTGGGCAGAAAACAGGTTAAGAAACAATTTGACAAACAATTAAAAAGGCAATCAAATATCAAGGTTTTCTTCATAATTATGAGAAAGTCTTAACATTTTATTTTTTCAAAATGTACGTATCTTCAGCAATATTTAAATGAATAAACACCAAAATGAAGACAACATTTGTAAAATTGTGGAACAATATTGATTATTTTTTTATCAACTTGTAATATTTCCAAAATATCTAATCGTTTTAAGCTCTATTGTTTACCTTTTAGGAAAAAATGCTTTTTAAAAGTCGGATCCACGGTTGTAAAATACAATTTAATTGCTCTATTTCATTAAATTAAGACTTAAATAAATACATTTAGGTCGACATTTAAAGTTCAAGCGTGATTTATAAATAATACAGCAACAAAAAGTTTAAAGTTCATGCTGATTAACTAAGTAACACCAGTTCTAGTATTATTAAACAAACGATATAATTTAGTATCACACGGGTCATGCCATTTACATAGGCCTGTATTTTATTATTAATGTATTTGCTTTAGTAAAAAAATTATAGATTTTAATAAGCTTGATCTTCTCTTCTACTTTTATTTTTTTAATAGTAAATCATCGAGCGTTATTTATTTTTCAATCATCGTATTTAAAGAAAATAATGAACTGTTAGCCTTATTTATTAGCCGATCGATATCTAATGTAAACCTTGACCCGCGATTAGCATAGAAATCATTTCCTGTATTACAAAATAACGATAATGCCACATAATGCACACAGTTTTATTATTAAATTAATTAAAAAATAATTGTGATTGTGTATTAAGTATGCAAAAAAAGTATAAATAAGCCTATTTTTCTCGCAATTCCTAGGGCATAGTTCATAGGTGTGCCTTCTAAAGATTTCCTAATCATAAAATGAATAATGCGATATTCGTGTGAATTACGCCGCATGCATATGCATTGATTGTAAGAGATTACAATCAGCACGTGCAATATGCAAATTAGTGGGACATTTTCCAAAGATAATTGAGACAACAAGTTAGTAATATACTCTCAGCAGTCTTGTTTGAATTCGTAGCTACCTATAGATCTAACTCAGGTTCGTACTTATTATAAAAGAATGCTGAAAACTGACATTCAATCATAGTAATAGTTAAAGGTAGCAAGAAGGCCCTGGACGCAGGCTGCTACCAACCGGGCAACATGGAAAGCATTGGGGCAGGCCTATGACGTGGTCAGAGCCATAGAAATGGCTGAGATGATGATGATTATGATGATGAATAGATTCAATCCTGTCCTGTGATTAGATGTTAACAATAAAGCTTATCTCTTTACGCCAAAGATTTAGAAGCTTCAGTCATCATCATCATAAGGTCATTTATTCTCAAATGCAGGAGCGTGACCCTCTCTAATTTACCAGAGGTATTTATATGGAAGATTTGGCAGCTACACTCCCATGCATATTATTATGTTCCCATATTTTTCTCTTAGTCGCCTCTTACGACGTCCACGGGAAAAGCTTGGTGTTCCGATTCTTCTGTACCAGAACTACACGACTAAAGCTCTAAGCTTGAGTAAAATAATTTACATAAAGTATAGGCATGGAATCTACATTATTTATTACTGTTCACGGTAAACGGATCGCGTCCGACCTTGCAAGACCCGAGAGCTAACAGCTTCCAATTTTTGCACAATGTTTATAAGTCCGCTTAGTGCGCTGCACACGCAACCAATTCTCACTAGTTGGGACGGAAAATAAGTTAAATATTTGACAAACTACTGATTTGCAAATGTTACCAACTCTTGGATAAGCTTTGGATAGCCTTCTTAGTACCTTTTCGATGCACAAATTACGAAAAAAATTTGTGAAAATTTAAAAAAAAAATGAAAAATAAATGTAATTTTATTGACCATTAGAACATTGGTCCGATCAATAGCGAAAAAAAAGCTAGAGAAAGCCTGAAAAACGGGAGTCGGAAAAACCTTCAATAACTAATATACTTGCTTTAATCATGATAATGAAATATAAGTAAGTAAATACATAGGTTATTCAAATAAATTGACTAATACTTTTATCAAATACCACGATGATAGCAAACCTAAATTAATTGTTCATTTAGAAACGACAGACAGAACGTGATATTATTTTGACAAATTATCTTCTCGCACTTCTTATGAACATTTCTTATGTCATGATGTCACCTAAAAAAGGTAAAAAATATATTGAGGATAATGTTTTATACAAAAAATTAGCATATTTTCGATCTACAAAATTATGCCTATAGCTTCGTATCACGGTCACAAGTACCGGTATAAAAATGAAGAGCCATAATGTATTGTGGTTGACCTTATAATGTTACTTTACTGGTCTTACTATGTGTCCGAAAAAAGCATGGAAGAAACCCTCTTTTACACGTGGACTGTACTTTTTACTTGTGAAAGAAGATTCAATTTTGAACATCTATACTATGCAAAGTGCCTACTTTGCATAGCTCGTAAAGTATTTAGGACTAACTAGGCAGTCTATAGTATAGGTACTAGGTATAAATTAATTTCTTTTGCTAGTATGACGTTTATTACGTATTTTATGGGCTTATATTTTGTGTGTATGTTAGCCAATTCACATGGTCATTTTGAAGGTAATATTCTTCTATGTTTGAATCGTTCACTAGCAATAGCTTTTAAAACACATACAAAAAACCTAGAGTCTGTTTAATTGATGAGTCGGTTTATCACCTACAATCTTTAGAATGCTAATTTTCAAGGTCGTCTCTTGTCCAGTATTAATGTATGGATTCTGTAATTTATTGTCTCAAACTTTAAAATAGAATTTATTTTAGTCTTAATTTATGCATAATATCAGATATCAGGTACATATCTAAAAAGTATAGGTATTAAATCATCATTTATTAAGATGCACAATGATCTAAACTAATATTAAAAAGCGGCACGATTTGATTGTTGTTTTTGTATTGAATAAGCTTCGGAACTACTGGACCGATTTGAAAAATTCTTTCAGTTTTAGAATCCTACATTTTTCCTGAAGAACATAGGCTATAGAATATTTTTAAATAGGAAGTTCACTGGGTCAGGTAGTACGTAATAAGGGGAATGGTCATATGAGCTGATTCTGAAGACTGCACTCTCAAAGTAGCTGAAGGGCAGAATGATAAATTATACCCTGGGACTACTCCACCTTCGCTGATTGGGTTTCATTGACAGTCACGCTGTACGTCCTACGGGGTCTACTGTCATCAATCAACAATCCTGGATACAGGAGTTTAAGGCCAGGAGTAGACCCGTAATCCAGATGCTTTTTTGTTATAAGTAATTGGTCTTTTTACTGGTCTGAATAATATAATATTAGAATATTAGGTCATAAATCTGACTAAAACCGTGAAAGTTTTACCGATATAACTTAGAACCGAGTATACAATCATAGTAAACAAAGTGGCTAACTATTGTTTGAAATGAGTATTGATGTATTAAGTATTTTATGTATTTCCTAGCTGTCATTAGATGGATCTTAGCAATCATTAGTCAGTAATCGTTGATAAGTGGAAGTGAAATATCGGTAGTGCACGATGCATCTCCACTCTTAGGGGCGATTCACACTGGAATATACCGTTATGTTTATTGTTATCATCGTTATTAGCTGCAGTAAGCATGCTGAGACTTTGTTAAGAGCATTTAGGCATTAGTTATACAAATAATAAAGCAGATTTATTTAGTTTTCATGAGTCATATATTAGTCTAAATTGAATAAATAAATATCTTTCATAAGAATATCAGCAATATGGCAGCTGTAAATTCAAGATTAAGATTTGAAAGGCTTTTTGGGACTAAAAGCCTTATCTCGACCTCTTTACTTATCGTAGGTTGACACTCACAAACGCACAAACTTGACTTTCACTGATTGGGTTTTTATTGGCGGTCAAACTGTAGATCCTACACAGGAGTTGCAGCGGTGAGAACAAGTTAGAGGTGAGAATAGTCCCTTTTCAAGTACGTTTCATGAATAGTAACGTCTTCATGACTGTAGAGCCACTAGCAAATGGTAGCTTACACGATTGTATAATATTTTTCAACGATAACCATTCACTGTGAATCTCCCCTGCACTGGTCGATCACGAGAGAGAAAGTACTTCTGTGGGAAATGGGCATTAAACCGATGTCCCATTGTTCGCGCTGCATTTGCGACATCTGTTATGTTGTATTGCGTGAGCGCAGCTTTTAGTGCACTTGTGGTTACTTCAATTTCAATAATGTAAACGGTGGGTTTGCGTAGGTTAGGAAAATTGTTCGGCTGGAATTTAAATTTTGTCTTTATTAGTACTAAATAGTGTTTAATACGTACTACGCTTAACGAGTGTAACAACAACACATTGCAAGTTGCAACAACATATTTCAGAGAATTTGAGATTGTAAAAGAAAACATACAGATGTAGAATAATGGGGCTTATTATCCAACAATACACAATTTAGGTATGTCAAAGAAAGATCATACCGATTTACAAAGAATTTACATATGTACCTACAATATTAGTTCACAATACTACCACAACCGTGTTTGACCTAAACAATTTTCTAATCGAAGCATCAAAAGCTAGAAAGTTTCGAATAAAATCTGCAGACGGAATGACGTAAATATACGGATCCGATGTCTCTACACAATCTCGATTTGAAAAGATTGGCCATCAATACCTGCTGGCTCATGCACCATACCGTATTATATCATACAATAGCAACCAGTGTTCATATTGCATAACTTGATGGATGATCATCTGACAATACCAGCATTCAATAGAACAATCAGTGGTGGTCATAAGTACCATCCCACTTTCGGTTCTGACATTTGTGAAAATGTGGGCTTTAACGAATTCGGAAAGCGAGAATTTTAAGGATACAAAACTGTCAGTGATCAATAAATTTGTGGAATTAATTAAACTGTAAGATAAGGCAGATGCAACAGACCTGATTAACATTTTTAATACGTAAAAGGTGCTTTATTCTTGAATATTGGAAATAGGTCACAGCCACAGCTGTTAATCGTCCAATTTTGCATCGCAGACTCGTAATTATGACCTTAAAGTTTTCAAAGATTTAAAAGCTCATTTAATACATCGTGTTTAAAGCGATCACAGTCATCACGAACAATAACATCTGAATAGCTATAAATCATTTCCTGAACATTACTGTGATAATATAATGTTTAAAAATCATTTACAAAAAGTTATGAAGCTAAATCATTAAATTTTTCTAGTTAACACGCTAATGACTGTCAAGATGACACTTGGCAAATAAATTAAACTGTTCATTGCCACCAAAATTGCAAATTGATCCAAAATAGAACTTGGTCGTTTATTGTAGCCTTAACCAGTTAGCATTTAATTTTTTATCGAAAACACACGAGCATCCTAAGTGACTTGCGGTTAGTTGAAAGATAATTTCTTAACTCTTTTGCAATGTTTACTAACACGATCTTTACGAGTACGGTGTAATTCTTAGGATCCATTTTAACAGCATCAACTTAGATTTGCAATAGTTGAAATGTTAAACTCGATTTAGAAGTTACAACATGTGCTCAACTATTTGCAGATTTGATAAACGTGATGATTCAGTTTTTATTAACGACTATTTTGTTAGTTAGAATAGATAGCTGCTTCTTCTCAGCACTGGCCCATTTATTGCCCCGAAGCAGTGGTGTACTGGGACGCGTAAAAATGCTTTTTAAAAGCCTGTTTGCAAAAATAAATGACTTTTGTATGAGTTTTTAAGAGTTTTTTATTATTAAATTCTCACAAGATATTTATAACGATGAATGTATTGTAATATGAGCTTGGGCAAATTTTAATAGGGCTAACCAAATCATAACAAAACAAGTTTAAAATGTATTCCTAATTTAACTAAAAGGTTACAAACGATGACCTAAGCAAATGATTAAAGAATTGTGGTAAAATTTGAATTTAATCAAAACTTGACGAAATAATACCTATTATGGCCATAAATTAGTAACATAATATTATTAGCTCATCCCATAACTATCAACATCATGTAGAAATGATACCATAGAAACAACATTATTAACATAATTTAATCATCGAGTTTTTCCAACCAGTTGTCACAAGTATTTACTTAGTGACCTGTCAAGGCCATACATTCTTTTGCATAAATACGACCAGTTTAAAAACGTTCTGACATGATTTTTTATTATTCTTATTTACAACGATTTGGTCACGGTTCGGCGATAATTTACCTGTTACCTGATTTTATCATTAGTGGGCACTAAATTTGGAATTTATATCTTTAGAAACCATTTGAAAAATGTTTATTAAAATAAGTAGCGCATCCTTTTAGAAGATCTAATCATTATTTGCCATTATCTTACATTACTGGCCGTATTTTGTTGAAATCTTAACAAATATGTGCTTTTGCGAATTTTTATTAATAAACAGTGTAGGTACATAACGTTGTGGATTTCATCCTTTTCGTTTACTACGTCCATTTGTAAAACAAATTGGCCTCATAAAAATCAGATATACTTTTCGACCTCCAACCTCTCCGGCTATCATAGACAATGGTCGTACATTACCATCCTCGTTATATTTCAATAAACATTGTTTCCCATAGATAACATGTTGCAACATAGTTCAAAGCGTAAAATTGTTTGAAGACGCTGCCCTTTTGCGCGCGCGCATCGAATGCGGTTCGGCGGGCCGTCACTAAGTCAACGTAACGTGTGGTAACATAAACATGCTCATGTAGATGATAATTGCTAATAACGATTTAATCAACGCTTTTAAGGTTTAACACAATATGAGTAATGTCGTTATTTATTCGCGATTGATGACTTTAATTTCTTTGACAATAATAATCACGTTACGCAGTCGTATAATGTAGTATTAGAAGCAATTTTGAAATAAAAGCGAAAGGTCACTGACTGACTCACTCATCACGAAGTCTCAGAAACTCTAACACCTACAAACTTGGAATTTTGGCAGATAAGTTCTTTATAGGGTGTAAATATCCACTAAGAACGGATTTTACGAAACTCCACCCCTAGGGGGTAAAGCAGGGTTGAAGTCTGAACTGCTGATGGAAGACTGTTTAAGTTCTTCTTAGTTTGGGACTAAATGATTGGTAGGATAATAATAATAAGAACAATTTACTTATAAATCCAACCGGACTAAGATTGTAGATTTATTACTAATTGTAGATTCGAATGATTTATCATTTTATGGGCCAATAAATTATAAATTATTAATGCCACATTTGCATTAAAATTTTAATCAACTATTTTTTTCCAATAATCAAAATGTAATTCCTTTTTTAAATTGAATTAGGTAGAGGTAAACCATGAATATTAAAATCTTATTTTTGGCATGTTTATGTTAAAAACATAGAGACTTGGCTAATCGTATGCGATATACTAGTTGACCCAACTACCCAATCTAGTTTATTGAATCAATAAAATATAAATAATACGATTATTTTTTCGACCTCCTCAACAATTCTACTTCTCAATCGTAACATTTTGGATAGAGTTATTGTAGTCGTCATGTATATTGTCTTTGGTTGTTATTTTATCGCCATCTCTCTCTGTAATTAGGCTAATAGTGTGCTAATAGTAAACAAAACGGAAAGGGATTAATCTCACCTCTCTTTCCCACCACTGTGCAACTCCTGTATAGCCAGAATCTACAGCTTGGCCTCCAATTAAATCCAACCAGTAAAGGTTGAGTAGTCCCAGGGTATAACTATCCACGTAATCAAAAATTTACGGATGGACCGAATAATATTGTACCTACAAGATACAACAATTTTGTAAAGCCAAGTACCAAGTGACCATAATAAAATGTCGTAAGTAACGCAAACTTTTTAGCGATACCCCGTGGGAATCCCCACCTTCTATTGTCCGAGATTTATGAAATGACACCCACAATGTTGCCCAACATCGCATTGTTTTACTCACTCAGTTATAACTTAACGCCCTTGAAACACCTAAAGTAATAATTAAAAGTCGTATCGAAATAGTCCAGTTTCTGTGAGACTGAGTTTTTTTAACCACAACGGAGAATCTCTGCCTACATCTCACTACAAGATCTCATTACAAGATCTCACCTGATGGAAAGTGATGATCAGGCCGAAAGTGGAAGCGAGCTTCACTCGGAACCCTCAACCACAGAGGAACTGGATATCTTACCTCCAACTGCAGGAACACAACAATACTATTAGCATTGTTGTTATGGCGACAGAATTAGGTAAAATGGTGGCTATTCAGTGGACTTAGATCCAGCTCCAAACCAACCAAACCTAAAAGAAAATTTTGCCTACTCTGGGAATCGAACTAGAGACTTCTAAATCCAACAGACTTCGGTAAGATGGTGCTAGCTAGCGAGGCGGGCTTACATCAAGCCCTACCACCAACGAAACTGAGCAGAATATTTTGCCCCATTGGGAATCGAACCCGGGACCTCTAGATCTGAAGCAGGTGGTCTTCTTCCTTCCTTCCTCTAGATCTGAACCACTAGACCACAGAGTCAGTTTAAAACTACATTGATGATCTCTGATCTTCAGGAGCTTGTGTAATAAAATGACATTTCAAAAGAATCTCGGTCGTGAGGCTATCGCAAAAAATCGAAGAACAAACATTTGCGCACATACATATTCGGCATTGTACAATCCGATAAACAACGTAGTAAACAGATCAGTACAGATATTACAATACAATGAATATTGCGACAGAAATGGAGAGATATTTACTATGGCATTGCAATAAAATGTTTCATCTTGTAGCTATTTATCATATTCATGTGTTGACTTATTGCTTATCTTACTATTTTATAAGAATTTTTCAATCTTGCAAAAATTGTGAGTACACCATAACTTACCAATAGTTTTAAGTTTTAAGTAATTTTGGACAATAATCACTTTTTACTTGACTGCCAGAAAGGAGGATCTTTTATCTTCACATTTGGCACATTGTATTGTATCCTATGTAAAAGAGTTATGTTACGATATAATTGTAAAAATATAAATGTAGGTTCTTAGGCTGAGTTGCATCAAGTAAGTTTAACCGTAACAAATAATAACTAATAACTTTAACCGTAATAATTTATTGTTATCAATATCGAGTGTTTTTTGTATGGTGATTGACAGACTTTTGACGTTTGTTAATAGTTAAAGTAAGATGGTGCAACCCAGCCTAAACGTTACTACGAAGCTTCTAATGGCCAACTATTGTCAATCCGGAATCATAATTTTGTGCCATAAACCTTCCTATCTCACGAATTATCAACCAAGCCCAATAATCATTGCGTCATCGAAGTATTACCATAATATCATCTGTAAGCTCAAACCTAGGCACTTATCGAAGCCATTGCGATCTTTCTTGTCTACAAAATATACCTTTACAGCTCTACAAATCACAGATCTAGAAAAACGACCTTAGAAATGTTACATGCAAAAAAACGGTCAAGTTCGTGTCGGATTCGCGCACGAAGGGTTCCGTACGATGCTTTTGTTGTTGTATGGGAGCTCTCCTTTAATTTTGATTTTATTTTATTTATTTTTATAATTATTTATAAGTACAATTTAATAATCTGTGCACATTTCAATCCTGTTGCCGTTATTAATATTGAGCAAAAAACGGCAAAAGTATCATGTTTGCTGTATGGGAGCCAAAAAATAATTTTATTCTGTTAATCATCTTTGAAAATTAAAACTGTCTAGCTATCACTGTTCATGTAATACAGTAACAGACAACGAAGTCTTAGAAATTTTAATAGGGTCCCATTACCCTTTGGGTACGGAACCGTAAAAACGATCTTAGAGTCGTTACATGCAAAAATAGATAACTTTAATGAGTAGTGAGAACTAGCTTAAGAAATCCGCAATTTGTGCATCACATTTAACACTTAAAAGCTATGTTTATAAAGATTAAACTTGATTAATAGGGCTGGGTTTGACCGTATCATGCAAGGATGAAGCGCCGTGACCTATCCGCGGATATAATGTAGGATTCTAAATGTTATAGTGTCATGTGGTAGGGTATTTGAAAGTCTGTTTCAACGGGTAGGGACGTGACAAATGTTTTGGAATCCACACGGTTTAACTAGCGGCCGCCCGCGACTTCGTACGCGTGGATCCCGTTTTACCCCCTTAGGGGTAGAGTTTCGTAAAATCCTTTCTTAACGGATGCCTACGTCATAACATCTACCTGCATGCCAAATTTCAGCCCGATCCGTCCAGTGATTTGGGCTGTGCGTTGATAGATCACTATGTCAGTCAGTCAGTCACCTTTGAGCTATATATATTTAGAGAGGTTACGGTATGGATATATTGGCACATATTTACCATATCCTATCTATGGTATTACATTGAGAAACTCTTTCATTACTTCTCAATAACGCTGTGATTCTAATATAAGATTAAGTTTAGACTTTTCAGAAAAAACTCCTAAAAATAAAATTAGAGCTTTTGCATGTACATAAATAAAGTGTTAACAAATCGGTTTGTAACAAACACGACACAATCTGAATATACTTTACGATAAATTTTATAATTTTTTTGCACTATTATAACACCTCGAGTGTACCTATAAGCTATCAATATTTAGACTACAACTAGCTTTCCGCCCGCGGCTTCGCCGGCGTGGAATTTCGTTTGTTAAATTTTCCTGAATTTTCTTTGCTATAAACCTCACGGAGCCCGAGACCTTTCCAACGAATGCAAAACCGTGGAAATCGGTTCGTGCGTTCTGGAGCTATAGCGTCAGGAAGGAAAACCCGACTTATTTTTATATACATAGTAGATAATTATAACATTATAGATAACATTTAGTGGCTCTAAAATATTCACCCTGCCTAACTTCCTCAGCCTACAATGATATCATCAGAGAAATTATGAATACTCGTAGAGCCGGCATAACGTAATTGTTTTGCGGAATACCGCCTCAGGCCTAAGCATTCTCTTAGCTCATCCCATATGGCGATCATTTATCAACGATCTTTAGCTCCTGACCGCTCGTTTGTCAGTAAAAGGTCAGATCGTCCATTCAGAACCTGATAAGAAATGTCACTACATATTTTATCACGTCATGCACGTGATTGTTCTATTTTTTTAAATTGTGTAATGCTCGTACCTACTATGTGGGGCTTCGTTAACACTTTAAACCTAATTAAGATTTAAATCTAAGAAAAGTTGTATTTCTAATTATAATGCAACATGGGTACAGTAGTGAGAGTAATTAAAAAAATAGATATCAAATACATACTTATGTAGGTGTACAATATCGTTCTTTCTAAGCTTAAGAAACTTCCTCAAAGTTACTATTATGCTTTCGTGTTTAACCAATAAGACGATTATATTAGTATCATGTAATACCTCATTGAACAATAATAACTAATGATTACATACACCTATACGGGGATTGGAGTCGTAAATACACGCCTTATAAATATTCTACAGTTGATCCCTAACATTTGTCATCAACAGTTTGAATAATGGCATTCCGTAGTGCTTGTATCACACAATCTTTATTACTATTGAATACTACAATAAAATTTTCATTTAAAGATATATATTGCACAGTAAATTAGAAGTTTATTAGGTTCCCAAAACGAGGTCAAGAAAACTTTTAAAGAAGGCTTTATTCCTTTTTCGGTGATATCTAAAACTGACCGAATAAGATCCCATAATTTTACCCTTTTTTAGCGATAAAATTCACCTAAAATCTTCCATGTTTTTCAAAGCAAAACCATAAATGAGATCCTAAAATTCTTAGTAAATGTTCAGAGATATATCTTGACGACACAGGTAGGGGGTATTATCCATTTAATACGTTTGTCCGTGCCATCATTTGCATAATTAAATGTATTATTTGAACTTGTTGAGAATTTAAAAATATCTTCTTGTCGAACTGATTTTTAGATGGAAGACCTAAGTCATAAAGCTTGCACGTAAATTAAAACACGGACTCTGCCTGTGTTACCTTTTCTAGATTTTTTAGTCCTGTGATTTTGTCGTTCTAATTGAGTTTCTTGGAATAAACAATAAAGAGTTTATAACCCAAGCTATAGTTATTAAATAACATTATATTTATAAAGACTCTACGTAAAGGCGTTAAGCTTTACCGAAGGATAAAGCAATATCCGATCCGACAAATTTTTCAATTACATCGATTTCACGGATATCTTCCGATGGAATCGATCATTCGGTAACGATTTAATCGCTCGAAAGTCGTGCTCCCTGCGGCCCTTTTCACAGCCTTGACAGATTCGTGTGTGGATTTTGGATATCGATTCGTGGTTTATTATTTTTAAATAGCCACATCTTTCGGATATTTTATTATACTATTGACGATAATGACATGGAAATATAGTCACGTTTATAATCTCATAAATAATTTTAATGCCTATGATTATTTTAATAGAATTAGAAAAAAATAAAATCATTCAAATTTTAATCGTATTTTGATTCGATCGAAATGTACCTATTTTGTTTTAAAGGTTAATAAATTAAAAAAAAAGAAAAATAAACGAGATAGATTTATCGGAATTGCCTCAGATGGCTTCACTTATCTTATTATCAACTTTCTGGATTACTAACAAAATAACTCCAATAACAACATGTTAAATTGTTTAACACTAGCAAGAGTTGTAGTATTAGGAACATACCTACTACGTTTTCTTCCAACTTATGCCTATCTAAATTAAATTAAGTAATTACGCATCTAATAAAACGATCATCTTTTGTTTCAGGTACGTTTCATCTTCAGTTCCTGATTGGTTAATAGCTTAATGACCAGCAATTAACAGCTGACAGACGGAAAAGTTTGACAAGCGGATACCGTGAGCAAAACAAGCTTATTATTATAAAAGTAGATTCGTATTATTAGTATTTTTTGTAATTTTATTCTTGGCATTGGAATTTTTTGCATACATATTTTATTAATCATATAAAATACATATGTAAATTGTAAATGTATACAATATAAACAAAATTGAAGATCTAGACTTTCGTTTCGGGGGTCATTGCACCGACAAAATATTATGAATCATATTTATATATGTTACGGCTAANCCTTTTCTCGCATGATTTTGCTTATGCATAGACCTACTGTACCTTATAGGGTACACCTATTTTAGACTAGAAAAAATGGTATAAAAATAATCTCAATAATATTTTTTTCATAGTTATGATATCTATTGTACTTTATTTTTGAAATAAAATTGATAAATAATACAATTTACCATGAATAATATGAAATATACCTTCTTGAATACATTGTAAATATTTTTTTTTGTTTTCTGTCGAGGAATTTTAAAAATATTTCCGAAACCACCTGTTAAAACGCATTTTTAAATATTTTTATGTAAAATAATCACTTTAAGCTTACTGTCACAATCATTTTTACAAAATAACAACAGTTTGGTACTTCAAAATATTTTCAATTATATACCGTACCACATAGGGTACGGTAGGTCTAAATGGGTTAATCCTGCTTCAACTAATTCTATAAATATCTTACGGTAGCGTCTTCATTTCTCTCGCTCTCTCTCTGGTGTATTTTTTAAAGCAATTGTAGAGCATGCCTGTTTAATTAACCTTATTTAGGAAACCTTATCTTACCGAGTACACTTAAAATAAACTAGCAAGCTATAGTTATTAAATAACATTATATTTATAAAGACTCTACGTAAAGGCGTTAAGCTTTACCGAAGGATAAAGCAATATCCGATCCGACAAATTTTTCAATTACATCGATTTCACGGATATCTTCCGATGGAATCAATCATTCGGTAACGATTTAATCGCTCGAAAGTCGTGCTCGCTGCGGCCCTTTTCACAGCCTTGACAGATTCGTGTGTGGATTTTGGATATCGATTCGTGGTTTATTATTTTTAAATAGCCACATCTTTCGGATATTTTATTATACTATTGACGATAATGACATGGAAATATAGTCACGTTTATAATCTCATAAATAATTTTAATGCCTATGATTATTTTAATAGAATGAGAAAAAAATAAAATCATTCAAATTTTAATCGTATTTTGATTCGATCGAAATGTACCTATTTTGTTTTAAAGGTTAATAAATTTTAAAAAAAGAAAAATAAACGAGATAGATTTATCGGAATTGCCTCAGATGGCTTCACTTATCTTATTATCAACTTTCTGGATTACTAACAAAATAACTCCAATAACAACATGTTAAATTGTTTAACACTAGCAAGTTGTAGTATTAGGAACATACCTACTACTTTTTCTTCCAACTTATGCCTATCTAAATTAAATTAAGTAATTACGCATCTAATAAAACGATCATCTTTTGTTTCAGGTACGTTTCATCTTCAGTTCCTGATTGGTTAATAGCTTAATGACCAGCAATTAACAGCTGACAGACGGAAAAGTTTGACAAGCGGATACCGTGAGCAAAACAAGCTTATTATTATAAAAGTAGATTCGTATTATTAGTATTTTTTGTAATTTTATTCTTGGCATTGGAAATTCTTGCATACATATTTTATTAATCATATAAAATATGTAAATTGAGAACCTATACAATATAAACAAAATTGAAGATTTAGACTTTCGTTTCAGGGTTCATTGCACCGACAAAATATTATGAATCATATTTCTATACATATACTATCAGGTTGATGTCCAGCTAGGACATTGCTATTTATTTATTTGTGAGGACATTGATATTTAGCTAAAATATCAATGTCCTCACAAAATTGTATGTGCATAATATTATGAAACGAAACTCAAAATTTTAAGTCTTGATTTAGGCTTATAGTAATATTGAATATTTAGACCAAAAATACAGTTTTGAATGTTGTTTTGCAACACTGACCTTAGAATTTGTGTGTCCCAACCAGGAATCGCCCAGAGAACCCCTAAGTCAAGAGTGTTCAATATTCGAGCCACTAAAATACGAGGCATTTCACAAAGTAGGAATACAAGAAATAACTTGATGTAAGTTTGTATTTTGCTAAAGATTTTCCCGAATCCGCTCCATAGTCAAAGGCGATAAAAAAAAATAACGAGTACGTATTAAGCATTTTTATAAAGACACTTTTTAAATTCCTAACAAATAGATTTTAAATTTTGAACTAAGAGATTCAAAAATACAACTTCCGATGCTTCAAATCGAGTCTAGCCTCAATAAAGTCTTCAAAGGCTCATAAAAACCCATCTATAAACGTCTTTACGACCAGCATTGTTCTGCTGTCGGTACAAACAAAGCGCTCATGAATGGAGTTGCCCAACGTCTATTAGCTGCGTTCACTATCGTTAAAAGGTGTATGTAATATGTCATAGTATAGCGCGGGTCGCGACCTCTAGCGCATCCGCATCATCTGTTCCCGATGATGGTGGGTATACTATGAGGAGGGGTAGAAGGACCAGTCTTAAAATCAGAACTAGCTTAGCCTTGTGGTTTGCGTACAGGTGGTTGCGGTTTCGATTCCAGCACAGTGCAGAAATTTGTGCGCACACATTTACTTAATTTACATTTTTCTGTACTCTAATGATTTGCAAGAAAAGTAGGTATTAAATTTTCAAGATTTTGCCCGCAGCTTCGCTCGCGTAAATGTATTATGATGCAGGCATCTCTTTCTCAATAGGGAAATTATTGCTTACCCATAAACTTTCAATTTCATCATAAGGTACTTACTCTCTACCAAAAATTACTACTCCACTACTACTACTCCACAAAAAAAGATCCAAATTGATACAGGCTTAAAATATTGCAGACAAACAAGGTAAAATACTACTGAACCCATCTACAGTGTAACAGACGTCAAGAAAAGCTAGATCCGAATTACTTTCACACATTTGCACGGCTGCGAGTGCAATACGTTTTTGTTGTCATCACATCAAGCGATACTTTGTTGTAAAATTACTTCTATTACCACTACATAAGATATATGCCATAGTACATGATGATGAAGCTTGATGTGCCGTCGTGAGTACAATAAGGCTGGATTGCACCACCTTACTTTAACTTTAACAGATGTCAAAAGTCTGTCGAATTCCATGCAAAAAACACGGCCTATGGTTAAAGTTACTGTTAATGTATGATGTTGCAACTCAGCCTTAGTACCTACGCATTTACAGCATCACAATCTAAAAGTGTTAACCAATAATGGAGTGTTTTGAACCCTTTTTACCAATTAACGATAGACTTAAATCCAATACATTCACAGATCTCTGATATTCAAATGAATATTATTTAACTCAAAAAGATGCATTATGGAGTAAGTCTCACTTAGCAGAAGAAATCAATGCAAAGGTAATCCATCATACTTAAGTAGAGTGTGTAATGTAATCCTCCATCAATAAAGCGAAACGTTTCCTAATTGACGTAAAACCATAGCTCCACCATGACCCATTAACTCTGACATTTAACACAACAATTTATTAACACTAATAACGCATTTAATTTCTTGTTAAGCGCAGAACTGGGCATCCGCGGGATTGTGCAAGATGGCCAAATTGCCCGATGGACGGACGGACAGAAGGGCAATTAAGGGACTGGGTTCATGCCCAAACACGCCCCTCTTTGCGCAACTGTTGAGGAAAATTCTGATTTTGTTGTAGTTTTGTGGAAAGACGCATTTAAAGTGTTTATTAAAATTTAAAGAGAGGATCTTAAAAACGTGATATGTGTCAATGAATTTTAAAATTGTAAGGTTCTCCACAATCTAGCAATGGTAGTAATGTGTTATATTACTTATTTTTTTATTTGGACTACTCCATGGTGCATTTATCTACTGGTACCCAAAACACAACCTTTTCTTTATGTGGGACTGGAGAGCGCAGTGTAAAAGTGCAAGGATTTATTTTCAATTTGTTAAACTATTTAGACGGCGGAATGGATTCTGAATGAGCTCTATTTAACGTGGTTACATCCCCAAAGGCATTCTAAGAATTTCATATCAGAGATTTTTCTATGAATCTAAGTCTAAACACTCAACTACAACAATCTGTGGCACAAAGTTTTACTTATAAAATACCACTATCTTAATCAGAAAATCTGATGCCGCAGCCATACACTAAAACACAAGTTACTTACATGTAACTTTGTGAACAACTTGCAATTTACTAACCCTAAACCTACAAACATTTAGTTAGACATGGGTACAAGTGTGTTGAATGCTTCTCCGGGCCTTTAATTAAGATTCTCGTTGCGAAAAACCCATCAATTTTGACATTTTATTAAACTTAAGGCACAAAATGTAATTCCAGAACTTGTACATTGTAACAAACAATTTATTTCAGACTCTACGTCTAGCCAGCCTTGGCTATTATGAATAATTACCGACAGTTGCGGTAAAAGTGATAAATTAATCACATTTAACAGTGATTATTTAATAATTCAACCTTAGTACTAACAAATTTCATAAAAGAGAACAACATAAATAATATCACGCGTGATATTGTAATCTAATAGTGGGTTAAATTAGCTTACATTATAACTTTACTACGTCAGATTATAATCTGACGGAATTCACAATTCTACATCTCTTTTATTGACAAAGAAAATTCGAGAGAAACTGCTTTAATAAACGTTTTAGCTCCTTATAAATAAACCTGTAACCTCCATAGCAGCATACAGAAAAAGACACAAATTATGCGACCATTTACACAATGAAACAAGTATATTATTACACAGTATCGGTCTTCTTCATGTTATCCAAACGAACCATCTACGGATGGTCGTTAATTATCATATCCATTCGCAAATATTGTTGCCTCTCAATTCGTAAACTCAAATCTTGCAACAGCTTTCGATAACATCAAAATGCCGATACTAAACGAAACTGTCGTGTAAATTACAATAATAAAGAACACAATGGTTGGGAGTGTGCCGATCATCGCGAAGTCTGGACACTTTAAATTTCCAGTTTGGGGAAAGCCACAGTCTGTACAAAAACAGCTAACCAAGATGAGTCGATAATATTTTTTTAAAAGTAGCATTACTTGAACAAAAAACTAATCAAAACTTAGATATTTCCTACACTTAGTGGACTTTTAAAGCTTTAAATTATGCATCACATTTCAAAAAAATATATTTAGGCGAAGTATCAATCCGAACCACTGCGCACTGGTGTAACCCTTATGTTAGATTTCGAATGCTATGCTATTCATTTCATGTGAGCGTAGGCTAAAACGGACTTTTATTGACTCCCTTGCTGCTGAGATCTTCCCTTTAATTTTTACGCAAACATCAGAAGGTATAAAACGACTGAAATGATGGCCCTAGCTAGATCCCAGGTCCTCATGACGAAGTGGGCAGGCTGATCTTCCTTCACCTTTACCCAAAGCTTTACAAAACGGTGTCAACCGATCCACCGTTTATCGGCAGCAACTCATGCGCATGTAATTACAGCGTGCTGTAATAATTCCCCTCAATATTTATAGTGTGCCACATCCATATATCTGTTACAGTCAAAACTCATAATCGGTTAAAACCACTTTTGCCTGCAAAAATCAGTCAAAAGTGGTTTTGACTGATGCCTTTGGTCAATATCACTTTAGCCTGATTTATAATTTTATCAATCAGTCAAAATTCATACAAAGTGTAATGATAAGTGAAAATTACTTGGAAATCATAAAAATGTGTTATAAAACCATTTTAAAGTGTAACATTTTTGTGATTTGTGCATACAAAATTATCACACCTACCTTAGGTATTACTTTTAAGAAGTCAGGGTATTCTTATTATTTTTTTATTTTTTAAATCAGGCAAAAGTAATATTGACCAAGGGCATGATTTTTGCAGGCAAAAGTGGTTTTAACCGATTATGAGCTTTGACTGTAACATATCGATGCCCAATTTGATACTCGATGAATCAGTGAACTGCAACCATTTATAGTGCAGGTCGAAAAGTTAATGCTTGGTTAATTTTGGTTTAAGATTATGAGACATGTAGAGGCTCCTTAAGAGCAAATTATTTGACGATTTGTAAGCACTATTTAATAGTCTATACAAACAAAGAAATTTTGACTTTGACTTTGATGAGTCAAAATAAATAGTGATGTCTCAAAATAAAACCACAGTTCAAACTTAATTACCCGTAATAAAATCTTCAGACATTTTTGCACTGCGCCATCTAGCCCCAAATTAAGCTAAGCTTTGTGCTATGGATAACGGATAAACTTACAAATTTTTTTTTACACTTAAATACACATTAGTACGTGTAGGTACTGTAGGTACATACATAACACATAGTAACACCCAGTTCAGTGCAAACAAATACAAACATGCGGTGCAATAAATAACAAACAAAATCAAAAATAACATAAAAATATATTTAAAACAATACAATAACGTCTCAATGTCAAAAAAGGCACCTCTACACTTCTATTTTAATTCGTATTTATTTCTAACAATCCTAATATCGCCAATAAAGTTTAGGATATAAGAATAAATAACATTTTTATGCATAACATCTAAGAATAAATAATAGAACCAGACTCATAAAACATTTTTTGTTAAAAAAACGTTGTATTATTATGACACCATATTATATCATTATTAAAATTAAGTTTCTTTCTGCATTATGTCAATGAACTCGCGTGGAATATTTTATTATTGCAGATTATTACTATTTAATAATTATTTTACGTAACAGGTAGGTATAATCTATTTTACTATATTTCGATAAAAAATACTACACAATAGAGGAAATTTGTATATTATTAACTAATAATATTAATCTCCTTGCAAACACCTGCTCTTAGCGGTCTTTTTCATAATAATCTGAATTCGTCATCAATGAACGTCATTCTATGTTCAGATATATTTTGCCTTCACTTTGTGCTTTTAAATAAATATATCAGTGTCGATTACAATCTCATTTCATACCGTGCTTACATAAATAAAATATTTATTTATTATTATCATTTAACTAGAGTGGCGACTAAAGTCATCTCTCTCCTCCCACCTATCACCTAGTGAACCGATGATCTAGTAAAGGTTGTTAAAAGCTTCCCAATACGCCAAGCGAGAGAGAGAGAGAGCTTTTGAGAGCTCTCTCGTTCTGACCACTGCAACTCCTGTGTAGCCAGGATCTACAGCTTGACCGCCATAAAAACCCAACCAATGAAGGTCAAGTTTGTCCCGGGGGAAAGTTAAACTGTCATTGGACCCGCAACGAAATTAATCAGAAGAAAATAGGAGGAGTTCGAAATTAAGGTTCGACTTCCCTCCATTGCAAAGCGGATGACAGGTGACAAACAAAGGTTTTTATTATACAGCAGTAGACTTAAAGATGCTGATGATGAGGGGTCAGGGTGTTATTATAACTTCACGATATTGTATTGTAGAACTGCCATATTTGTCTATCCATTCTCTGAAGCCACAAAAAAATCTCAAAAAACTTAGGTAGAAAGGAAATATAATCTAGCATACCAAGGTCATGAAAAAAAAACATGACAGTGACATTTTATTATGTATCATAACAATTCACGTCTTAATTCATAAATAATTCCAAAAATAAGTTGTCCTTGCGATCCACGAATCGTATAAACATAAAATATCGTCGCGGGCGCAACTAGTTTACCATCTTACATAATTTCTGGGCGGATCCTCAATCGGTACAGATCACCGGTCCGACTGGTATCGTAGGGGGACCACGTTTGCCTAATCTTTACGGAACAAACAAAAAGATTATTCTTTCATTAATATTCTGCAATAAATAGTCACTAATAAGTTTGATGAAATGATATTTTTGTGGGTAGGCTATTTTGAATAATTTATACGAAATTGTTTTTTGTTGATTTTATTATCTTTTTATACACACATTTGAAGAAGATTTTTAATAAATTAACTCATTATTTTGTGATCTTGTCATTCGCTTAAGTCAACGGTTTATTTATCTTTCTGTTTCCAACTTAAGAGCGTTTTTTACATGCTTTTTTAGATCCGCAATACATATTTTATCTAGTGTATCCGCATACGGTTTAGATGTTCAATTACATCTAAGGCCCCAAAAAACAGCAATATTTTTTCAATCTTTTTTGGGCCATGATGGGATTGAATCAGAAGCCTGGTCGCCCTACATCCAGGGTAATAGGGTTTTCGGATGACGTCACAATGGCCATGGCACACATGAGGACCCGCATCGGCTAAAGTTACGCATTTAATACTGCACCTTATTGTAAGGTCGCCCAGTTAACGCGATTGGAGTAAATTAATGTCAAAAGAAGACTATGCTTGAATTTTGATTACAACTAATTCTTTATAGTATAATTATGTGTGATCGAAATGTTTGTGGTAGTCCCTAACGCAGTAGTAATTGAAACTAAGAAGATTAGCGGCCGCCTGCAACTTCGTACGCATGGATCCCGTTTTACCCCCTTAGGGGTGGAGTTTCGTAAAATCTTTTTTTAGCGGATACCTACGTCATAACATCTACCTGCATGCCAAATTTTAGCCCGATCCGTCCAGTGGTTTAGGCAGTGCGTTGATAGATCACTATGTCAGTCAGTCAGTCAGTCGCCTTTGAGTTATATGTCTGTGAGGTGAAAGAATATTTCAAATCGGTCCAGTAGTAGTCTCGGAGCCTGTTCAATACAAACAAACAATTAAAATATTAGTGTAGAAAGTGATGAGAGATTTAAGACTAACTCTTGGAGAAACGCTAGGAGACTGGGCGAAGATTGGAATTGAAATTTTTAATATCCTCTTTAATTTNTTTTATTTACGGGTTGAAGGATTCTGTTACGAGTAAGTTGATTTTGCTACTCGTACCTAGAACAAACCATTTGCAAAGACAGACGAGCGAAAAATAGCTGTTTTTGTAGATAGGTATAATTAAGTATGGATAAAAACATTACGAGTAACAGCTATTCCACGTGTTGTTTTAACTTCACCTTCTGACCTAAAATTTCGGAAGGCTCTTCATCACAAGTAGCATCTTACAAGTTAATTACGACCACGACTTGAGCTTAACCTTTGAATAAATTAATGAAACCTCGTGTTTTCATAGTTAATCCCCGCCCTTCGACCTTCGATTTAAAACTATTGATTTATCATCATTTAATTAAGATTTTGTCATCAATGCTGATCTAATAAATTTATTTATTTACGATATACAATAAAACTCAGCAGTTTTTATGATATTTATTGATTTATTTCGATTGATCGGAACGTTTCCATAGAAATATTATGTGTACGCCATATTTGAGATGCGGATCTTTTAGGTCTTCATTCAAGTCTATAAATAATGCTGTTCTTGCCTAAACTTCTGAACATTAAAAATACAGAGTCCAGTCTAGAATACACGAAAAATAAGTGAAGTGAGTGAATGTAAGTGAAAATGTAGGTTTAAGATCTCAACTTTAGATCTTTTATATTGGACTTTAAGATATGATTGCTTAGTTTACGCCTGCTTAATTGAAGCGATTGTTGAAGAAACATCACATCAATAAGTAAAACTTACTTTTGGATTGACAGACAAAGAGGCCGATAACTATGGGTTTTGAGCAAAACCTTATTAACCAAAGAAGCTTGCCATTATCAATGTCTATAGGCAAGAACAATGGCTTCTATGATTGTGCATTCAATCGCAATGCAAAAACATGGGAAATGTGCTAAAAATGCACCTCAATCTACGCAGACGTAATCGCTGTTCAGGTTTTTAAAAACAAGTTATAATATTTTAATTTACTTGTTTTATTTACATATTATTATTTGTTTTCCTTCTCACATTGTGCACTGTCGCATTTAGCTATAAGATCACAAAGTGTTCTTGATCACAGAATAAAATAGCCACGATAGCCGAACGGTGAAGGGGTCGGAGTGGCCGACTCGAGATCCGAGGAACGCGGGTTCGAATCCCACCGCCACTCGACTATTGTGGTGAGCCCACTCGTAACACAGGCTTATTTAGCTTAACACGAGGGGCTAACGGGACTATCAGTAATTTGTGCAATACAAATTGCTAATAAAAAAATCACTAATAATTCACTACGACTCGATGCACTGTCGCTTTGCTGAAATTATTTGACTATGAAAAGCTGCTTTTAACCACTCTAGTGTTTCTTATAATTAAGTTAATGATTAAATTGCTAGTAACAAGTTATATCATTTAGTGTCATTTTTTATAGTTACTTTTGTGAAGCCTCAAAATGTAACCTTGTTGGTGTTCAAATAAATAAATAAATATGCAAAGTTTTAGTATTGCTTAATGTAAAGGACATCCTAAGAAGAAGAAACGCACCCGTTTTATAAACTTACGTAAAGTAAGGCTGAGTTGCACCTACTTACTTTGACCGTAACTATTAACGACAACCGGTATTTTTTGTATGTATTTTGACAGACTTTTGACGTTTATTAAAGTCAAAGTAAGATGGTGCAACCCAGCTTAAGGATCATTAATGGTCCTCTGTCAATAGTTCATCGATAGTCAGCTGACCTTTCGATTAAATTTTGTTTATGTCCCATTGTCGTGTGTGTGCTAACGACCGCCTAAAACAAAGTATCGACGAAAGGCGGTCGCCGACTTGACCTGTCACCTTCAAGGATTTGACAATCCGTCAAGTCAAGAGGACGACTCTGATGAATGGTCTACTTATGTTTAAATACAGGGTGGTACATTACAATAACGAGAAACGTTGTCTTAGCTGGTTATTTAAATAAGAATGATGAAATAATGGGATGAGTTTCTAATATAGGTAATGTCGATAGCTACATAAGCCCAGCAACATAGCATAGATGGTTTGTTGTTGCTTCGCGCAAAACCTTTGGATAAGTATGCATTGGCCTAATAGCTTTAATCATTATATTTCAGCCACAGGAAGCCCACTGCTGAACATTTAGCAGCTGAAGGTTATAATAATCAAACGAAGTCCACTTGGGTTAAGCAGGTGAAAGCAAAAAATCGTAAAAATGTAACATTATATCTTATAACATTTTTTTTATTTTTATTAATTTTGAAAGTCCAGTCATTTAAAAATTCATTTAGAAATGTCATCTCAAATTTAATTTTAAAACAATTAAAAAAATCCTATTCAGCCTGTATAATATAACTTAAAAGTTTACTTCTCACGCTAATTAAGACGTGAAATAACATCATTGTGTTACGTTACAAGCGTGAGCGAGTCAGATTATGTTAAATGTCAAAAGATCGTACAACTGTACGATTATGATTATGAGATGACTGGCCCTTCGCGTAACAATAGACGATCGTTACAGTGAGCTCACTTGTTTTAAATCCTACGTAAAACTTAGGCCCAGAACAGACGGTGAAACGCAACTGCAACGAAACTGCAACTGCTAGTTACTTTTGAGTTGCATCTAAGTTTCTGCCATAGCGTCCGTAGAGAGACCACACATGACGCGACCAGTTTGAAACTTTCAGTTTCAATTTCATTCATCAGAATCATCAGAAAGTTCGTTGCAGTTGCGTTTCACCGTCTGTTCTGGGCCTTACAGTAGAGAATGTGTGTGTGCTTTAAAATTTCAGGATTTTTAAGTAGTTAGTATAACTTGTATTGCTATAAGTCAATAGTTCCCCTTTCGGTGCACGTAAATTTTTGGGTAAAATACCTCTTTTCTATATTGGTAAAGGTAACCGCACACAAGCCAGGAAAAATATAGATATTTTTATCGGAAAGTTAGTTCCAAATTCCCTTTTATTATATTTAACTGACTTTTCAATACTCACTTAGCCTTAAGGTCACGGGTCTAGTGTCAAATTTGATCCTCTCGAAAGAAAGGTCACATATTTCTTTTACACAATTTATTTAACCTAATTCAAGTCTAAATCCTTACTAAGTGCGAAGAATTTAGTTTTTTAAATGATTTTGAAATCTGAGAGAAGTTAACTAAGAAAAATACATAGCATTGTGTATGTATACAATGTTACAATGCTTCCTATTAGCTACCAGTTCATCTTTGATTGATGAATCTCAAAATCAATTCATATAATCAATTAACGCACCGTTTTTGTAACATTGATTCATTGTACCTGACCCTTATACAATACAGAGGTCAATCTCGATACGCCAAAAACCATAAATCAAAAGTACAGTCATCGTCAAATAGTCCGTGACACCCAAAGTCAAAAAGTTTATAACACAACCTTTTATTTTAACAAAGAAGCGTGCTGCGAACTTGCGGCTACTTTGGGTGTTACGAACTAGGGATGTTATGGATATGTAGTTTCGGTCATGGATACGGTTACAGATTAAGAATAATATTATACCGGTTTCGGTTACGGTTACGGACATTTTTTTATTTCGGATATCCGAAAGTTTCGGATATCTGTACTTTAGAATGCCATTTGCAACAGTTGTTCAACACGGTTTATTCATGGCCGCACACTTTACATAGAATAAAAAGTAATAGAAAAATAAAAATTGATACCAAATGGCATTATAAAGGTAAATCAGGCTGTGTTATGCCTTTACACATAATGCTATACAAAAAATAATTTAAACTGCCTACATCCGAAACTATCCGAAACTTTTGAATCGGTTACGGTTACGGTTTCGGATATTATTTCGGATATCCGAAAGTTTCGGTTACGGTTACGGATATCCATAACATCCCTGTTACGAACTATTTGACGTTGACTCTACTATATATAGACAAGCACATTAAACTAAACACTAGCACCTTATGTAGTGGCAATTTAAGCTCTACTTTGCAACAAATATGCGTAGTTTAATGTGCTCTGTACTCTGAATTTCCTTTTATGACGAAATCATTTTAATTGCAAGATGACACGGACCCGGAAAAGCAAGGGTCATCACCTGACCTCACGGTCCGACCTGAGGTTCTAATAAAGGTTGCCGCTCACGTGTCGAATCGGCTACGTATTAGTCAACTCGTCACCTCCTCGTGACAAATTAAAGCGATTTTGAAATGAAAAGTGTCACGAATTGACTTTGTCTGGAGAGTCTGGTCTACGTACTTTGGGTTGTACTCCTAAAATGCATTTTGTAACAATTTATTTCTTCTTGATTCTTGGAGTAATGGCAAAAATATCGCCAGAAATCGCCAAAAAGGAGACCTAATTTTTTATGCATAACAAGGCCGGTATTTGACCACAATCGCACCTGGTGTTAAGTGAGATGCAGTCTAGGATGCTGCCCTGTAAGTGCCTATTCACTCTCGCCTTGAAAAGGCTCGGATTATGAGTAATGTTGTAGAACAATTTTAACAATATCTATAAAGTAATAATAATACAAAATATTTTGAAAGTAATCACATATTTAGAATGAAGCATTGCTATATATTATTATAGCTGAACTTGAAACCCTCACTTTCGTTCGCAATAACAATTCGGCACGCCTCAAGCTCATCCGAACCTGAGTTAGTGTGCGGTAACCTTAACCGGTCGTGATCCGACATTTGGCTATCAATATTATAATGGCTAGTGTGCGTCACGCCTAATTTAGGAAGCACTTGAAAATATTTTTGTTTACATGCGTTTATCGTAGCTTTAAGCTGTGCGATTAAATCAGTTCCGAATGCAATAAAATTTATTGCTTTTTATAGCCTTGTTTTTTTAACATTCTGATTATGTGAGCTATTATTATGTGCTTTAATAAAATATTAATATAGATGGAGAGATAGAACAATAGTGACTGAGTTTCTTGCGCTGCTTCTTCTCAGCACTGGCCCATTTATTGTCCCGAAGCAGTGGTAGGGTTAATATTGGGACGTGTAAAAATGCTTTTTAAAAGCCTATTTGCAAAAATAAATGAGTTTTTAGAGTTTTTTATAGATGATCCTTGTTTGAATCGTGAAAATTATTTTGCTAGGCGACATCTGTTTGCAGGTTCGTATCAAATTAGTACCACGAACTTTTATACACGGAGTCATAGACATTATCCATAAGTATGTTTATCCAAACCCCATTGTACAAGCTTAATTTGGAGCTGCATAATTAGTGTCATAATTAGAACAATTTATTATTATTTGTATAACAAGATCCTATTCTGAAACTTACAAAACAAAATCTTGTAAGAATAGTAAAATTCGCAACATAAAAAATAAGCTCTCACGTTAACCTACTTGCCTAATACGAGTTAGTTCGTGCCCATGTAGGTTTCAAAACTGCCTGAAGCTCTTTAAAAGTCAAATCTATCTCACGGGCTAGCTTATCCATCAAGATTCTCTTACAGATCTACAAAAACCAATAAACATGCTAGCTCACATTTAGGACTCAAGCGCAAATTGAGTCTAGACCAAGGGCCTTAAGAAAATAGATTTCTTTAGCGATAGAAAAGCGCCTGAAACTTATGAATCAAATTGGTTTAAATCTATGAAAAAACACGGACCTTCCGTGTTAGGTATACCTATAAGGTGATACAAGCATATTTAGCTTAGTACGAGGGGCTAACGGGACCATGTAATTAATTTGTGTAATATTTATCTTTAAAAAAAATACTCGAAAACTCAATATAAACTCAATTAAGTATTCATAATTTAAAAAGTATGTGAACCTCAATATTTACCTACACCAATCATAGACATAAAACTGGTCTTGAGTTTAGATTATGATTCAGAGTCGTTTCTTGATACGATCCTGAAACATTTTGTATTCACGGTTACAATTTCCAGTTAACCTTTAGCTACTGAGGTGGATTTAATTTCACGTAAACACTGACGTGGGGGCCTGAGAGGCCCGTACATATGTGTGCTTATATTTAAAAATTATAATCTTTTTATGGTTTTATGTTTAATAATTATTAATAGTGGTTATATTTAAATACAATAAAACGATTTTTATGTAAATTATTTGTTTATAAGTACGTATTATTTCAATATTTAGAAAACATGTAGAATTTTTGGCAAAAATCTCATGAAATCATCATTCACAAAGTTATCATAAAAAATATTCATAAATTCAACAAATCAACTTAGAATCTTAATTTTCAATAGTCTTTTTAGCTAATGATAAATCAGTAATCCTAATATGAAATAGGGGGAAAAAAATTACACACATCAAATAGTGCGAATTAAACACAGTCTGGATAAACTTGCTTTGTTCAGTGAAGGAAGCCATACATGTTCTTAAAATGTAGATTTAATTTGAATCTTCAAAATACATGTATGGCACTTGGTTTCATCGTTTAAATCTTGATAGACAGGTACAGGCTTATCATTTCCTAGCATACATGCCAAAAACTACTGTTCTACTATTTTTCGTTAAATGCTGGTTATTTTTACTTCAGAGATACTGCTTTCTCTCGGACGACGTACTGTGGGCTCCATATAATAGATTTTTTCAAATTATTTCAAGAAAAGACGACAACTAAATGAAAACTATAGACAAAAAAAGTTACGCCAATACTGAGGTGGGGGCCTGAGAGGCCCACAAGAAACTTTAAAATTAATTTACCTACTGAAATTGCGCGTGCAATCACGTGCACCGTTGTTGACAGCCTCGGCGCAATGAAACTCGAAGGTACTAAAAGATTCGGGTATGTTGTGCACGTGGGAGAGGAGAAATTTAACAATTTGACTTTTGCAAGGCCTGAGAGGCCCCCACGTCAGTAGTTAAAGGTTTCAATTCAGTATCTATGGGACTCTGTTCGCGACATCATAGTTTTTTTTATAATTAATCTAAATACAACCCCTCCTTCTAAACAAACACT
The DNA here is from genome assembly GCF_004193835.3 of Ostrinia furnacalis. NCBI lineage: Eukaryota > Metazoa > Arthropoda > Insecta > Lepidoptera > Crambidae > Ostrinia > Ostrinia furnacalis. Next base: position 892,887 of record NW_021130551.1, read on the forward strand.
ATCCAGATTTTAAATACTTAATAATTATGGAAACAATGCATAATTTTAGTTTTATTGTCAACAAAACAAATAAATCCTTTTTTATTAAAAGCTTCTCTCTCCATTGTGATAGAAACATACCGTGATATTTAATTTTCTCAGTTGACCTCCAGATTACCCATCAGAATGATGACCCGATAAATGCCAAGTAACTTAACAATGACCTGTGTCTAATCTTTAAGTTTAGTTAACTGACAGCTACCAAAATAGTTTTATCATTTGTAGCATCTGTAAATACAGAATGATAATTTATTTAAAAGTTACTTGATCGAGTAGTTTTTGTACTGTATTTATATTAAATGAATTTTTTATAATATCTTTAAATGGCAGTTTTAGAATACTTAATCATGACTAATATGTATTATAATTGATTGCTTGTTTGTATTGAATAGGTACCGAAACTACTGGACCAATTCGAAAAAATATTTCACCATTAGAATCCTATATAATTTCTGATGAAAATAGGTTTCACGAAATTTGCCAAGGCAGCTTGTTTTTAATATGACTGTTAAAAAATTGTAATTGAAAATACATTCAGAAAAATCCTTAAATCGTAGTTCCTATCATTAGGTACTCTAAGCTTGCATAAGCAATAACTATCCGCTCATCGACCCTTCACACCTTTCAAAAGGGCGTCACAACTATCACTTAAAAGCGATATTGAATATCGTTTCTATATAGTTTCCTTAGAAATCATCCAAATATTACGCCATGCTTTGCAAACGCTTGTTTACTTACACATTCGCATCTTGACACTATTGTGCTGAATATTGCGTACATTTTATCACCTTTGAGCATTGGACACAGTTGTGAAAGCATTGAACAAAAAGTGACCTTTTCATGACTGATTGAGATATTGTCATAATGGACATCTATTTCAGGTGTTATAATGAGACTAGTTTTTGCCAGCGGCTTTGTCTGCTATATTTTCAACAGAAAGTTGATATAACTTTAATTTTCTTAACTCGAAGAAACAGTACCTCTAGTAGGAAAAACTTTCGAGTTCGTTTCGTTGCGTATTCAAAGTGTCATCGAAAAATTTTGTATGAAAAATTAAACAGCCCCCCTATATTATAGCCGCCCTAGGGGGCGCTGTTTAATTTTTCATACAAAATTTTTCGATGACACTTTGAATACGCAACGAAATGAACTCGAAAGTTTTTCCTACTAGAGGTACTGAAACTAAAAGTGAACTGAAAGAAATACGTGAATATGAAAATACAAACATTCTTCCCCATAAAGGTGCCATTCCTTTTTTTGGCTGAAAAGTATCCTTGTTCTTTTAGTAACTTTAATGTGGTATCTACCAAAATTAATCAAATTGTTTCAGCACTTTTAACCTGACAATGTAAAGACTTATTTTTGCAACTGTAATATTGGCAGTACATGATGTTGAATTTGTATGAGACAAGTGACCTTTAGGCAAAAGATAATTATATCATTAGAAGTTGTAATGTCCGATGAGTTGTATGATCAATAGGGATGTCTTATTATATCGATTGAATAGCTTAATATTTCATCAACATCATAATGTATTTCAGTCTAACATCTGACTAATATTATCATACATTTTTATTGCAAAATTGCAGTTATGACAACTCTACATATGACTGCACGTTGTTAAGTTTGATGTGTGTATGAATTTTGAACTGATCTAAACTAATATTTAGGTATAGGTAGAGTCATCAAAGTTCGTTAAACCCAAAGTAGTCAAAAAGTTCGCAACATATCTTTGTTACAATTTGAAATGTGACTGTAAACTTTTGCCCAATTTGGGTGTCACAAACTATTTGACTTTACACAGCTTTCAGAGAATCTCTCGCTCTCTTTTTTGAATGGACTAACTTGAATAATACTTTACACTAGCGACAGCCCGCGATTTCGTACGCGTGGATCCCGTTTTACCCCCTTAGGCCTCAGCCTCGAACTTAGCGGGCAGCGGCGCGGGAGCGGCGGCGGGGCGGGAGCGGCAGGATCTTATGCGTAAAATCAAATAGACCGGTTCTCGAAAACAGCGGCGCGGCAGCGGCGCCAGAGCGGGCAACGAGCGGGCAGCGGCGAGGGAGCGGGCAACGAGCGGGCAGCGCACTCCTTCTTTTGCCCACAATAAATCGAGCGTAAGGAATAAATTGTCGCCGTTGTTCAGACATTTCGTTCGCGAATAAAAACAAATATCTAGACAACACAACCCCGAACACAACACTTCGCCGCTAAAGCGCCGCGCGAGCTGAGGCCTTAGGCCTCAGCCTCGAACTTAGCGGGCAGCGGGACGGGAGCGGCGGCGGCGCTGGAGCGGGGCGGGCAACGCAGACCCGTTCTCGAAACAAGCGGGCAGCTCGCGCAGCGCTTTAGCGGCGAAGTGTTGTGTTCGGGGTTGTGTTGTCGAGATATTTGTTTTTATTCGCAAACGAAATGTCTGAACAACGGCGACAATTTTATTTCGATTCAAATTTATTCCTAACGCTCGATTTATTGTGAGCAAAAGAAGGAGTGCGCTGCCCGCTCGTTGCCCGCTGCCGCCCCGCTGCCGCGCCGCTGTTTTCGAGAACTGGTCTATTTGATTTTACGCATAAGATCCTGCCGCTCCCGAGCCGCCGCCGCCGCCGCCCCGCTGCCCGCTAAGTTCGAGGCTGAGGCCTTAGGGGTGGAGTTTCGTAAAATCCATTCTTGGCGGATGCCTACATCATAACACCTACCTGCATGCCAAATTTCAGCCCGATCCGTCCAGTGGTTTGGGCTGTGCGTTGATAGATCACTATGTCAGTCAGTCAGTCAGTCACGTTATTTAGATAAACTTGACTAATAAATATTTTTCTTTCTATTCCAGGGCCCCATGAAGCGGCTGTCATGCGCATAGCGGCACTGATCGCACTCGTGCAGGTAATTCACAAGTTTTTCCCGCTTTTCCACGCTGTAGCAGGTTCGAATCCCGCTAGTGGCAACAGCAACTACCATGAGCATACCCGGAGTAATGAACAGATTTAGTATCCATATCAGCTGCTATAAATTACATAATATACCTGCTAAGCGACAAATCAACATCCTAATTATGAAGGGAAAGATCCTAATTATGTAATAAACCCTAAAATTACATAAAATAAGTAAACTTCATTGGTCTAATTTAATAACTTTTTCTTCTTATTACAAGCAGACCAATATTTAACCAGTAAGAGAACCATTTCAAATCAAATCATTTATTTGCATTACATGTGTGGTTCCTTCAACTCATGAAGGCGAGTGAGCTTTACTTGTGTGTGTACATAACGATAGTGCAGTGTCTATTAAAACTTTTGAAAAACGAACAGTAGCGAGCCACCACACATGTAAAGCTCACTCGCCTTCGTGAATTATTGCAACAACTATATTTCAAACTATTAAACAAAAAAACAAAATGATTGCTTCGAAACTCTATTTAAACAAAATGGTGCAACCCTCATTATTCAAAACTAACCAAATATGGTAGCAAGTGCCATCGCACTCACGTATTGAACCCGATCGTGAGCAATGATTTATCGTCGATCATCAACGCGCATGCGCCTGCGATTTATGCAGCACGTGATAGGGCTTTCAGTTTGATATATCTTTGTCTTAATGCTATTTTATTGCTGCTATTACTACGAAGATAGTTGAAATCTCTAAAGTTATTTCTTAATAATAAGGCTGTCTTGATAGACAGATCTTACTTTACTATCAAGATAATAGGGATGTTTCCTGGGTCAAAAAGCAAGAGTTTTAATTAGTCCGTCAGTTAACTCTACACGTATTTTTCACTTTTTCAAACTAATGATAATTGAAAGAGATAAAGCGCGCCAAGGTTCATAAGAAGAGGCCCGTGACGTCAATGCGTGCATAAAAGTGCCGCACGTTGTGACGTCGTGCGGAACTTCAACGCACCATAACTATGTAATTATTTGTTAGATTGACAAATAAAAATATATGTGTCCAATATTTTTTTATATTAAACATTACGGACTAAACAATTTTTTTTAGGAAACTAGCCTATTAGTAGAATATCATCATCAAGTCATTTATTAACAGCAAGCAGGTAGCATGAAGGCGCTGGATGCAGGCCGCTACCAATCTATGAGATACTAGCTTTTCCCCGCGGCTTCACCCGCGTGAAATTTCGTTTGTCACATATCGTCATAAATTTATAGCCTATATGTTATTCTGGGGTATAAACAATAATACTGTAAAGTTTCATCAAATTCCGTTCAGTAGTTTTTGCGTGAAAGAGTAACAAACATCCAGACATCCACACAAACTTTCGCATTTATATTATTAGTAAGATAAGATAAGATGAGCGTAGGAGGCCTATGTTCAGCAGTGGACGTCCTATGGCTTTTATGATGATGATTAAGTCATTATTGTCCATGAAGCATGAACTGTTACCTAATAATTTCGTTCGTTCGTTCGTTTCAGCCAAATGACGTCCACTGCTGTTGTCCAGCTCCTCCAAGGTTTTCCACAATGCACGGTCCTGCGCTGCCCGCATCCAGGCTCTTCCCGCGACCCTTACCAGATATTTCTTTACTTTTTAGATATTCCTTTTCAACCCTTTCAAGATTTAGTGAAATATAATCATCAAGTCATTTATTAAAACAGCAAGCAGGTATCAGGAAGGCGCTGGATGCAGGCCGCTACCAACCGGTCATTGTGGAAATCATAGGGGGAGGCCTATGTTCAGCAGTAGACGTCCTATGGCTGAAATGATGATGATGAAGTCATAGCATGGTCTGAAATTAATTTACCAGGTTCAAACTTCCAAAAAGGGCCCGATGTTCTCGTATTTATTTTTACCTTAGTACCCTTTTACAACATCCATGGGTAGAATAGAGTACCCTTCTACTCTCTCTTTCTACCCTCAGTCTGCCTGAAGTACACGGTCAGTCACTTTGGCTTGGTTGCACCATCTTATTTTAACTTTGACTAACGTCAAAAATGCTTCATTTTGGAAATAATGAATTTCTGTCAACTTACCAAACTATTAAAACAGCGCTAGATCGTTTTTAAAGAATGTCTAAATCGCACTAAAGTAAGGTGTACGGATGCAGTATGTTTAAGTTCAACATAGCGAGTGTCATTTAATGCCAAAATCACAAAATCTTATGCATAGTACGTATACATCGATGATATTTTGTATGTAAATAATTCAAAACAAAACTCTTTTTTTATTCTTAACTCCAGGGATAGATTTCAGTGCGCTTCGGTTTACACATTAATATTGGCCTGAGGAACAAAATGCACTATGGGTTGATTGACCCTGGCACTATCCTTTAAAAGTAGTTAACAATTTTTGCACGTTTCTTCCAACGAAAGTAACGAGTAATGTCACGATCGTAGAGATCCCGAGAAAATTGTAGTTTTCATAATGATTTAAAAGTATGAATGTAAAGAAGAAGCAGAATTAAACGCTATTTAAGTAGGTACACATTGTATTCAAGTCCTTCTAAATTATTAACCCTGGGTTTCACGGTTAAAGTTATAGTTAAGTTTTTAGTTAAGGTTGTGCAACTCAGGTTTAGCCACAAAATAGAGATTCTTTTAACAACCTAGAATCTGTGATCGTTGTTAACATTCCATTAATCCAATGGGACCTACATTGCCGACCTTTGTTCATGCTAATAGCCTAGAGCCACGTAACAATGCAGGCGAACTCCAGCCGATATGCTTATAGTACAGTCATGTACAAACATCCATAGAGAATACTGATAAAAACACGAATCCAAATGTACCTACCAACATGATGAAATAAACTCTTATGACTATGACTAATTGACTATAAAACAATATCAGTAAGCTCTAGGGGTAGGTAACTGTAGGAGAATATCATATGGCATTAAGTTCGCCTTTAATTTTGTACTCTGTTCAGTGTGCAAATAAGTTTTAAATAAATACTAAAAACATGATGAAAATACTATTCACTGAAGTCGGAGATGACTTAATGCCCGTTTCCACTATCAATCCCTAATTTTTATGTGATCCCTATGAAAACAAAACTCCTGTATGATGTGAAACGCAAAACGGGCATAACATCTACAACAATGGTTCAATAACAAATGAGTCAATAATGGCAATGGATATATTAATTTTTATGCTGTAATAATGTTCTGATGGCAAAAGGTAAAACAGCGCAACCTTTTTCGCATCGGATTCACGATTCGTAAAAACATTTATTCAGTTCCAAGTCCTCGTTGATTATGTTTAACAATCTAGAAATATTATACGCCATAAAAACTTAATTCTATTACTTATTAAAAATAAACTATTATTTCAAGTGTCAAAATATCAAACTTCATAGAATGGAACCTCAGTGACCATCTATGGTAGCCTGTAAGATGCATTGGCCCATAAAATCGCACAGCCATTATGCACTTGCCTGTACGGGCATGACTTATTGTTGCCATTAAACCCGCCATGTGCTTCTGCCGTGAGAATCATATTGCAAAGTGATAGATAGATGACATACGTGATTTATTGAAAGTACAGTCAACACACCAAACTACACATTTTGTTGCAAAATAACTCTTATTACAATAACATAAAATGTCACAGTGCTTATTGAACTTCTGTTGTCTGTAAAATTTTAATTTGTCGTAAGTTAACCCTACAGTGGTCGCGCGGATTACACCCGTAATCCACTCGTGCAAATTGTTGAATATTTTGAAATCGGTCAACGCGATCGTTTTGATACTTCGTGTACTTTAAGTTGCATAGTCGAAGATCACAATTAATGACGTGTGAGCGCCAGGTCGCTTGAGGATGTGTTGCGGGAGCCCCGTAAATGTCGATGGTCTACCCGTGTAATCCGCGCGACCAATTACGTAAGTATTTTTTAAGTTACCTTTTTTACGTAATGTGTTTGTTTTTGCATTATTTGTGTTAATTATTGCTTTATAATAAATAATTACGGCATAGATATGTATTTACATTTGTGTTTTCAATAACATCATTGTGTTTCAGATAAAATTCATGAACAACAGGCAAAAAGCACAAATTGCAGAATGGCTAGAAGTAATTGACAATGAAAGCGTATCTTCTGGCGACTCTTCGGTTTCTGATGAAGAAGTGCACATTCTTCCACAAGAGAACCAGTTTCTCAGACCAGTGATTAGTCATCTAACTCAGAACCATCACAGCGGAGTTTTTAGGTCGCTACTTTGACTGCGGAAGAA